>NC_090940.1:442114760-442417790 GCF_040938575.1 Ambystoma mexicanum
ACAGTCCCTTCATGAACTCCTTCACCAGGCAATGGAACCACAGGGATGAGCGCCCCGGAGTTCTGGTATCGCGGGAGAGAGCCACCAGATGGATTTTGATGGAGGCATGGGCCAGCCCCGTCTTGGCCAGCGATGGCAAGTACGGCAGCACTTGAGGGGCCGTAATCCTCAGAGGGTTAATCTTCTGTGCCCAGCACCAGACAGAAAACCTCTTCCATTTGTGTCCATAGCACTTGAGAGTTGAGGACGCCCTGGCCTTTGCAAGCACCTCCTTGCAGTCCGCTGGGATATCGTACCCTCCAAACTCTAGTGCTGCAGGAGCCAGGCCTGCAAGTTCAGCGACCCTGGGTCGTGGTGGAGGATGGCGCCTCCTTCTCTGGCGAGGAGATCCGCGTCCGTCGGCAGTTTGACTGGGGGGACGCTGACATGTCCAGAAAGTCCGGGAACCAGATCTGTCTCGGCCACGGCGGTGCGACAAGGATCTTCCTGCACCGGGACCGTCTGAGTTGGTTGACGAGTCGCAGCAGCAACGGCAACGGTGGGAATGCATACAGGAACATGCCGTCCCAGGGGAATGAGAAGGCATCGCCCATGCTCCCCGGCTGGGGAAACCTGCAGGCGAACCTCCGGCACTTGGTGTTGGTTGCAATAGGTCGATCTGGGGATTGCCCCATCGTTGGAATAGCAGATCCACTTGATCCTGCCGCAGTTCCCACTCGTGGCACGAGCGCAGCTCCCTGCTGAGTGAGTCGGCAATGGTGTTCTTTATTCCAGCCAGGTGGAAGGGTACCAGAAACATCCCTTGGGCGACAGCCCAGTGCCACAGATCCTGGGCCTCCTTGGATAGGGCTGGGGATCTGGTGCTTCCCTGCTTCTGGATGTAGAACATCGTGGTGGTGTTGTCGGGGAAGATCCTCACCACCTTGCCCTTGAGGGACGGAAGGAACGACCTGAGGGTCCAGAACACGGCTCGGAGCTCCAAGACGATGTGTAGTGACCTCTCCTCCGGGAGCCAAAGGCCTCTTGCTTGGAGATCTCCGGTGTGCGCTCCCCATCCCTCCAGGGAGGCATCCGTCGTCACCGTCTCCTGATGTGCCGGGGTCTGGAAGTCTATACCCGCAGCCATATGCGTGTGGGTGCCCCACCACCGTATAGCTTGGTGGAAGGGCTCGTTGAGGGAGATCCTGTCTTCGAAGCTGCCCGCCACTTGCATCCAACTGGCGTCGAGGACCTCTTGCAGTGGACGCATCCGCAGCCTGCACAGGTGCACGAGGTAGATGCATGAGCACGTTATGCCGAGAAGGGACTTGATGGACCTCCCCATGGCCACGTCCATGGTCGACAGACGTTGCACCTTGCCCAGGATGGCCTTCGTCCTTTCCTCCGACTGAGAGGCCAATCGCGCCACTGTGTCGAGCCTGGCTCCCAGGAACAGGGCGACTTGCGACGGAACCAAGTGGGATTTCGCAAAGTTGATGGAAAATCCCAGATCCGTGAGAAGTTGGACGGTCTTCGCTGTGTACCCGACAGCGAGTTCGCTTGTCTTTGCTCGGATGAGCCAATCGTCCAGGTAGCGGTAGAGGTGGATCCACTGCAGGCGCAGCCACTGGTGCTAGGACCTTGGTGAATACCCTGGGCGCCGACTTCAATCCGAAGGGAAGGGCCTTGAACTGGTAGTGTCGCCCTTGGACTACGAATACGAGGACCTTTCGGTCTCCTTTTAGAATGGGGATGTGGAAGTAGGCATCATCCAAGTCCATCAACGATAGGAAGTCGCCTTCCTCCAGCTGTCCCAGCACGTGCTGGAGGGTGACCATCCGAAACTTCTGGGACTTGATGTACTTGTTAAAACGACGAAGGTCCAGGATGGGTCGCCAGCCGCCGGTCTTCTTTCTTACGAGGAAGTATCGCGAGTACACTCCGGAGCCCCGGAGCCTCTTTGGGACGAGCTCAATGGCTCCTTTCTTCAGCATCGCCCTTACTTCCAGCAGCAGTTGAGGGACGTGGTTTTCCTTCCTGGCCACGGGTGGAATGCGTGGGCACTTCTTTAGAAACTCTGGAGTGTGCCCGTAGGCCAGGGTATCCAGCACCCATCGGTCGGTGGAGATGGACTCCCACACGCTGACAAACTTCGCCAGCCGGCCTCCCACCGGGGTGCTCAGGTGGGGGCCCGACGCTACGGCCGGTTCAGTCCTGCTCGGCAGCGGCCTTGCCGCCTTGGCCTCCTTGGTGACAACGAGATCCTCCTGACTTCCCGTGTCCTCTGTAGGCCTCCTGCGACGAGGAGCGGGCCGCCTGGCGGTACGTCGAGGAGCCGCTGCCGAATCCTTTGGAGGCATCTTGCTTGCCTCCCGAGTTCTGAAACAGTGGCCGTTGTTGCTGCAAAACCCCCAAGGACCGAGCTGTCTGCGTGTCGGCCTTGATGGCCTGCAGTGACTCGTCCACTGTCTTGCCAAACAGGTTGTTCCCGTCGAAAGGCATGTCCAGAACTCTGGTCTGCACGTCCTGGCGGAAATCGGTTGTCTTGAGCCAACCACACCGGTGAAGGAAAACACCATTGCCCATCTGGCGGAAACCGATGTCAGCAATGTCCGTGGCCACCGTTACGGCGTGGTCCAACGCCACCTCGCCTTCCTGTAGGATCTCCAGGGCCTCAGCCCTCTTGTCGTCCGGGAGGAAGTCCAGCAGGGGAGCGATCTTTAACCACAGCTCCCTGTTGTAGCGTGCCACAATCGCGAGGGCGTTGGCCGCTTTAATCGTCGTCACCGCCGACGACGAGATGACCCGTCGTCCCATGGCGTCCAATTTCTTCCCCTCGCCGTCCAGCGGGGAGGTCGAAGTTGAAGCCATCGCCCTCACCGCTTTCTTCTTGGCCCCCGCAGAGACGACCGAATCTGGGTCGGCGGCGCCCTAAGGCACATGGGGATGGAATCCAGGACCCGGTACTTCTTCTTGTACCGGTCTCTCTTGGCAGGAGTCGAGGACGGGTTCTTCAGGAGCGACAGCCCCACATCCCAGATGTCGTCAAACAATGGAACCGAGAGGACCGTCTTCCTCTTGGCATCACGCCGTTGATAGAGGAAACCTCCCTTCTTCTGTTCCTCGGGGCAGAGCTGGAAGAGCTCGGATGCCCTGGGGATCATGGCGTGGAAGGAGCCAATTTCGTCGGGGTGGAGGCCCAAGGAGGTGGTGATGGAAGGCCCATCCCGTCGTCACCACCGTCGTCATCCGTCCCCATCGTGGCTGTCTCTGTTCCTGTGTCATCCCTTGGATCAGGGGAAGGAGATGAAGGCTGCGAAGGCCGTGAAGGCTGGAAGGGTGGGGGGGCCGTGAATTCTCCTCTGCTTGCTTGGAGGGCTTCCCGATGGTCCAGGCTCCGCTGGATTGTCCGTTGGGGGTAAGGGCAAGTTTGTCCTCATCTCCATACACAAGGCCTCGATCGCCATCAAGATTGCTCCCGAGTTGTCCTGTGGCCCAGGTACCGGCTGCGACGATGGTTGGGGAGTAGAATCCTCCGGTTCCACGGGCTCCTCGTCGGCACCACCATCTCTTTCTTCGTCCACCTCGTCGGGATCCCTCCCGTGGGACCGGACCTCCTCGAACTTCTTGTTCAGGATCTTCACGACTCCAGCCAGCTCCTCTTCAGAGGCTGTATCTGTGTCCGTGATGGCCACCAGGCCCCCCATCTTTTTCCACCGGGGTTTTCACGGGTGTCTTATCGATGGGTTGAAAAGAGGATTCCCTCCATGGTGGAAGGGAAACTCTGGGCCCCAAGGTCGCCTCCACAGGCTTCGGCAGGCCGCCACGACTCCCTCGATAGAGGCCTTAGCCGGATTAATCAAGGCCTTCACGACTTTGAATGCACTTGAGGCTTTCACCTTGGGGGGAGGGTCACTGCCTCGCTCCCCCTCGGCTGTCCCTGTCGGGATCGACCGGGACTTCTCCCAAAGCTTACCTGGGTTTTCCGATTTCCTCTTCCCTGACCCATAGCGCTGACTCGTGGTTGATCGCTTTGGTGAAAGTGCGCCCTGCCTTGCAACCGAGGAGCCCGACTAATGGCGCTCCCGGTGCCCGTGGACTCGCAGTGCTTTGCCTTTTGTTGGGCCCCCGTCGCCGGAGCGCCCTCAAAGGGCTTAGAAGACCGCTCTGACTTCTTCTCACCTACCGCTGGGATCTTCCCTTTCAGCGAGTTGGTGAGTCGGATATGACGATCCCTCATAGTCCGTTCCGATATGTTCTTGCAAAACGCACAGTCCTTCCCCACGTGCGTTTTGTCTTCGTGAAGGCAGTAGAGGCATCTAGAATGCTCGCCCTCCTTGAAGACATTCTGCAATCCGCATCCAGGGCAGCTCCTGAACAGCTTGGATCCGGGCGTCATGTTTCCTTTGTCCAGGGCCATGTCCACACAGGGTAGGCCTCAAAGATCTTCTGGAATCCTCCAAGCGAAACTCAATGAAAACATCGCCCTTGAGGGGCGTAGAAAATTCCAAAACGTGTCCCCGTTGATCGGAAGAAGAAACGGTGGAGCTTGAGGCTCGATTGAACGAAAAAATGAGATTAAACTCTTTGAAAAATCACAAAACACAGTAAAAGCTCGAGAGCTATAGCACAAGGACTCCCAACACTTGAACGTCCAGTAAAAATCTGAAAATGGCTGCCAGAGGAGGGGCTTAGGTAGAGGGCCGTGATTGGCTGGGGGCAGTATGACCCAGAGACCAGTGATTGGTTATTAGGAAAAAGACAGTTCAGAAATGAAACAAACTGATTTTTTCTTTGCCGAGGATTCCCAGCCTGATGACGGGGAATATTCATGAGCATGTGAATCCATGCCAGACCCCATGCTGGAGAACAATGGATTATGGAGGTGGTGCTGGGTCCACGGAAACCAAAAGTAAAGGGGTGGTGGACATGTAGGGTTGATCAAGGGCAATGGGGCACAGGGAGCACAAAGAAGTTGGAATCAGGAAGGGCGGACAAGCTTGTGGTGGGGGAGACAGTGGAAGGGGGATCGGGGGACCGCGATACTTCCCGAAGTTGAAGAATGGGATGGAGAGAAAAGGGGGCGGGAGACGAAGAGCGGGTAGTGGAAGGGGTTGAGGCCACAAAGGGAAGAGGACAACAGGTGAGACTCAAGGGGAGATACAAGGACAGTGCCAGGGAGGACAGGGGGGGTGGCAGAACTCCAGGGAGGAGATTAGGAAGAGGGGGAGAAGGTCAAGAAGCAAACCTCACTCACTGTCAAATTCAAATGGCTAACACATAACGCGAGAGGCCTTAACACCCCTCTCAAAAGGAAGAGGTTAGAGAAATTCACAAAAAGATTAGGCCCCGACGTCCTGGCACTGCAGGAAACGCATCTCTTGTAGAAGGATCAGGGGCGACTGAAACTAAGGGGATTTGACCAAATATTTTTTGCATCAGACCCGATAAAGACAGGGGGGGTAGCGTTGGCCCTCAAGAATACTGTGGACTTCAGGGTCGCCAAGATCAAAAGGGACATGGGAGGAAGATACATAGTGATAAGAGGGGACTGTGCGGGGGTCTCCTATTTGGTGGCGTCCGTTTACGCTGCCAATGTGGGACAGGAACCCTTTATGAGAAACTTCTTAGGAGCATTGGAAGTATTCACGAAGGGATACATCATACTAATGGGAGACTTCAACATGGCATGGCAGAGGGCAAGGGATAAATCAGGGAGGGGAGGATTGGGAGGTGGAGTAGTAGCATCAGTTGAATTACAAGAAAGGATGGAAAAGGCGGGCCTAAGGGACGTATGGACGGGTTTGAAGGGAGAGGAAGGGGGATATACATTCCTATCCGGAGTACATGGCACACAAACAATAATAGATTATATATGGGCGTCAGTGACACTACTGGGGAAGGTGGAAGACGTGGATGTGGGCCCTCTCGGGATAGCGGATCATAAGGTAGTAACCATGAGAATGAAGCTGCAGCAACGAACAATGGGGGTGTGGAGATGGAGAATGCTTGCAGGTCTGCTGAGGGATCTGGTGATACAAGAGGAACTGGAGGGTAAGATTAAGGAGCACGGACATGGGCCAGAGCACCAGGTGGGACGCATTCAAAGCTACCATGAGGGGGGAACTCATAGCGGCCAGTGCGCAAAGGGAGAGGCAGATGAAGGCATTAGAGGCTCAGCTAGAAGAAGAGGTGGAGGAGGCCAGGAAAAGGGCTGGGGAAGCCCCCACGAGAAACACTCTCAAAGCCTACAGAAGCGTGGTAGGGTAACTTGGTGTTTTTATAACGAAAAAAGCAGAAGGGGCACCCCTATTCATAAGGCAGAAATATTATGCGAAAGACAATAAGGTGGATGCAGTATTAGCAAGATTACTGAAGGGGTGCGGGGGAGAGGAACGCAATTACAGCCATGAAAGACGAGAGGGGGAGCATCATACCCGCACGGAGGACAAATAAGAATGTCTGGCAATGTTCTATGAAACCCTCTACTCTTTGCAGGACGCCCCGAACCAACAGCAGCTGGACTTCCTTGAGAAAGTCCACTTGCCATGGATAGGGAGGAATACATTGGATATATTGGGGCGGGAGATCACGGAAGAGGAAGTGAGAAGGGTGATCGCAAAGCTACCTATGAATAAGGCACTGGGCCTGGATGGGTTACAGCACCCTTCTATAAAACATTCTCGGTAGCGTTAGTACCACATATGACACATCTCTTCAATACCTTAAAGACAACAGGGTGCATCACCCCTTCCATAGAAGAGGCAAAAATAACCCTCATACCAAAATCCAATAAAGATCCAGCAGAGTGCACCTCCCACAGGCCCATAGCGCTCATCAATGTGGATGCAAAAATCTATACTAAGATATTGGCGAATAGATTAGAGGAGAGTTTACCTACCCTGATTCACCAGGACCAATCAGGGTTCGTACTGGAAAGACAAACTGCCGATAACATCAGAACCCCCTCGGTCCTCTTGTCTTTGGATGCAGAAAAGGCATTTGACTGGGTTGAGTGGACGTTCCTGTTCCATGTAATGGAGAAAATAGGCCTGAGAGGAGCCTTTTCTAAGAAATGTCAAAGCTAACTACCATGCTCCGGTAACACACCTCTCGGTGAACGGTTCTATGTTACGTCCCAACCGCCTGAGCAGGGGGACTAAACAGGGATTTCCACTTTCCCCTCTCCTCTACGCAATCTACCTGGAGCCCCTGCTGCAGGCTATAAGGGAGGCAGACGAGATACAGAGAATACCCTTCGCGGGCACCCAACAAAGTCGCTGCCTTTGCTGACGATATGCTCCTATCACTGCCCAGACCTAGAAATTCTATACAACCACGCATGGAGCTGTTGGGGAAGTTTGGGGAAGTATCAGGTCTAAGTATCAATTTTGATAAATCAGAAATTATGAACCTTACTGTGGGGAGGGAAGAACTTCTGTGTTGGGAGGAGGCAACACCCTTTGCGCAAAGCCCATGGGGGATTAAATGTTTGGGGGTGAAGATTACTCCGACCCTGGCGTGTTGGTATGCAGCTAATTATCTACCCACAGTAAAGGCCATTGCGAAGGACCTTCAAAAGTGGAGGAACCTCAAGATTTCCTGGGTGGGAAGGATAGCGACGGTAAAAATTGTCATACTCCCCCGCCTTCTGTACCTATCCCAAGCAATTCCAGTGGGGATAAACGCTGCTCCGTTCTGCGATCTGAGAAAAACAGTAAACGAGTTTTGGTAAGGGAAGAGGGCAAGAATTAGCAGGCAGATTTTGACAGCCCCAACGAGGAAGGGGGAATGGCACTTCCCAATCTCCAGCAATACTACGAAGCAACGCAACTTCGGGTGATCAGAGAATGGTTCTCTGAGACTGGGGGCAAGCAGTGGGTCTCAATGGACAGGGCAGTAGCGCAGCATGATTTGAAGGAGGTGCTATGGCAACCGAAACAGAGGACGCAACATATGTTCCGGAGCACCATTAACAAACTGTTAACAGATGTATGGGATGGACTGGTGGGGAGAAATGCAATCACGACATTCCCCTCCACCTGTACCCCCATTTCTACCAATAGAGACTTTACCCCAGGGAAGGAACGGGGAGCATTCAGACAGTGGTGGGAGGGAGATGCAGAAATTTGGGACATGTTCCAGGGCCACACTATGTCATTTGTAGACTGTAAACAAGCGTTCGGAGTAGAGGAAGGGGAGAGACTGATACACACAATTAAGGCATTGGCAGCCAGCCAGCAGGCAGGTTATCCCATTCGAGAAGTTCCTTCTGACACACGATGGGTCAAAAGGCACGATATCCAACCTATATAGAATCTTGGACGATACCACCCCCAGAATGGAATGGCCATACATGAACCGATGGGAGCAGGTGGTGCTGGGGCAGGGTATCAGGGGGGAGGATTGGGAAAAAAACAGAGGAAGATTCCCAAAATGGCTAAGGCATCCCAGTTACAGGAGACATGGTACAAGATAATCTATGGATGGCATTACACTCCCGCCCACCTACACTGCATATACCCATTTTATTGGAGGGGATGCAGACAGGAGGGCACGGCAGCCCACATATTGTGGAACTGCCCGAAAATAGTTCCGTTCTGGCGGGAGGTACAGCAGGCACAAACCCAAGCCTTTGGGAAAGGGGATGATAGACCCCAGGAACAAGTTCTGCTGGGGCTGACTGGGGAGAGGGAGGAGACCGAACCCAGGGGTCGGGAGAAGGCAAGGGTGGTCCTCACGCTGGCAGCAACGACTGATTGCCCGGAACTGGAAAGGACCAATTACACCCACATTGCAGGACTGGCTGTGAAACATTTGGGAACTGGTAGCCCTTGAGTGGGCATTGTATGCAATGAATAACAACTTGCAACAATTTGCTAAAGAATGGGGAGAAACATTGGCATTCCTGAAAGAGGACTATAATGCGCAATGGTGTCCATAACGTCAATCTCTTGGATCTCCTCTGAGCGCTCTTTACTCATGGGTCCTCAATGTAGGAAACAAACAGGATAGTCCTCAAGGGGGTGTTGAGGGTGCTGGCGAGAGGGGAGGGGGCCGGGGGGAGTAAGGGGGGTGGAATTGTTTAACATGTTGTAAAATCAATAAAAAGTATACAACAAAAAAATAATAAATTAGAAGTAGCGGACAGCAAAGAGTTGGAGTGTACAATTACATTAGAAGAAGTTAGAGCAGCGATAAAGACATTGCCCCTCTGTAAGTCACCAGGACCGGGAGGCTTTACGGCAATATTTTACAAAACTATAGTGAAGACTTAATACTGGTTCTGACATTATTTAATTCTTTTAGGGGAGAACGTATTATTATGCCTGCAACAGAAGAAGCGAAGGTGGTGCTCTTCCCAAAACCGGGGAAGGATAAAACCCTATGTGGTTCACACTGACCCATAGCGCTATACATATACTAAAGTATTAGCAACCCGACTGGGAAGAGTAATGCTAGGGCTGATACACCCAGATCTATTGGGATTTGTGACAAATAGATACACGTTTGATAATACATGACGGGTCACCCATCTAATAAAAAAAAAAAAAGAAATAAGGCAGAATTAACAGCTGGAGTACTTACACTTGATGCCGAGACTGCGTTTGACCGTATTGAATAGTCCTTATTTTCAACAATGCAATATAGGGGATTTGGTCCAGAGTTTTTGTTAAGGGTAAAGGAAAATCATCAGACTCCCAAATTGCATTTGGCTATTAACAGGAGCCTTTCTGATGAGATTCGGGTTAATAGAGACATTAAACAGGGGTGCCCGTTATTTCAATTATTGTATGCATTACATCTCGAGCCTGTCTAAAATTAGAGAAGAGGAGCAAATCAAAGGGATTCAATCTGGGGGAGAAAACCATAAAGTTATGGCTTTTGCAGACTTCTTGCTAACACTAGAAGATGCATCTTCTATATTGGCTTTGACAACAGAGTTGACACTATTTTGTAAAGTAGCGGATCTACGAATCAACATGCAAAAATCAGAAGGGGAAAGACATGAATCCGACTTCAAACACAGCATGCGATATCTGGGTATATACAGCTCTCAGAAACATTGGAGTCAATGTATAGAGTAAAATATATCCCTCTTTAGATATCAATTAAACAATGGCTTAAAGAGCACAGTTTTTTAACAATATCATGGATGGGTAGAATGAATGCAATTAAAATGATGATTCTCCCAAGGATGTTATATTATTTCCAAGCTTTACTGATTAGAGTCCCAGTGAAGTTGTTTCAGGCACTAAACAAGATCTTGAGGGCATACATTTGGCAACGTAAGAAACCTAGGGTTGCCTGGAAGGTATTAACTTCTGCCACAAAAGGGGGAATGAGGTACCTAATTAACAGTCTTATGATCAGGCTGATCAATTGCGGGGGTTCAAAGAGGACTGAGAAAATATTGGTACGAATGGACAGATCAGTAGTAGGTAAGCCCCTCCAAGAAGTATTATAGTGGCAAAAACAGGATCATCCTGCTAATGTGTATAACAGTCAAATAATAGCGTTGGTAGCTCAGATATGCGATTTGGCGGTCCAGAAAGCAGGTACTAACACATTTCCTTCTCCTTTTAGACCGCTTTGTTGTAACCCCCAGTTTACTCTGGGATTAGAACGGAATGTATTCAGGCAATGGGAGGAAGCGGGATGCTTGAAGATGGGCAATATGTTTGAAGGACAGGAGATTAGAACGTTCCTACAATGCAAACAGAGGTTTGTATTGAATGAAAACGAAAGACTAAGATATGCCCAACTACGTCACTGGCTAATGGGCAATAAACAGCATATAATAAGGGATCTATCAACTTTTGAGAGGCATATTGTTACTAATACGGGGATAGACACATGGTGGGGGCATTATACAAGATATTGGGAGAGAGGGTTGATCGAATACAAGGGAACTATGAAAAGTTGTGGGAGAAGGATATAGGTGTGGTTATTTCAGAGACTCAGTGGTTGGAGGTATGGAAGGGAATCCCTAACTTGATGCAGGCAATTCAAATACAAGAAATGTGGGTGAAAGTGATGGTCCTATGGCACCCAACGCCTGAGAAGTTGCACAAGTTCTACAAAAATGTCTCAGAAGAATGTTGGAGGGGATGCAGGGGAAAAAAAGTATATGGTACCTATTTGGTTGGATTGTCAGAAAATCAAACCTTTCTGTGGCAAAATTAAAGCTATGAATTAGATATTTGGTCCCCAGATACAAAGAGGCATAGGTGAAGCGATGCTGGGATTGGGAGCTGTTCTGGAACTTTTAACAGCAAAGAAACATAGGAAACCTATAGGATATTGTCAGTGGCCGCAGAATCACTTATAGCGCAAAAATGGAAGCAAAATGAGGCCCCAACAGGAAAGGAGTGGGTGGCCAAAATGTGGCACTATGTCTCCCAAGAATGGGTCACCTAGGTTGTACAAGGCGAGCAGAAGAACTTCAAGAAAGATTGGGAGTTTGTTTTGGACTTTTTGCATAAAGACTTTCGCGAGAATTGGTGCCCACAAAGGTTACAGATTTTAGACTTATTCAATTAGAGATCACACCATCTGGATTATTTTGAACTATGCTTATATCAAGGTAGCTGCCCGAGTGTGGGAGGTTGGGAGGTTAGGGGCTTGGGGTGTTGAGGGGTTGGAGGGGGGAGGGTGAGGAAGACTGTATTTTGTGTTCTTTTTGGTTGTTCTGTAACAATGAAAATAATATTAAAAACCAGTTTAAAAAATAAAATAAAGCAAGGAGGTGTTTCTCTATTTGGGCTCTTCCTCGTCCCAGTACCAAACTGGTACTTCTTGGGGGATGTTCTAGGGTAATAACAGGGAAATGATTGACAGTAGCCTATAAAGGCTTGAGGGACAGAATACCTATTGTGAAAGGGAAATGGGGGAGACTGAGTACCATGCAAATAGTACTCGCCCTTCATAAAATCTCCACGCGAATGCGAGTGGGCTAGTGGATTTTGCGAGCCCTGAAGTGCTGTGCGAAATTCATATCTGGAGAGTTTTCACATCCAATCGAAGTATATAAATGGGCCTTCTGCTTCCCTACAGGTCAGCAGCCATTTGTGCCTGTAGCTAGTGTGTTAACCTTTCAGAATCATAAATACACTGCAGACATCACATGTATTCAGTGGAAAAATGAACTGCCTGGGCTGCAGTCACTCCTCCTTTATTGGAAGTCAGATTTATACGTCACATGACATGGATAGTCCACGGAGGTATACTAAAAGGTGAGACAATACCGGGCATGCACTATGACATACAATCGGCCTTGGATGCAGCTACATTCTCAATATATTGTCTCAGCAGCATTGGACATGCCCTCATTCAACCTCGATATCAGAGAGCATGTTTTTCAAATGAACTACATTTTCCTCTAGATGCTCTTAACTGTCTGTAATGTCAGTTATGCTCTGAGCAAAAGAACTCATACATCGGTATATGTTAAGATGTGGATGTCATTACGTTTGGTCGAATTTAACATGGGAGATAACCTTTCCTTTGATGACCTCTGAATAGGTAGTTGCTTTCTGCCGAATAGAAACATATGGCGATTAAACAGAATGAGACAGTGTCCAGTACAAACTGTACATAAGCATATTGTCTATATTCAAACCTTGAGCTTAACTCATCTATGCACTAGAGTTAAAATGTTACTTAAAATAGGTTTCAATTATTTTCATTGTCACATTTATCATCAAGTATATTCATTTACTGAAAAAATGAAGTTTAACTGTTAATTTTTCACAAGTAGCCAGCTTCATATTTTAAACTAGCAATTTTTCTAGCAGGAGGTTTTTAAGACTCAAATTTCAGAGACGGTGTGGGTGTCTCTGCACATATACCCGAAACTATGGGCATTTCCAGATCAGCAACAATCTAGGAATGTTAAACCTGTGAGGTTGGTGGGGATTCTCCATAAGAGGGATGGGTATAACAGCCCCTAAACTAGTTCACTGAAATAGCGAAATGATACTGGAAGTAACATAGTGTAACATATTTTGGCATCTATGTCATATTTCTAATTATCACCCAGGATTGGACTTTGGGTGTAGGATTGAGGATACCAAGCAAATTCCGACCACTATTACCTGAAAATTGCTTGGAATTCCTCCGTTCTGCCCAGCTAAGGCAAACTCAAAGTATTTCCTCGGCGGGGTTCTCTGTGAGCATGTGGGACACTGCATTCCACTCTGCAAGCTGACAGACACAGTTCTTGCTGTGCCACTCTCGTCACTGCACAGCCCAGGGCTGCTCTTCCCACTCCAACTCACCTTCATTGTCTTTCTGTGTCTTCCCCTTTTTGCAGCGTCCCTCAACACTGCCAGGTTGCCTTTGTAAAACAGCGCAGTAGCGACGCTGCACATCGGAATACGCCAGTTTGTGGTTTTGGGATCATTCTTGCCCCATTTGTGCTAAATGCTTTAGCACCGAGAGGCTCGCCAGGCCATTCTAGAAGCCCCCCTCACCTCCTGCACACCTTAACTGCCTTTGCTACGCTTTGGCCCATTAAACTGGGGTTACGGGGTCTTAACATCTGAGAAAGCCACACCGGTGGGCACTAAGACTTAAGAAGGGTTTCTTTTTGGGCCAATGATGGCCTTTTATGTGACCAAAAATGGCAGCGTGATTGAGGGTTATTTCATACCGTACATTTCTATTTCTATGACAAGACAGGAGGCGAGCATTATGCTTCATCTTCTTTTATTACTACTCCTCAGCAGTTCAACAACATATATAAAACCATGGAAAGTACCCAACAAACTTTCCCATTTTTTTTTTTTTTTTTTTAACTACAACCCCCATGAGTCTCTGTAGTCCGTGCTCATTCCACCAGTCCTGATCTCCTTCCTGTACTTAGACTCCTCCTCTTCTTTTACTGCTCTTCAAGCAGATAAGTACCTTTTCTCCACTCTCTGTACGACTGGGGTAAAATGCCTGTGTGAGAGTGGGTGATTATTGGCAAATAAGTTGAGACACGACTGGAGTGTATAAGAGATTGTTGTTTATGCAGAGGAACCGAAAAAAAAAATATATATATATATTTAAAATGGTAGTTTATTGATAGCACGCATAGGCAAGTTTCTTCGGGGGGGGGGCTCGCGTATACGCGGGCAGCCGATTCAGGAATTCAGGGATTCACTTTAGAAGCCGGTTCGCGAGGCGGACGGCCCCGTGTCGCATACCCGACACCGCAGGGGCTCAGTCAGGCCTCGCGAACTACGCGGCGGAGGCCGCGGGACACGCGCGAGCCGGCCCCCACCCTCGGGTAGGAGGAGCCGGCGCGCGCGAATTGTACGAGGCCGCCAGACGGCTCTCGCAGGTAGCACCCACCCGCGGGTGGGCGGAGCTACCGCGTGAGGAGCGCGAAGAGCGACGCTCCCATAGCAGCCCCCACCCGCGGGTGGGAGGAGCCTACCACGGACGTGCCGCGCAGTACATTCTGCGACGGCTTCGAACTCCGCGACCACACGGCGTTGAAGACGCCGCTAGTTTTGACAAGATTCCCCTGACCAAGGGAAGCGCCAGGCCATAGCGATCAGATCGCTCGAGAGCTCCGTGCCTCAGAAAGGCAACTCACAGCGGCTCACGTGTTTAAAAAAAAAAAAAAAAAAAAAAAATATATTAATAGTAATAACGATACGGCTTCTAGCAGAGGACCGGCGCTACTGAGGAGAGAATGCCTCTCAAGAGCCACTGAGCTGTGGACAAGCAAGGTGCAGCCACTGAAAATACTGTCTCTATACCATCAGGAGGGAGCAGTGGGCGTGCTAGGACACCTGATCCAGGTAAATTGGCACACAGCACTGTATTTAAAAAAAAAAAAAAAATGTCAGAATTTGAGTGGAGCGAGGAGGAGCAGTCACATGACCTCGCTGCCAGCTTCAAAAAAGTGCTAGGGAGCTCCCTCATTGATGCAGTGGCGGAGGGCGTCAGGCCCCTTCAAGAAAGGCTAGAGACGCTGGAAGCTATGCTTTCGCAGCCTGAGGACAGCACCACGGACCGCAAGCGCACGCCCACAGATCCCTTGATAGAGGGACACAAGGGGAGTAAGTTAGCCCTTAAGAGGAAAGCCTCTGTCGACCCCCGGGGCTCTTGGGACGGGGCAGAAGATGAGGCCCCAGAGGTGCCTGATGCGTTCGCAAAGCTGAAGGAAGCTTATCTGCGACGACAGGCGGTGCCAGACCTCATGACCCCCTCTCCAGGGGAGGACAATACTGGAGATGACCCAGGCTCGGAGGATGAGCAGGGAGAGGATCAGACCTCACAAGGAGACGAGGAGACCGAGGAAGACTGGGTCCAGCCCAGTGGGGGCAAGAGAGCTCGGAAAGAGAAACACTTGACTGATGGTCAAGAGGATATGTTTGACCCGGACAGCATCAGGAATCCAAGGTCCACCGAGTGGCAGCCATCCCCCCGAGTAGCTCAGTACATGGCGGCTAGGCTGCGCAAGCCATTAGACAAGGAAGTGAGACAACGGCTGCGTGCAGAGTGTCCGCGACCGGATCTCCCGGGCAAAGTAGCAGAGGCCCCCGAACTCGACCCGAAAATGCTGACCTTCGTGTCAAAGACGAATAAGGATCCCCGCAAAGGTATCGATAGGTCCTGGAAAAGCTGCCAGGAGAAGGTCTTAGACCTGTCAGGGCCACTGGCGAAGATAATGGACCTCGCAGAGAGGTCCAAGGACACTGGTGAAGCAGTGGACCCGGAGGCTCTCGCCGGATGGGCGCAGAGAGCGGTCTGTCTGCTCGGAAATGCAAATTGCGCCATAGCCTCAGAGAGGAGAAAGGGGCTACTACTCAAGATTGATTCGAAACTCAGCGATCTATCATCGTATGAAGCGGGAGAAGGGGCTCAAGGCCTTCTATTCGGAGAGACCTTTGGGAAGGAGATGGGCCGATTCGTCGGAACATACGCCTCCCTGGAGAAAGCCCAAGCATCAATCCGCAAAATCTTTCCGAGTAGAGTTTTTGGAGGGACCGGCCGCGGTCGGGGTCGCGCAGCCGGTCGCAGTCGAGGAGGAAGAAGACCCCATAATCCCAGAGCACAATACTGGGAGAACAAGGGCCAGGATACCTTCTTCCCGTCCAGAGGAAGATTCCCGAGAGGTCGCGGATTCAGGGGATCAGGCCGAGGCCAAGGATTTACGCCAGGTGAGAGCGATTCAGTATCCCCCAGTAGGTGGGAGAACGCGCATATTTTTAGAAAATTGGCGCATGATTTCAAGCGATTCCTGGATATTGCAGACCGTCAGAGGGCTGCAGCTAGATTTTATAGAAACCCCGATTCAGCGGCACAGGCCACAGGGCCAGAGACTAGCGCAAGCGGAGCAAGCATGGCTAGACGGCGAGATCGCGCAGCTAGCGCTCAAACAGGCGATAGAGAGATGCGCGAGGGAGCCCAAATTCGTAAGCAATATGTTCCTAGTGCACAGGAAAGAAAAGGTGCGTCCAGTTATAAATCTCAAGGAGCTGAACGGATGGATCGTATACCGCCACTTCAAGATGGAGGGCATACATCAGCTCAGAGACTCCCTAAGGGAAGGAGACTGGCTGACGCGTTTAGATCTGAAGGATGCTTATCTCACGGTTCCGGTACTCGAGGAGTACAGACCTTACCTAGCTTTCCGCTGGCACAAACAGTTCTGGCAATTCAAGACGATGCCGTTCGGACTGGCTTCGGCTCCTTGGGCATTTACAAAGCTAATGAAACCCGTAGCAGCAGCGATCAGAGAGAAGGGCGTCAGGCTGATCATCTATCTAGACGACCTTCTGCTGCTAGCAGAAAATCGGGATGTGCTGCTATACCAAACGAGATGGGTACAGGACCTTCTGATATCGCTAGGATTCCTAGTGAATATAGAGAAATCGGATACCACGCCAGAGCAGAGATTAGACTTCCTAGGTTTTGTGCTAGACACAAAGAAAGCGACCCTAGAGCTGCCAGCGCGGAAGAGGAGAGACATAAAGAAAGAGATCAGAATATGCCTAGAGAGAAGGCTAATATCCCTCAGGACATTGGCGAGGATAGTCGGGCTATTAGCAGCATCCATTCAGGCCATATTCCCTGGGCCTCTACACTACCGAGCACTGCAGAGGCTGAAGATAAGGCATCTTCAACAGGGTCTGAAATATCACCAACAGGTACCTCTAGATCAAGACTCCATTACAGAGCTGGAGTGGTGGTTAAAGAATATGGACGCCTGGAATGGGCGTGCCATATTCGGAGACAAGCCAGATCTGATTATAGAGTCAGACGCCAGCCGGCAGGGCTGGGGAGCAAGATGCGGGAGCCTACAGACCGGAGGCAAGTGGAGCGAAGAGGAGCTCCAGCTTCACATAAACTGTCTGGAACTCCTAGCGGGATCGTTCGCGATCAAGGCCTTCACGAGAGGGAGAGTGAAGTCTTGTGTGCTGCTGAAGATGGACAACATCTCGGCAGTAAGGTACATAAACCACTTAGGCGGCACGAGGTCCAAGATGCTGGCGGAGTTAGCGAAAGACTTATGGCACTTTTGCCTTCGGTCAGGAACGTCAGTGACTGCAGAGTATCTGCCGGGTTCACTGAATGTAGTAGCGGATTGGAACTCCCGTTACCTGACAGATTCCAGCGATTGGAGACTGGACCCAGAAGTATTTCGGAGGCTGGACAGGAAGTGGGGTCCATTGCATACAGACCTGTTCGCCTCCCGGCTCAACGCTCAGACGAGCTTATATTACAGCTGGAGGCTAGATCCGGGAGCTCTAGGGACGGATGCATTTCTGCAAGAGTGGACAGGGGGTCCACATTACGCCTTTCCCCCCTTCGCGATGCTGAGCAGAGTTCTAGTGAAGTGTCGGAGGGAGAAGGCAGAACTAGTATTAGTAGCACCCTTGTGGAAGTCTCAAGTGTGGTTCCCAACGTTGATGGAGCTAGCAGCAGACGTTCCCAGAGTCCTTCCCGAAGGAGAGCGACTGCTCACGGACCCAGTTGGGTCGTGTCATCCTCTGAGAGTGAGAGGGACACTCCCGTTAGTCGCGTGCAGGATATCAGGAGACGCTGGGCTCTGCCAGGAATTTCGGAGCAGGCTGCGCAGCTTATCTCTGAATCCTGGGCTCCTTCCACTAGGAGGAGCTACGACGCTGCTTGGGCAAAATGGACGAGTTGGTGCAAGAACAGAAGTGTTCATCCCGTTTCAGCACCTGTAGTGGAGATTCTAAATTTTCTAGCGCAGCTATTGCAGAATGGGAAAGCTTTCCGTACGATAGGAGTGTACTGTTTGGTTATATCAGCGGGGCATATGTCAATTGAGGGAGTACCGGCAGGGGAGCATCCCGTGGTAGTGAGGCTCATCAGAGGAGCGAGATTTAGAGCGCCACCAGAGCCTAAGTATAGTACTACATGGGACGTGGCGACAGTGCTAAGATTACTATCAGGCTGGCCAGCAGATAGATACCTTTCTCTCAAACAGCTATCAGGTAAATTAGCTATGCTATTATGTCTGATCTCATGTAAACGAGTGTCAGACGTTAAAGCGCTAGAGATTAACAGACGAGTCTTCGGACCGGAGGGAGTTACATTCTCCATAGTCAGGAGGACTAAGACAGGCACCTTCGCAGTCCACTACCCTTATTTTCCGGACAATTCGAAATGGTGCGTAGCTCGATGTATTAAAGAATACGAGGGCAGAACAGCAGAGAACAGAGCAGCTAGCACTACTCAGTTGTTAATAGCGCGTAGGAAGCCTTACCACGCGGTAGCATCGGCCACCATTGCCAGATGGGTCAAAGAGATCATGTGCGCAGCAGGTGTGAATGTGAACACGTATGGAGCGCATTCAGTGAGAGGGGCGATGGCTTCGTCAGCCGCGAGAGCAGGAGTGCCTTTGAGTGAAATAATGAGAGCAGCGGATTGGGCGAGCGATCGTACATTTAAAGAGTTTTACTTCAAGCCAGCAGAGGGTTTGGCTGGTACAGTCTTGGGGAAGCTTTGAACAAGCATAATGCTCGCCTCCTGTCTTGTCATAGAATGTAGATTACCCCTGCTTTCTGCGCAGGGAGTATTAATTCTATTAAAGACTAAGGAGGCGAGCATTAAATTCCCGCCCGATTGATGTACTGTGTAAATTGTTGAGAAATTTATATGCGAGAGTACAGTACATACGCACCACCCTAAGATTTATTATTGTGTCTTCATAGGGGAAGAGCAGAAGATAACTGAAGACAGGGTTGTAGAAGAGACCATCAGGAGGCCGGGAGCGCACCGGCAGTTGAGTTAAAGTCCTGAAGATTCTTCGCACCGTTGACGAGGATCAGTTAATGGACAGGAGTGAATATCAGAGCGAGTAAAAGTAGAGGAGGAGTCTAAGTACAGGAAGGAGATCAGGACTGGTGGAATGAGCACGGACTACAGAGACTCATGGGGGTTGTAGTTAAAAAAAAATGGGAAAGTTTGTTGGGTACTTTCCATGGTTTTATATATGTTGTTGAACTGCTGAGGAGTAGTAATAAAAGAAGATGAAGCATAATGCTCGCCTCCTTAGTCTTTAATAGAATTAATACTCCCTGCGCAGAAAGCAGGGGTAATCTACATTGTTAATTGAAGAGTTGTGGTCACAAGTCATCGTTGCTGTGAGTAGATGTTGGGGGTTCGTCCTTGGCCCCATGCGTGCCCGCAAGCCCCCACCCTGAAAGGACCACACAGCTCACACGTCCTTTCAGTTCGGGCTTCCCGGTCGCTCTGCGGCGGCCGGGAACGCCCTGTTTATTTATGCAGCAAGCGGCTGCGTGCAACGTCACGCCGCCACGTGCGCGTCCCACACGGGGCAGCGCCACACTCCTCCTTTTTCGGGAGGACACAAAACTGCTTTTATTACTAAACACTACAAACCACACAACACAATAACAGCAACATCTTACGCCCACGCCCCTTTAATGTCAGCCACCCGGGTCCCCTTATTCGGGCAGACTGTCCACATGTCCCAGCACGTATTCGCTGAGGTAAGCGGGTTTACCTCGCCCAGCACTCTGGGGGTACCTCCCGCTTACCTCCGGCACGGGAAGTCCTTCTGCAGCAGTTCCCCGGACAGGGGAATGCGGTGTGCCCAAGGGAACTCCGGCGTCCTCCGGCACCTCCGCCACATCCGGGTCCAGTGGTGGTTCAGTTCGTGGATCACCCATCTTCTTAAAGAAACTGACGTTTCGGGTGACGGCAGATCTTCCATCCGAGGCCGTCACCATGGACCCCTTTACGGCTACCACGTCCAATGGCTCCGGCTCATAGGGGAGCGAGAGCTTCCCATGGGGGTGTCGGTTGCGAATGAGCACCTCGTCTCCCGGTTCCAGCCGCTGGGGGCGAAGACCCCTTTGCAAGTTCTCCTGGTCAATCCTGACCCGCCTGTCGGCCTCAACCTGCTGGTTGTCAATTACTCCCGGCTCCTTCTCCCGGACCTCGGGCAGTAGGCCCGGGGACATCGCCTGAACAGAGCCTCCGCCGGGGCTACCCCCGTGGAGGTATGTGGGGTGGTGAGGTGCACCCGCAGGAATTGGTATAGGGCTCGTTGGAGTGGCTGCCCTTGTCCCTGGGCAATCCTGAAGGTCTTATTGAGTGTCCGCATCAGTCTTTCAGCGTCACCATTAGCTCGGGGCCACAGCGGGGATATCTTCCTGTGCTGAATCCCACAGCTCTCCATGAACTCCGAGAACCGCTCACTTTGGAATGGCGACCCATTGTCCGAGCACAGAGTGATGGGGAAACCATGGGCCGCAAACACCTTCTCCGCGGCCACAACCACGTGCTCGAAGGCCACCGACTCCACAAACTCCACCTCCGGGTATCTTGAGTACTCATCAACGATTACGAGAAAATGGGTGCCTACGGACGTCGACCCAAAGTCCGCATGGACGACCTCCCAGGGCCGGGTCCCCCGGGGCATCGCCTCAATGGCCAGCTCTCGTTGCACGGGAGAAGCCGCCAGGCACCACACACAAGCCACAACAAAGTCATCCACCCTTCTCTCCAGTTCCGGGAACCAGACCTTCAGCCGCAGTCTCGCCTTGGTCTTGGCGGCGCCCTGATGTCCATGGTGGGCCAAGGTGATTACCTCCGTTATCTTGGATTGGGGGACCACTATGCGATCACCTCGGAGCAGGAGACCCGATTCCGAGAAGGACAGCTCGTCCTTGACCTTCCACAATTGCTCGAGCCCTGTCCTGGCCTCCTGGGTCCGCCCCGCCAGAGCCTCCAAGATGGACTTCCAGGAGCCGTGCTGCATTGAGTGCTTTAGGATCTGGAAGCACTTATCCTCGGCCGCGGCAGCCTCCAGCTCCGACAGGGGCATTGCGTTCGGCGTGGCCCCCTCCACCACCATTCGAACATGGTCGTCGGCCTCCTCCGCACAGGTGTCGTACTCCTCTCCCCCGCGCACTCCAGGATGCCGGGAGAGGTAGTCCGCTGCGTTATTGGCCCCTGGCCGATACACCAGGGTAACTCCATACTCGAGCAAGGCAGACATCCACCTCTCAATCCTAGCCGGGGGCTTCGAGGATGACCCAGCCAGAATGGGAAGCAATGGCTTGTGGTCTGTTACCACGGTCACTGGACGCCCCAAGACATAGAGTCGAAAATGTCTGCAGCCCCAGAGGACCGCCAGTGGCTCCCGCTCGATCTGGGAGTATCGTTGCTCTGTTCCCGAGAGCGCCTTGCTGGCGTATGCCACTGGGCGGATGCTCCCGTCCCGGTCCACCCGAGTCAGTACAGCCCCCAGGCCGAACGAACTAGTGTCTACAATGATCTCGGACGCCAGCGCCGGGTCGAAAAATGCCATGGTGTCCTCTGCTGTTAAGGCGCTCTTAATGTCCGCAAAGGCTGACTGCTCAAGTGGGCCCCACTGCCAGATCGACTCCTCCTTCGTCAACGCCCTGACCGGCTCGGACCTTGAAGCGAGATTTTGAATGAAGCGCCCACAGTATGTCACCATACCAAGGAAGCTCCTCACGTCGGACACCGACTCGGGGGGCTGCGCCTTCTTAATGTCCTGGACCTTCCTCGGATCGGGTGACACCCCTCCTCCTTGAACAGGAACCCGAAGAATTCGATGGAGGGGCACAGGAACTCACATTTATCCATAGGAAGGGTGAGGCACAGTGACTGCAGCCTCTCAAAAGTCTTTCCAAGCCTCCTCAGAAGGTCCACCTCTGTCCTAGCGAACACCAAAATATCATCGCTGATATTAAGGACACCCTCCAGATCTGCTAGGGCGCCCCGTATAATGTTCTGAAATACTTCTGCAGCGATGACACCCCAAAACTCAACCTCTTGTACCTGTATAGCCCACGGTGGTGGTAAACGTTATGTACCGGGACTCGGGTGGAGGACAACCTGATGATATCCTGCTCGAAGGTCCAACTTGGAGAAGAAACGGGCCCCTTGTACTTCAGCGATAATGTCATCGATGGTAGGGGTGAAATGCCGCTCCCTCTTAATGGCCTTGTTGGGCAGCCTCATGTCCACACAAATCCGGACAGAGTCAGGTTGTTTAGGTTTTCTAGCTACCACAATAGGGGACACCCAGGGCGTCGGGCCCTCGACCTTCTCGATAATGTCCAGACTCACCAGGTTGTCTAACTCCTTGACCACCTGCTCCCTCAGATGGAACGGTACCCTGCGGTGCTTCAGGGCAATGGGCTGTACGGAGTAATCAATGTGCAGCCTGACCGGGTCACCGGTCATCTTTCCAATGCCGTTGAAGAGGGCAGCGTACTTATCAAGGAGGTCATTGATGTCTTCCAAGTACACCGAGTACGCAAAACTGACAATTCCGAGAGCCTCGGCAGCAGCACAGCTTAGGAGAGTGTTGTTACTCACAGGGGTCACATAGAACCGAGCCCTGATCCGGGAGCCCTCATGCTCCACACTTGCCACGAAGGCACCGTCCAGCGGTATTGGTTGTAGTCCTCCAAAAGCGAATATGCGGGCTCTCGGCGTAGCCAAGTCCGGGGGCGGGTCAAGGACGTCATAGTGTCCCCTAGCCATTACATTGACCGAAGCCCCCGTGTCCACCAGCACCGGGACCGGAGAGTGGTTAGCCTCCACCACACACCTCGGCTGCCTCCTGCTCTTCCCCTTCAGGACTTCCACACTCGAAACAAAGAAGATGTTCTCTTCCTCTTCCTCATCTGCCTCGTCCACCTGGGCCTCCTCTTCGCCTTGCTCTACCTGGGCCACATTTGGTGGTCGGCTCTGGCGCAGAGTCCACGTCCGGGCCGGACCTCTCGGTACCATCACGGGCAGGGCCGCCTTGCACACTCTAGAGAAGTGGTCAGGCAGGCCGCACCTGCCACATGTTCTTCCCGCTGCCGGGCACTCCGTCGGGTGGGGAGGGTCATAGCCACACTTCTGGCACGACTCCCCTGATCTACCTGCTCTGTCCCAGGGTCCTCCGCCAGGCCTTCTCAATCCTCTGCCGCCTCGCCACACAGCACACACCTCCTCCAACTTTATTGAGCGGGACCCCGCCTCCATCTTGCTTGCGCAAACCTCTGCCACCTCATGACATCGGCCCAGTTCCAATATGCGGGGCAGAGTGATGCCCGGCTCTATCAGGACCTGCCTCCTGAGCTTGCCGGAGGAACACGCCTGAATCAGCATCGTGCGCATCATGTCCTCCGCGTCCCCCCATGCACAACCCAGGGAGAGGCGGCGCAGGCGACCATAAAAGGTGTCCAGTGTCTCATCGTCCTTTTGTTTGGCCGACAGCATAACAAATCTCTCATAGTCCACGTTGGCAAGGGGCAGAAAGTGCGCAAGGAGCACCGCCTTGGCCGCATCATAGGATTGGTCCACCGGAGTAAGCGACTGAAAAATTTCCTGGACCGCAGGCCCCGCCGAGTACAGCATAGTGGCCACCATGCTGTCATCGTCCGTCACCTGAGCAGCCCTGAAATACATGTCCAGGCGGCCAACCCACCTCCGCCACCGGGGCCCCATGCTGGAAGGTGGGCCCGATGCATCAAATTCGGGGATGGGCTGCAGGGCAGCCAGGGCTCATGCCTGAGCCATGACGGGGAGTCCTTGCTGAGCACCTGGCTGTGCCACCGGCAGCAGCTGGGGTACAGGAGCCTGAACACCTACTTGCTGGGGCAGCTGTAGAGCCGCCGCTGGTTGTTGAACTGGAAGCACTGGGGGCTGCAAAGCCTGCTGATGTTGTGCCGCTTGGCCACCGTCCTGAGGAAGCTGTGCAGCTACAGCGGCCTCACCCTCCTGATCATCAATGTCACTCATGGGCTTGAGCGCACAGGCACCCCCACCGAGTGTCCTGAGGGCCGCAACTCAACCACCCACCACCACCATGCAGACAAAGCCTTCCCCCCTCTTCCAGGCACAGCAACAGTCCAACCTGGGGGAGAGGCGGTGGTGACTTGTACCTCGGTCACCTGGGACAGCTTCCAGCCACAAAACCCATGGAGGAGAAGAAGACACCCACTGCAGCCATCCTTGTGATGATGAAGGGGACAAAGAAGAAGCCACAGCGTCCTGATGATGAAGGGGACAAAGAAAACGCTGTGTTTCCACCTTGCCGTAGTCCACAGGGGTGTGGATGTTGCAAAAATTAAGCTACAACTGTGGAGTGGACTAGACAGACCCTGCCATGGTAGTCCTTCCCCTAGCTTTCACTCGACGTAGGAGTCCCAAAACTGGAGTAAAATTCACAAACCAGGCATGGGCGTGCAGGTTAGTCTGCCTGCAAGCAGAATATCAAAATATTAGACCTGGATCACCTTCACCCTCCAAACCGGAGCCTGATGAAGTTCCACGGCCTCAGAGACAAAATGGCCGCCAGCCGCGTGTACGATCCGCAGCCACGGCGTGAAACAAAACATCCAAACGTTCCGTTTCAAGGAAAAATTCCGGAATGCCTTCACCGCCGGGCCCGGAAATCCGTTAGCACTCGTCGCCACTGTTGGGGGTTCGTCATTGGCCCCATGCGTGCCCGCAAGCCCCCACCCTGAAAGGACCACAAAGCTCACACGTCCTTTCAGTTCGGGCTTCCCGGTCGCTCTGCGGCGGCCGGGAATGCCCCGTTTATTTATGCAGCACGCGGCGGCGTGCAACGTCACGCCGTCGCGTGCGCGTCCCACACGGGGCAGCGCCACAGTAGAGTAGTTTCATTTAACAACAAAAAATATTCTGCAGCGTGTGATACCTGGAATCCTACCAAATAACAGCAATACAGGCATATTAAGTAGCAAATGCCATTAGTTTATACTTAGCGTGAAGTTTCAACTCATCCCATACTATGTAGAGGAGGCATGCTTGCATACAAGACAGGAGAATGTTAGAGAGTTCACGCCTAAAGAATTATCAATTTCCCATACAGGAAGTGCCTTTTTCTGGAAAGTGTGGTAAATGCACCTGAAAATAAAATACTACCAATTTAGCGCTTGTTTGCAGGCAGTGTGGCGTACCAGAAGGAGGACTCGGAACAGAAGATATGTTTTTACTACAGAAGTTTTTTTTATTAAAGAAAACGCCTTACTGACCCTACTGGGTAGCACCGTACCTACTAAACTAAGGGTGCTAGTCAAGATTCGTCAAAATAACAAAGGTTGTCCTCTGTCCAAATCCAACCCTCTAAATTGAGCCTACCACTTAGAAAAACTACTCATAAGGGAAAACGAGCAATGTAGGTTGCCCCCAATGTTCTTTATTTTGCCAGCTAATGTCATTAAGGACACGTTCGATGTACTGACCCCCTGGATTACTAAAATTATGTGCTCCTCATTTTCAACCTCTTGTGTTCCCGCTAACGTGAAAAAAGCATCAAACACACCTTTGCTAAAATAAAAGGAAACACTGGATCCTGCAGTGGGGGGCAATTACCACCCTAAAACAAATGTGCCATTCCTATTAAAGATTCTGGATTGGATAGCCTATACCCAGTTCCAGGAGTTTGACTCAAATAACATACTGGGTGTCCGTCAATCAGGATTTCAGGCCAAGCATGGTACTGAGATTGCTCTTCTTGATCTGAAGGCTAACATCTCAGGAATTGTTGTGAATGGCCATACTGTCCTCTTAATGTAACTGGACCTCTCTGCAGCCTTTGACTTAGTTGATCATACCTTGCTAGTCAATACACTTGTTGAGATAGCAAATTGTTCAAGCAGCACCTTAGATAGAGTCCTTCTTGTGTCAGCGTTCCGTTAGGGTCTTTGTGGGTGATTTTGTGGCCTGCCCCGTCTCATTGCTGTGTAGGGTCCCACAGGGCTCCTGTCTTTCGGCAACACTTTACAACATCTATAATCACCCCCTATTTGATCTCCTGGACAGCCATGGTGTTAGCTACACAAATAATGCAGACGACACCTAAATACTTCTTTAACTATCGGATAATTTTGTCCAGGACTCAAACCATTAAATTGGATATATTTGTTGCTTCATTAATGGATGGTTGTAAATTCACTAGCCTTGAATATTAACAAAACTGAACTGGATTGTGGGATCTGGCCTCTCGGTTAAAAAATCTGGAAACTTAGGGGGATCAGGGGTTTGTGTGTGGGGGATGGAGAAATTAAGGTATTAGATTATGCGGATGATGTAGTAGTTATTTTGAGTAATCCTGCAGAGGGGGGTCAACTGTTGAAAGATGTTTTTGAAGAAGGGGGAAGTTATCGAGTTTCCGGTAAGGAACTCGCCAAGGCAGGAGCAGTTGTTAGGCTAGAATTTTAGATGGGAGAATGTAAGCGTAAAATACAGGTATTCACATTGTTCACAACATAAAAAAGATAGTCAATTATAATGTAGATAGAATCATAGAGGTCATCCAAAAAGACATTAGGAAATGGGGGTGTTTCATACTGACCATATGGGCTAAAATGAATGCAATTAAAATGCTTTTATTACCAAAAGTCCTGCATATTATTCAGTTGTTGCCCTTATACTTTACAAAGAAAGTACTTTGGATAGATAGATTATTCCAGGACTTTTTATGGGGGAGGGGAAAAGAGCCAAAATTCCATGATACATTATGGTCCGCAACATTAAAGATGGAGGTTTTGGGTACCCAGTCCTTAAAAATTATAGTAACGGTTTTTCATTGAAAAAAGTGTCTAGCTATACTATTGGGGATCCAAGCCAGATGCCTTGGTGGGTTCAGATTGAAATTGATATGTTTTTGCCGTATGACATGAAGTGTCTGTATTCATTTGGAACATTATCTGGGAAGGTGCAGAGTTTAAAAACAGTTTTGGCTACAAAAGACACATTGGTGTCACTGATATTGGGAAGTGGGCAAGGATTATTTATTTATGAAGAGGCCTTACTTTGGCATACTCCTTGTCTACAGATTAATAATAGAACATTGAATTGGAAAAGTTGGTTTAGTAGAGGTATTATAAAGGTTAGTGATGTTTGGAGCAACGAAGGGTGGTTCGACTAGTGAAGAAAATTGGACTGCAAAATAGAGTTACGAAGGTACAATTAATTGGTAGTTTTAATATCTGAAAGGAGTCAGATGATGGATGCATCACTCTCACAGGAACCTGAAGTCCTCAAAATATTAGCATGTGGATCACGAAAGGTGTCAAATATTCTGAAAGCTATGCAAACAGATGTACAGTGGTTGAACTCATGGGATAAACTGAGGTTGCATTGGATGGATGAGCTGGGTAGAGAACTGACACAAGATGAATAGGAAGGGGTCTGGAGAGTTCCGGTTAAAGCTAAAGCGGATTTACAACTAAGTTGCACTCATCAGAGAATATTGAGTAGAAGCTATTGGACCCCGGCCCGTATGTATGCTTTAGGAATGGTGGATGGTGATAGTTGTTGGGGTTGTGGGAAAGAGAGGGGTAGTTTACTTCATATGTTGTGGAGTTGTGAAAGAGTGACATTTCTGGAGAGAAGTTGTTGATAGGATTGATCAGGTTTTGGACATCACCTACCCACGAAATCCGTTAACAATTATTCTGAAATTACCAAGGAATGGTTACAAATATGCTTGGGTAACCGTGTTGGATTGCCAAGGTTTTGTTAGTAGCTGCTAAACAAATATTAAAGGTCTGGGAGACAAGAAACCTACAGTAGAGCATTGGATTTTAGAAGTGCAAATTCTATCTAAATATGAGAAGACTATGTTTTATAAGAAACGCAAAGGAGCATTTTATGATGAACAATGGCGGAATTTCAATGCCCTTTATGGGTAAACCACTTCTATCGAAATTGTGTAATAGAATGGATTTGCATCACGTCTAATGCATACGCTATGTGGGGGGGGGCGAGTGATTGTGTGTTATGTTCTTTTATTTTGTGTTGTCCGTTATGTTTGGGAATGTCAGGCCACTGCTCATGGCTACGTTATAAAATGTGTTGGGGTTAATATGTATTTCTAGGTTACTGTTTATTGTATTCTTGGATTCAGGTTTATGTTATGATCTAGATGATAGTCTGCTGACCTAGTAGCATTTGCTTTGTACTTGATGTTTCTTTCTTGTTGTAAATAAGAAATAAAGTTATTTAAAAAAAAAGAATCTGGAAACTTGCTATAGCCAGTTCATGCTTTACCATCTCAGTAGCGCCCTTTGTAAAAACTTTAGGAGTATATATGGATTCCCAGCTATCTATGAAAAAATACACAGCCCATCTGTGGTCTTCTCATGCCTACGTAATTAAAATACTGAGACAGATGAGACCTTACTTAACTGATGAAAATAGATCCCTTATGGGCCGTGCCTTAATTAACTCCAGGCTGGATTATTTTAACAGTCTGAGGCTGGTACCTCTCTTGCACACCTTCAAAAATTGCAGACCATTCAAAACTGGGCAGTTGGAGCCATTCAGGGCTTCGATAAGCAGGACCATATTACCGCGACCAGACTGGCACTTCGTTGGTTGCCAGTTAAGCAAAGAATTGCTCACAAAATTCTTACGCTGACTCAAATGCCGGCATGATAACGCACCTCAGTATCTTTCTGACCGTCTTCACACTGAGCAAGAGGTTCTTTCAGTCTATTGACGAGAGTAAGACCTTCCATCCGCATTTTAAATTGCAGACCTTTGGGGCAGAATGTTTGATGTCTGTGCTCCTTGTGCCTGGAGCACTTTCCCGGCTACCCTGTGCACTTTTCCTTGTTTCAGCTGTTTCAAGAGAGCGGTTAAAATGTATGTGTTTAACAAGAAGGATTAAGAAGTGCTTTCTGATCTTGCCCATCTTTTCTCTTGATTGATGTATGCTCTGAGGCCTATGGACTGTAGAGTGGTATAAGCATTAAATAATAAGAATAATAATCTCCCAGTTGTCCCAGGAACCCCTCCTGATTTGAGTGTTCACAAAGATTTTATAGGAGGCAGGTCTACTGCAGGTAGATTTTATAGGAGGCAGGTCCCTCTTGTCAAAGTTCCAAATAAAGAAAAGGTTTTTCCTCAGGTATACAACAACTTCAAGTTCCAACAAAAGTAAATTCTCCCAGTGGCCGTAGATGAAGGGATATCTCCTTAATCCTCCACAAACTACGTGGGTCTCTCCTAACCAGATTCCAGTCTTGCTAGATTATTGTTTCCCCTTGGGATGCTTCGTTTCTTGCTTTATATTGCCCTCTTGGCTGCCTTATTTGGCTTGTTCCCAAGTTCTAACTTGATTGACAGGGGTATGGATATCCCCTCTTAGTAGATCCTCCTCCACCAAGTACATGTGTCTCTCCCCACACGATTCCAGTCTTGCCCGATAGTGGTTTCCCAAGGGGATGACTCTTTACTTGCTTTACAGGGCCCTCCCGGCTCCCTTGATGGTCTTGTTCCCAATTTCACAATGGATTCATAGGGGTACAGGTATCCCTTCCTAATAGGTCGCTCTCATAGTTTTGGTGTGCTGCTCTGAGTCATTTGGCTGATTTCAAGACTTGGGTTTGTAGGGCCAATTTAGCCACTTCTAGTGTTAATGTCCGTCTCCCTCTCTAGACCACATCGTCCCTCGTAGGGATCTAGATTCTTCGTTCGCTCTCCAGTTATCACAGTTTGGTCAGTGTGCATCCGCATACTTTCTTCATAGCAGATCCTGATCCCGCGAGGTGGCTTCAAATCGGCGTGCTGGTGTTCTCCCGCTCCTGGGCGTCCTCTCCGGAAGACAAGGGAGGAGTGATTCTTCACCCGCCGCTGTGTTGCCTTCTCTCTGGTTCTGCACACAGCAAGCAGAGGATTCGTTCCTCTCTTGTTCGCTAGGTCAGGTGTTGTTTCCTGGGCTCCAGGCCCACCGTGACTTCTGCGTGGTCACACCTTCCGCTCTGGGCTGGCTCCGCTCGACCTCGCCGACTCAGTACAGCCCTGTGCCTCATCGGCCACATCCCTCATTCGCTCTGGTTTCTTTCCCAGCTTCTCTCCGGGTCTCCACCCGGACCTCTTTGCGGGTCCTTCTCCGTGCCACAGCTGGCTCTGTTCTTGTAATTGTTTATTTATACAGCGCTTATACACAGGTAGAGTGCTTCAAAGCGATTCACTGCAGGAAGGGAACAAGGTAATGCTGTAATCATTCTTAGGCCTTGAAGTTTCCGAATGATCTAAACAGATCTGCAGCACTGTGCTCTGCCTCCCAAAGACATTGGTACATCAGAGGCTCACCTGTGCGTAACGCTTCTCCTCCTCCATTCAAGGGGGAAAATCCTTTTATCGTTGACATTAGATACCAAAAGGGTGTGTTTAACTGTGAAGCCCCTTGAATGGCCAGCATTGCCTTGACCCAACTGTTACAATGCACTTTCTACAGTATTTTATTTCCAGATACAACAGTCATATACACTTCTGGTATTCTCATATATGTTGACAATATCAAAGTTGTAGGGAGTTCATTACTGCAATGGGAGTACCTGTCCCCTGGTGGGGAGTCACTCCCAGCAAGATCCCACTTTCTTAAACTCCTAGGGAGTGTTTTGCTTAGTGTGTGGGAAACCAAAGGGTGTCTCACCTACTAGTCTCCGGGGATCTCTCTCGCAGGTGGCCAGGGCACAGCAATCGACTTTGGATCCAGACCCAGGGGTGGACCAGTGAGGGAGGATCACCTGTAAGGGGGTCTTCGGGGAGTGGGGGTGAGGCGACTAATGGCGTGACGCGGTATTCCCACTTTCCCGTACCCATGACCTCTCCTATTTCATAGGATTCTCCAATGTCCCAACCCTCCACCCCCCTTTTCTACACAAACACTGGGCCAAGGAAGAGGGTGACAGAGTAACAAAGCTAACCTTTATACATCCCATTGTACATGTCCCGCTAATCGGGTCAGGCACTTCGCTTTAATCATATATATCTGATACCCATTAGCTCTTCCCATATGGATAAAAGGTGGAATATAGAGACACACTGAGCAAGGTGGAACACGAGAATACGCAGAATTTCCAAGCCAAAGGCAAACCTACTGGAGCAGAGCAACGGATCGAGGGACAAGAACCAAGGATAAAGGAACCCAGGAGTTCCCTGCAGGAGGTTGTTGCCTCCAAAGAATAATAAGAGATATGTGAAGGCCAAATTCCAGACAAGAAGACTGCATTGTGTTTCAAAAGGCACCTTCAACCCTCTCGGGTGAACAACAGAGTTGGGGAGACGAGGCCAAGCCTGTGGTATTATCCTTGACTCGTGAATTTAAGACAAAAGACAAGAAAGGAATGCACACAGCCGGTGAGTTGGCGAGCAACATGAAAGACTGATGTGTGTTAAGGGAAGTCTGAAGTTGCAAAAGTATATTGCACAATTGAAGGCTGCACGCGTGTGGATGAGACGCAAAGAAAGGCAGACCTGTGGTGAACTTTAAAATAGCCGATAACTGTGAAGCCAGAAATGCAGAGTAGTGGAGTGGTCAAGCGACTGGAAGTTGCCCACTCGAAAGTCTCTGCGAAAGGTGAAATGTTTTATTATAAAGCAGCAAAGTAAATTAACTTTAAAGAGCGTGATGATCAAGATTGACCTCGGCAAAAGGGGAAGTAAAGAGTGAATATTGAACTCTTGTGTTCATGAGATTGAACTACATAGACAAAGAAACACTGAGCAAATAAAGTGCGATTTGAAGGGAGCGTCAAAGTGGTCCAATGGAGGTCTATAGTAAAAGCCTTGCACATTCAAAAGTATTCAACTTCAGAAAAAAGGTCTGAGCCCGATTCAGAATCCGCCAAGAAGATGGGATGCTGCCAGGCTGATGAAAACCAGAGTCCAGGTAAGGTTGCAGCCGCTGCAGGTTCCCGCGAGGTAAGTTAGCTGGGTCAGGCGGCAGTGAGCGTCACATTGCACGGAGGTGCAAAGTAACACGAATCGCTTGTCTGAGGAATAGGTGGGTTTATATAGTCTAGTTCTTGGCCACGCCCATTGGTTCTGGCCTGCCTGCCACACCCTGCCCCACCTAGATACTACACATGCCTTTCAGTCTTCACCCCCTGCCTCTCTTGGATTCTGCACGTGCCTTCCAGTTTGTAAATAGACACGCCCGAACAGTGCGCAAGTGGAGATTTCCAGTGAATATAAATAAAGCACTCCTGCATTAAATAAATGTTTTCAGCCTGTATTCATAGCGCCAGGACATAGTCCAGCTGGGCCCCCTGTGTCTAAATGTCCCAAAGGGACTAGAATGAGATATGTTACCCCTTGTCACCATCACCAGATGGCATGGTTTTTGCGTTATTGGGCCTGTGGCCATGACAGGGTGAAAGCTGAGGCAATCAGATGGAGGGTACACATGGTTTTAACAGAGACATGAAATATCAGATGTTGGCGCCAGTACTGGAGCAAAGAGTCAAAGCACCACTGGGTTGACCACCCGAAATACATAGTAAGGACCTATGAAATGAGGTAGTAATTGTTAGCAACTTGGAGGCTTAAGATGATTCTTGGTGGATGTGAAGAATTATTGAATGACGTCACTTCTCCCCAAGAGGGAAACCTTCCCTGTAAGGCTAGGGTGGTGCGGCAGCTAACCAATACTCCCCCTAAGGGTGGTAACATGCGGGAGAACCTTAAAGGGGAGGATTTCCCCTCTTGGCGATGGAGACGTTCATTGTATGGTTCCCTTCCCTGACCCACTTCCATCTGAAACCCCAAGCTCCCCATCTCAGTCTTATAACACTCTTCATAGTGGCAACATGTTATATTATAACACTGTGGACTCGTACTGAGACGAGGAGGCATGAAGATCAATCACTTGAAAGTGATAAAGGACTCTGATAGTCCGCCGGGGAGGAACTGGCAAGATTGTATAAAAAGAGACAATGGATTTAAGTGTCAAGTCCAGCCGGGAACAGCAGCAGGAGTGGAGCACATAGCAGGTGGTAGTTACACACTGTGAGGACAGGCTGCAGAACAGAGGACGCTGGGATCAAGCTGAGAGAGTCCTGAAGGGGATTAGCAGGAACAGACCGACTATAAAACAAGAGAGGAGAAACTGTGGCTTGACCTTGACAAAATGGACCGTTCGATCCAACAACTACGCCGAAACCATGTAGAGACGAGTACCACAGAGCCATCGTGGAACAGCAGAAACAGAACAGAGAAACCACAGCAGCCGCCAAAACACGGACCCTAGACCCAGGAAGAACCGGTGACGTGCCGCAGCCAAGACGAAGGTAAAGGGAGGCCGGTGGAGCAAAAGGCTTCTAGTGAAAGAAACTGTGAATCGGGAGTAATCTCCTTCATCCCAGTGGCAGAGATAAAGCTACTGGTGAAAGAAACTGCAACCTATGCATCAGGAATAATAATGCATCAGGAATAATCACCCTCAGCCCAGTGGCGGAGACAGCACTCCTAGTGAAAGAGACTAATCTGTGCATTGAAAGTGATCTCCTTTGCCCCAGTGGTGGCAATAAAGCCACTGGTGGAAGGGACTCTAATCTCGACATCGGGGGTGGTCTCCCTCATCACTGTAGAAGAGAAGAAAATACTGACGAAAAGAATTGTGCAGTGTCGGTCAAAAGTAAACTCCCTCATTCCAATATCATCAAGAGAGGTACTGTTAAAAGTTGGGAATCATTTGTAGATCATCAGAGAACCAAAGTGAAGATCTTAGGACCATTACCAAGGGTGCAAAAGGAGAAAAAAATTAACACCCATTGGGGGAACTGTGGCAGGAGATACAACGCCTGATAAAAAAAGTGTCTGTTGGTCATACCAAGGAACTATTTATACCAGGAGAAGGCAGACGTTCTCCTGGTTGGCAAATCTGGCTTATAGAGTAATAGACAAACTAAAACTTTGGAAATCCTTGTTGGAACTGAGCTAGGGAGCCAGAAGGGAGTCATTCTCCTGGTATCCCAATTTGTAGTGTTTAGTGTTAAAAGGTTAAAACCTTTTGTTAACCAGGAGGAGGGAGTCATCCTCCTGAATAATATTTAGTTATTTTCTGTTAATAGTGATAGGGCTAGGTTAGGAGTTTGGACGAAGGACAGTTGTATTAGTTCAACAGACATTCGGGCTAGACTGACCCGAGATTATTGTTTATTAGGTAGGGGAATCCCTCTAGAGTTTGGGATAGTTAGGTTTTCTTTTATTATAAATAAATCTCACTTTGAATCATGCCCCCTCTGTGTCTGACTCCCGCTTCTGGCGCCTTGTCACATAACCACACCCGATCCCCCACCTGAAAAGTGGGCCTAGGTTGGAGATGAGGGTCTGCTTGCGCCTTCATGCCATCCTGTGTGGTGCACAGATGTGGCTGGACTGACGCCCAAACCGGTTGCATCTCCTTACGACAATCATTTGGGCCCAGAGTAGAGGTGGGATGTAATGCTTCTTCGGGTGGTGTGCATGGGCATTGGCCATACAAGGCAAAAAAACAGAGACACCCCTCTACTGGCATGCAATGAATTGTTACATGCAAATTCTGCACAAAACACTGAAAAAACCCAGTGGAATTGCAGTCAGAGATAACATAGAAACTGATCAAGGGACTGATCAGACATTTCTGTGAGTCTGTTTGTGGGTGGTTAGCATAGGAAAACCCTGTACAGAAAGACGAGAGAAGTGGAGGCTTTTGAAAAAACATAACATGAGTTGAGAGGCAAAGTCAGACAATGAAGGATGGAAGACCGAATGGACAAAATGTGTGTTGAAAAAACATATCCATCAGAACAGGTAAAGAGAGAAGCCCCCTACAAGGTATGAATTTAGTCATTTTGGTGAGTGTCCAATATTACCCAAATGGGGTCAATGCCCTGATTATCAGGAAACTTCCTTAAGCTATTTATTCATATAATAAGCTAGATTTTATAAGGGATCAGCATTCGTTGTAAGAGTCCTACTGGATTCCCATTGCTATTCTTTCCCTCTGTGCATTCTGAAAAGGCCAACAAATAACCAGGGACCGTCTTCCAGGCCGCCAACACGATCGTCGTAGTCGTTTACATTTTTCTCTAGACCCTGGGATGACGACTGATCTGAGAATCAAGCCTTGGCTGTAAAGGTCTGTCGCTCAATCTCAGTGGGAACGTAGAGCAGATCCTGTACATAGAAGACCGTTAAATTAGGAATGCGTGCACTTCCTCTTTTTCTTGGGGATGGTTTTTTAGCCAAAATTAGATCTCCGCCAGCATCGAAGAAGAAAGAGTACAGGTACAAGCAAAGTTGGAGGCTGGAAGTATAGTTTCGGACTCCTTGCGAACATTGTCTGTTTCCGGTTTACGGGATAACGCATCTGCTTTGCCATGCCGCGAAGCAGGGTGATAAGTTAACACAAAATAAAACAAAGTGGAGAACGTATGCCATAGCGCTTGTCAAGTGGTGAAACACTGTAGCATGGATAAAGCCTGCAGATTCCAAGGTTTGGAGTTCACAGTCACTAGATGAACAGCTCCTAGCAAATAAGGCCACCATTCTTTGAAGGCTGCTTTAATAGCAAGGTGGTAACATTCTGCAGAGGTACATTTTCTAAAGAAGGCGGCAACTGGGTGGTGCTGGTGCACTTCTAAGATAAAACCGCTCCTATATCCACTGCAGAGGCATCGACTTCCACTATGAACAGCAGTGGGGGGAGGGGGAATCATGGCATTGAAGCACTGGAGCAGTTGTGAATGTCTGTTTTGTGGTATCAAAAGCGTCTTGTGCCCATTCTGCCCAAAAACAGGGGACTGAAGGGCATGGGGTGCGCGTTAATGCTGCCACAATAGTGGAAAAGGCACACAGAAATCTTGGATAAAAATGTGAAAAGCCCAAGATTGGAGGGCTTTCAGGTTTGGTGGTCTATGCCAGTCCAGAATTGAGCATACTTGACATTGATACAATGGATGGAAAACTAGACATTTGCCTTAAAAACAAGGAATAGAGATTTGTTCTAGGTTTGACTACCTAGTATCACTCCATAGTGTGGAGCTGCTATCAAATCGAAGGGAAGTTCTTTTTAATGCACTTGTGAAGTGCTCAACAGCAGGGGCACTGTCTGCTTTACTACTGGTTCTAGCTTTAGCTGCTGAACGGTACCATTCAACAGTTCAAATTGGTTCGGGATAGGCCATCACAACCACCAGAATGCCCATTTCCTTGAACCACATTTTTATTTTAATTTTAATTTATTAATTTGTAATATGCCAGAGCCCGCAGGGATCAGGGCGCAGAGAAGATAAGACAAAAGAAAAAAGAGGAGATAAGAGGAAAGAGACAACGGTCATCCAGCATTAATTACATGAAAATGATGGTTTTCAGCCTTTTTCTAAAGCTCAACAAATTGTTTTCATCATGCAAACATTTTTGAAGTTTGTTCCATAATGAGGCAGTCTGGACGGCACAGAACCTCCCCATACCTCTAGCTCGTTTACTCCTAAGAACCGACAGACAAACACCGTTGCTTGATTTAGTGGTTCTCACCGGATGATAAGCCTTCATACAGTCTTTCAAGTAATGAGGGGCTTGACCGTATAGGCATTTGTGGACTATTTTCATAGCCTTGAAGCGGTTTCGCGCTTCCACCAGGAGCCTATACAGGCTCCTTCTATGGGAGGAAATGGGTTCATGCCTGCGTACGTTTTTAACAATACGTACAGCGTCATTTAGTAGCACCTGCAAACGCTTTCAGCTGTTTTTACTGACCTCAGTCATCAAGGCATTGCAATAGTCAATCCTTAGCATTATTAATGCACAGACAAGTGTATCACAATTAGCTTCTGAGACATAGGGTTTGACTAGTCTCAAGAGCCTAAGATGCATTGGGCTTTGTTTATAACATTTCCAATGTGAGCATCTGAGCTCAAAGACGATTCAAAAGTAACATCCAATGTCTTGACCTTGCCAACTACCTTTATAAGGTGTTTTTCAATGGTAAACCCAACATACTGACTGTCGAGTTTTGCTCTGGCCTGGGACGAGCCAAAAAGCATAAGCTTGGTCTTCATAGCATTCAGGCACATCACATTGTTAGCCATCCAGTTCTGTATTGTAGCGTAAACGTCATTAATCCTCACAACATCTTCTGTATACTTGCCGCCCAGCTCGAAGATGAGCTGTGTCTCATCAGCGTAATTAGTAACATGCACGCCCAGCCTATCCAAGAGATCACAAAGAGGGCGGCAGTAGACATTAAAGAGGGGCCAGGGGGGGATAAACAAGCACCCTGCGACACACCACATTTCAGTGGCTCGTCAAGCAAGCAGGCGTTACCCCAAACAATCCTAGACATTCATCCAGACAAAAATGATTTGATGCTGGCTACTGCCTCGGAGTAACTGCCAGCATTTGTCAAACTACGTAGCAATTTATCATGATCGACTAGGTCGAAAGCTGCTGACATATCTAACATCAGCAGCCCCACCTTGCCATAATCCATAATCTGGAGCATTTCAGTTTGCATATTCAGTAAGGTACTCCCTGAGCCATAGCAAGCTCTGAAACCCGACTGCCTTGGGTGTAAAGCTCCAGATACTTCTAAATAGTCCTGTAATTCGGATGTAGCTACCGTATGTAAAGTTTTTAACAGGAAAGGGGCATTAGAAATAAGTCTGCAGTTACAGTGAAACTTTTGGTTCAAACCTGGTTTCTTTAACAAAGGGGTCATAGAGACCTTCTTCAAAGCCTCGGGAACGCAGCTTTCCATGAAGCTTGCATTGGCGAGGCATACAAGAAAGGAGAGGGATAATTCTCTGTTAGAAAGAAAGATCTTTGAGGGAAGGACTTCCCCCACACAGGTGGTAGGTCTCAATTGTTTCTTAATATTAGCCACAGTCTCTTCCGAAATGCAATTAAAGCTAAAAGCCGATTTATCCCATTGACCCGACTTCTTATTGGTCGTAAAAAGCGCTATATGCCCCATTCTACCTAGGTTGTCCATAATATGAGATTCTGCTATAGCTATTTTTTAGCCAAAGCCTTTTGGATTGCTTCACAGTCCAATTGGAGGGAGTGAACCGATGCAGCATCACCTAGGGTTTTTCAGTGTCTCGAAGGATCTGAAAAGGTTTCTTACAGTCATTCTCGGCATGAACGATTTGGTTATCGAAATAGGTTTCTTTAGCATGCAGAATCTCAGTTCGATACAGCTTTTCCAAGGTTTTCTATTTCCCCCTATTAACGAGACTCTTTCTGCTGTTCTCTTTTCCTTTTTTCGATCTAACAATGCAGCTAAATACCATTTTTAATCATTAGATGTCTCCCTGACAATCTTAGAGGTCACATGTGCTTTACAGTTTAGCAGTTCAGAAAAAACTATCCTATTCTGACACCAAATGATCAGGAGGATCATAATTACAGGTGGATTCCATAAATCTTGAGACAGGATTCCAATTCTCCATGAATAACTTTATTATAATTTCTACAGGAGACAGTGCAGGGAGGGGGGCGAGGCGGGCGAGGAGGGGGGTGTTTTTCTGAACTATAGGGGTAGGCAACAATGCGAAGTGAAAAGCAACGAAAAAGCTATCCAACCAAATACAGGGTTGAGTAGCCAAGGGACTCAAGAGCAGGTTTTTACTGGCTACCCAGTTCAACACATTCCCCAGAAAGTGTGTGGTACCACTGCTGCTACCGATAACACATTTGTTAAGCTCAAGCAGTTGAACAAGCCGAGTAGCTTCTGCATCTAATGGGTTTCCGAGCCACTTGTTAAGATCCCCCAGCGCCACAGTTCAAGTATTGGGTTTATGTAACAATGACAAAATATCAGTCAGATCCTCAAGGAATGTGGGAACATCATGAGGGGGGATATCAAAATAATATTTAGACAGTTATTTAGTGTCATTGTAGTTTTAAGTAAAAGAATTTCGCACACCTTGCATGCAATAGGTGTTTGAAAGAAAATGTGTGCGGGCCAAAATGGCTACCCTTCCTCCCCTGATATCCTCTCTGTTTTGCCCAAAGAAGGTATAGCCAGGCGGTGTGGCTATAGATCCCAGCAGCCAGGTTTCGGTAAGCCCCATGATATCAACTTGCCGATCAACTATATAATCTCTGACGTCTAAGGCATACTTGTCTAGTGTATTAGTATTGAGAAGAGACATTTTAATAGGCATAGTGTCATTCACAGTTAAAGCTCCCTCCTTCTCGTGTTCTTACAGTGTGACAGGTTTCTGCCTCTTTAGTTTATAAGCTTGAAGCAAGGAGTCCTGCTGCGCCAACATTGCAACACTGTCAATGGTAAGACGCTCCTCACCTCAAGTCGAAGGCATCACACAGGGGGTCAGCACCGACTTGTGCAGACTTGCAAGTCCCTGACATGCCCGATATCTCACCAAATATGGTCCCAGACTACCATCTTGCTGTGATGTGTAGTTCTATACATGCTCAGCATTACTGAGACGGCAAGGATGAATCTGCCCAGGCACGAGCAGCGTCAGGGAAATAAAAAGCGACTAGCACACAGTTAAAGACGCAACGGATGAAAGAGCACCCTACAAGAATATACTAAAAAGGGTTTTAAAACAAATTAAAATCTAGGTGGAGCACAGAAAAGGCTATGTTCAGCACAATTAAAGCACACATTTAAAAATTAAACAATCAACTCTGCAGTGAAAGTAAAATGCACAGGACTAAAAAGCAGAGCAACAGAAACAGTACAGCTAACCAATACAATCATGACATTCATATAGTTACTCGAAACATCAGAGTCCAGCATGATGTTAGCTGTCTTCCCATCCAATCCAGGTGGCGAAGGCGGAACTCCAAACATACAGGAGTTGACTGTTCAAGAGTTAGAGGAGCTACATGGCTGTTTAAGTCCTGCTGTCACTCTCCAAGGACAAGGACAAGTCACTGTGATTCCCGCTTTCTTTGTAGGGCGGCATGGACAAGAGCAGCAGGCGGTCCGCATCTTTGTAGGGCGGCATGGACAAGAGCAGCAGGCGGTCCGCAATGAAAATAGAGGCTGGCTCCTCTGTTCGCATTACAAGTCTTAGAGGGCCCTGAGCCAACCAGATTTGCATAGGCTCCGGCCCATTCACGGATTTCCCAGCGCCCCCTTCAGCCTTTCCCAAACTCACTATTGATGGTGGCCCCCTTTTCGCCATCCTTCACGCATCCAACTGCAGCACCAGGTCAAGGAAAGCAGGAAAAGATGGTACTAATAATAGAGCATATTTAGCTCTTCAGAAAGGCCCGTGCAGTAGGCTGCAGACTTATTGTTCTCCGGCCAGCTGGTTTGTGCCTGGTTTGTGGCATTAATTGGTTATAGCTATCCACATACATGAACAGCTTCTGTTTTCCCTGTGCGAGATCCAGTAACTCTAGATCCTAAGTGTGTGCTGTATGTTTGACATCAAACACCTGGTTTGTTGCAACCCAAAGTACTGCTATGTTATATAGAAGAAGATTATTAATTTCAAAAGGGGATTAGCCCAAGTAGCAGACAGCACACCAAAATGGGAGAACAAAAAGGTGATTTTAGTGGTGGCATCTGGAAAGCTGCTGGCCGCCAAAGGAAGTGCAGTTTGCATTGGCTCACAAAGGTACAGTATTTATTGGGATCCCCATGAAACGGTGCATAAGCCACCATCGGAAACACACCTGGAGTTACGGAAGCATTATGCACAGCTGTAAACAAATTTGAATCCAGCGGTTAAGTTGCGCCACAGGAGTGCTGCTGAACACTTCATAGGGCGGCAAGCAGTGGACGGTACTTGCAAGGCATGCAGTCTCTGACTTATGGCTGCAGGAGAAACTGTCATTTTATCCATGACTGAAGCCCGCTGGCAATTATTGCCTACTATCCTGGGTGATGAATCCTGGGGCTGCGTCACAATGTCGCAGTCGACTGTATGGAAGCGCGGGTTCTGCGAAGAGGCTGTCCATAGACCCCACAATGGTCAAGGAACACATGCTGGGGCCTGGGCAAGTCTCTCTGCACCACAACAGATACCGCAGATTAGGGTGGCACAAAGGCAGTGGTAGGCACTGACCTGGGACACCACAGAAACAAGGCCAAGATGGAGCGGTCAGAAGTCCACGATGAAGAGCTCAGGAGGCTTGAGACGGCAGACATGAGACGAGGCAAAAAACAATGAGAAGAAACAAGGAGAAAGAAACAGCAAGGCACGCCAGAGCTCCACAGACCGGGAGACTGTGGAAAGAGAAGGCAAAAAGTGAGCATACAAAACAAAGTTGAAATACACCCGAGCCTCCTGTGGGGAATCAGAGGGCATCCTCACCTCTTTTCCCAATATGTCCTCCTCCCAGGGGGTCAGGGAAAGGCCATCGCTTTTGGATCCTGATCCTGGGGTGAATATGCGAGGGAGGATCACCTGGGTGGAGGAGACTTGGGGAGTGGGGATGAGGCACTCTTGGATGAGATGTGGTATAAACCATTTCCCTTTCATAGGGAGTTAAATATCCCCCAGGCCTTTATATGGTGATACCAATCCTGTCCCCATTTTCCAATTGACAGTTACTCATACAAACAACATTTTGGTACTGCGATGAAGAAGAGTATCAAACATCACTTTGATACTGGGACAAGGAAGAGGACAGCACGAACAACATGAAGAAGGCATTTCCGCAAAGAGAGCTAGCAGTCTCGCTGTCAGAAGACCAATCAATCTGAGAGGGACTTTAAATTCCCCAACACCTGTGAGGAAGGGGTCGGAGTGGCTGAAGCCAGCTGGGAGAGCCAGAGCCACAAAATGCATAGCGAGGCAGCGGAAGGACGCAGTGCAAGGCGGAGATCCATGCTAGAGTGCTGGAGTGAAGCAGACGAGAGTCGGATTACCCGCAAGGAAGTGCCTGCCCCGCTGACAGCCTGCTGGTGGAAGAAGCAAAGCCGTCGAACGCCAGCACACCACAGATGCGAAACACTGTATGGAGAAGATGAACCGTGGCAGACAGGAAACTCGCAGGACCGTAGTATGCATAAGCCGGTGAGTCCACCTAGCGAAGAGGGCCCGGGCACAACGAGGGGGCAGTTAAGCCCGTATGAAGTATTGAACTTTAAGTAATTTTGAATACAAATCTTATGGGGGAAAGAAAAGCTCAACAGATAAAAGGTGGCCAACCACCTATGGAGAAACCATATGTATTTCTATTGTATTTTTATTATACTTTATATAGCGCCTTTGTCCAAAGCGCTTTACATAGAGAGAGACACTGTACATAAATATCAGTAGTGAAAATCGACATCCAGATACTACCGATAACAGGCAAACAAGAACAATAAAGCAGGTGAGTCTTTAGAGAACAACAGAACTGAGAATAAGAAGTAATATAACGGAGGGAGAGGGGGAGCATGTTCCAATGAAGAGGAGCAAGCAACTGAAAAGAACAAAAACAGGATTAAGCACAGGGATGGGGGGGCTGGCAACATTCAGCCTAAAAAGACCAGAAGAACAGAGAGAACGAGAGGGAGTACAGAAAGAGAGAAGGTAAGCAAGAAAGCCTAGAGAGATTTAAAAACTAAGAAGAGAAGGTGAAATTTAAGTTGAGAATGGAAGGACAACCAACCAAGTGAGGCGAGAGAAGGAGAGATGGAGTCGCGATAGGCAAGAAGACAAAGTAAGCGAACAGAAGAGTGGTAGATTGATTTAAGAGGGGCGAGTCGTGAACAGGGAAGGCCAAAGAACGTAACAGAACAATAAAATAATTGAGAAAAGATTAATGAAGAGATGAAGTTTTGTGGCATGAAAGGTGAAGAAAAGACGGAGCGAGATGTGAGAGAGATATCTTGAACAAAGGAAAGATTAGAATTGAGGTAAAGACCAAGGTTACGCGCAGTGGGAGAGACCGATAGAATAGAGGGAGGAAAATAGTGGGAGGAGAAAGATGTGGAGGAAGGGTGTTAGCCGAAAAGAATAAGACCTCAGTCTTTCCGTCATTTAAAGTAAGAAAATGAGAGGCCATCCAAGATTTGATGGCAGAAACATGTGTAGAAAGAGTGTGATGAATATCAGGAGGGAAATACGAGAAGGATAGAAAGAGCTGAGTGTCATCAGCATAGACATGATGTGATAATCCAAAAGAAGAAATTATAGGAGCAACAAGTGAAGTATATAGGGAGAATAGAAACGGACCCAGGACTGACCCTGGAGGAACACCATGATCAAGGTGCAAAGGTGCAGAGGTGTTGCCATCCCAGGAGACAGAAAAGGTTTGATTGGATAAATAGGAAGAGAACTAGGATAGGACAGAACCCCGAAGATCAAAGGAGAAAAGGGAATCCAGAAACAAAGAATGATCCACTGTGTCAAAAGGAGCAGATAAGTCAATAAGAATAAGAACAGAAGAGTGTCTAGAATAGCGGGCTGTGAGGAAAGAGTTGAGCACACAGGTCAGGGCTGTCTCAGTGGAGTGACAGGGTGCGAAAGCCACACTGAGCGGGGGGTGGGGGGGGAGAAGAGATAGACCAGACACAAACATTGAGATTTGTGAATAAACAAGACGCTCCAGGAGCTTAGACAGAAAAGGTAAAAGAGATATGGGACGAATCTTTGAAACAAGAAGGGAATTAGCTGTAGGTTTTTTTTAAAATAGGAATAATAATTGCGTGTTTGAAAGCAAAAGGAAAAGTGGACGTGGAGAGACAGATATTGAAGAAGGATACAAGGAATGGTACAAGAAGCGGGTAGATTTTAGGAATAAGTGGAGAAGGAATAGAATCAGTGGGGGCAGCAGTGGGGCGGACTTTGACCAAAAAGAGAGCCACATCAGAGTCAGAAACAGGAACAAAGTTAGAGATAATATTAGAAGGAGTAGGAAAGGATAAAGTAGAAGGATTATAAGAGGGTAAGGATAGAATATCCTGACGTAGCGAGTGAACTTTAGAAGAGAAAAATTGTGCAAGTCAGAAGCTGCTAGAGATGAGTTGATAGAGGAATCAGGCGTAGGGGGAGAGAGAAGCAGAGTTCAAATTTGAAAAAGCCGCTGAGGGTGAGCAGATTGACTATGGAGATGATCAGAGAAATAAGTGCGTTTAGCAGAGTTAACAGTCATCATAGAGAATGTGATAAAAGAAGTAGGTAGCTTGATTAGCAGGAGATCTGAGTTTTCGCCAGCGCCTTTCGAGACAGCGAAGAAAACGGTGCATATAACAAAGATGAGAAAAGGGAAGGTCGGGCTGGTTTACGGGTGGGCTGAAAGGAAGAAAGAGTTGGTCGAGACTTGAAGCAAGAGACGAGGAAAGGGTGGACGTAGCTTTGCCCGCAGTAAGAGTCGAAAAATTAGTAGGAGATGGAAGAGGATTTATACAGGTATCAGAGAAAAGCGAGGAATTAAAGTTGAGTAAATCACGCCTAAAGAACGTATTAGATGAGGAAGAAACAGGGGAAGTTGTTCTGTTGTCAGTGTCTTGCTTCATGATGCTTTCACATTACCCACTTCTGCCCTTTCCCTCAGAGTGGGTTGGTTGCACAATCACTCCTTCTTGGACAGTGCTCATTTCTAGTCTTCAAACCTACCTATCCTCTCCCATCTGCATATATAACTCAATACTCACTCCCTCCCTCCCTCCCTCCCTCCCTCCCTCACAATCTAAGATCTCAACATCTCCCCAACCTTTGTACTTTAGCCTCCTTGCTCTACCTCTTGCTTTCATTCCTTAACTCCCTACTAGCACCCAGACACTGGAACTCCCTGCCGCCTGACATCTAGTTTATCGACACCTTATAGGTCTTCAAAATGGGCACCTAGAAATCGCTTCCTCTCAGTCAAAGATGCACCCAAGAGGTCAGCTGGTATTGCCCTCCCACACTGAACCCCATCCTCTCCTGCATGGTTATATGCATAACCCCCTTGATATCCAATACTATACATAAAAATTCATAATGTTAATTTTTCAATTGTACAACCTCCATTCTGTCCTGTTTCCTGTACCCTTAACTACTTCTGGCTTTTGTTTCTGTCCTTGCTACTTTGTACTTTTGTAAATGCATCCTGCATTGGAACTGCTAAGTCGCCCTTACCTGCTTATGTACAGAGCGTATTCACAATGCAGTCTTTGTTTTCCTAATAAATACAAAATAAGGCATCCTCCAATACTATGGCTTTACCACTTTTTGAAATGTGTCACTAAAGTACTGTAGCCAATCTCCAACTAAAACCGCAACGAAAAGCAAATCATTGTGCATGACATTGATGATTTCAGTTGATCAGGAGAGTCCTGTGATGTGTCGGAGTTAAGAGACAGGCACAAGGATGGTATTTTGTCCAATTACTTGTATTCAAATAGTAAAAGGGTTTGGAGAAACACCTCACTAGCCCTTACTGTATGAGGGGTTTCCATGCCTCAACAAAACTAACTAATGAGACATTCGTTATCAAGATGTCCAAAATAATGTTCACCGCCCTGTGTCCAAAGCCTTATCTGACCCACACACTCTAAATACTACTAACGGTGCAACAGGGGGGAAATTAAAATGTCTTTCAGCTGCTTTCCTTCAGCCTTCCTCAATTTCAATACACAAGGTTCCAATAGAGAGAGTCCACCAACTCAGTAATGTTTTTGTTGATTTGTTTACTGTTAGATGAAGTGTCTTTCTTCCCCTGAACAGAGTCTAGTAATGCAAGGGTGACAATCCTCTTCCCCTGGTCTTTCCAATACTAGCATTGTGGTGAGCAATTGTTTAAATAATGTTCTCTTGCCTATGGCAGAGCTGGTTCACTTTACTGCCAAGAAATGCCAATTTTGTTTCCCAGTGTCAATGGGACGAGGAAGAGTAGATGTTACTAATAAGCTCTTGAGTGCTTGTTACTCCACTGGTTTTTCTCACATGGACTATGCTTACTTATCTGCCCATCCCACCAGTTATTTATACAGGTCATCTTTTTATATTTGGCACTGACCCCGCTATGCGGTTCACCTTAAAACCGCTCGTTGGCCCCAGCGGATCCAGGGACTGTGTCAGTCTTCCTTTGATCTACGCTGTCGGCACCAGCAGGAGAAACACCCGCTCTCGGGGCTTCTCCTCCAAACACTCACTAGCGTCGCATGTCGGGGCTCTGTGGATCAGAATCTGCCCTCAGCCTCGAGATACCTTGTGTTCACCGTCTGTCAATCCCGTAAACGGCTCCGATTACAAGCGTTGCTCACGTTTGGATTCTGGTTCACTGAATCCCCGCAGGGTTGTTGCTTGTTCTCTCTGAGAATGCAGCACATGCTCTGGCACCAGCATTTCACCCTGTGAGGCGGTCGGTGAGATTATGATGCGAGTTGCGTGGCCCAGTCACTTTTCACCAAGGCGGGGCTGACCCACCTGTCAATGAGGCGATAGCCGCACCAGTCAGTAAAGCCAATCTCAGGACTTCCACTTGGTACTCCACGCCTCAGCTCCCCGATACGGTGGCAACACCGTTTGGCAAACCAGACCCCCTTGGGGGTCGTTCCCTGCCAACCTTCTGGAGTAGGAGGATGTGGCGCAGACCGTCATTCTTCGCGGTATCTTCCACTGATCTCCAATCCAACACTCGTCCCCTTCTCCGTACACAAACAGGTGTTTAATTTCCCCGTTTGTGACTTAACGTTAGTTTGCTCAATATTTCTTTGTTCTTTCGACTTCTCGTTCTACTGTTTCCATGACTTCTCTGTCTCCAATTACCACCGCCGCTACTTCTACTCCGACCAAAACTGTTGCTACTTCGATCACTTCTATTTTGTCCCTCTTTGCTTTTTATGGAATTACTATTCTCAGTCATTAGGCAACAACTAGAACGTTGGTAGCAGTTCTGTTCATCCGTGTATGGCCTCCTTGTCTCAGTATTACATCTACTGATTGCTGATGTTCTTTTATCTGGTAACAGTGGTTGATGTATAGGGAAAGTGGAGAAAATAATTAGGTTCAGCCGTGCTTTAAGTACTGGAGCAGTGTTTGCTTTCTTGAGGAAAGGGGTGTGATCCTTGGATTTGTCACAAAACCTCCAAATTAACTCTGTATTCCCCTTCTAAGGAAGGGGTTAGTTATTTCCGGGGGTTTCACATATGATGGTTATTGTCATGGAGTTCTTTTCCCCAGTTCCATCACTCCTTTTCGTGCGACTGTTAGGAAAGATTTCGTAATTGTAGGGAATTTTCCTTCCATGTGGCAACCCCTAACCTTTTTGCTATTGTTTTTAACCTTGTTCTTGACTTTGCCAGAGAAGTACAGCCTTCTGCCGCACTTCTCTGGGCTTTCGCTCCTTTCTTACGGGGAAACTGACATGCCCTTAAGACAGTCAGTACCGGGGAACGTGGTTTCCCGTAGTTTCTTTTATCGTGTCGCAGCTTTAGTGCAACACGACACAAGAGGGCACTGTAAGCTAAGTTACAGCTCTCTTGGGTCTCTAGCCTTCTACAGGCCCTCGATACTCTTTTAGGATGGTATTTGATCGGTGCAAGTCATTCAGGGACTGGAATGGTGGCAGCGATCGTTTTGTTTATTTTGAGCTCCTTTTGGCGTTCTGAGCACGTTTTTGCACTGAACCCAAAATGGTGACCTGGCTCCCAAAATGGCCAGGCCGCGAGGCTCCTTTGTCCTGTCCACTGTCCGTCTTGCTCCCTTCACCTTCCCCAGGTCCGGCGACCCGGGGCCTTCCTTATTTGGGCATGTACTTTCCCGCGAAACGTGGTTGCTTTCGCGGGCTTCTACATGTCGTTTGTGTGCCTCCAGGGTGTGGGCTGGGATGTCTGGTCCCAATACACATCCTGGGTGCCAGAGAGTCTAGGGTGGTGTGAATGCCTGGGACCAGCGTGGTCCGTGATTGGTCCACGTATGGTATGTGTGTTGATGAGCGGATCTCCCATTGGCTCCCCTCCGTTTTGGCGCGAAGGGAACCGTGGATAAGAGGGGGCTGGAAACACCACTACCATGTCGATCTCCTGAGTTCTCACGAACGAAGGAATACAGGAGCCAAGTATCCTGCAACTACGAGGCTGGACCGAGGAATCGCTGGTGACCCGCTGAAGGAATCCTCCTTTGCACTGCTGTCGTCCGGAGAGCCCCTGTCCTCCTTTGATCGAACCAGAAGGCCTGTAGTGGTGCTTCGACCTTTGGAATAGCAGGAACAGCTATTCCCGGCATCTTCAACCATCTCCTACCAAGTAAGCCTTCGGAAGCGTCTCTGGGCCATCCAGTTGACTGACCAGCTTACAAAGGAGTTTGGCTCTGCAACCGCCGCCAGGTTGTGTTGTATTGCGAGTCCTTGTCCCTCTCCCACGCTTCGTACGCTTGGCGTCCCCATTTCTGAAGGGAGGAGGGTTCATTTGGCTCGAATACACACGGCCGCTCCGTTGTCCTGTGCGGCAACAAAACTGTGCCGGTTTCGTCGATTGGGACGTCTTTTTGCTCTACACGACTACAAAGCGTTTCCTGCTCTTCTGAACCTGCCAGCTGCTGAAACTATCGTGGAGAAGCCTGGGTCTGCTTGCTTCGGGGACCGGTGAGTAGTTTAGCTAGGATCTGGTCGCCCTCCTGCAGTATCCCATTGCTTTTCCCTGCTGTGTAAAAACAGCACCCTTTTGCCGTGCTCGCGCTCTGCTTCTGCCCGCTGTGGAGGCTGCGCTTGAGTTGCGGAACCTGTTCTTCTTCTGCTGTGCACTAACGTGAACCGCCTGACTTCCTCCGAAGAGCTTCCCCTTGTGCCCGTCGGCACCGGCGTGGCAGGTACTTTGAGCACAAGGCTCCACTCTTCGCAGGGCTCGGACTTCCATCTAGTTAGGTGCCTATGAAGGCGAACTGAGTCGAAAGCATTATCGCACTGCCTGTTTTCCTTCCCTGGCAGGTGGACTACATATTTCGTGCTTTAAACGCTTGCGACTGTGTATTTGTATATATATTGTGTTGATATGGTATGTGTTGGTTTAATATTGTGATATTGTGATTTTCTCGCTACGGTCATTATTTTAAAGGCCTTAAAATAAATGTGTATCTATTTTTGATATAACAACTGTTTGGAGTAGTTTGTAAGCGCTCTTGCTTTGTGTGCTCATTGCGGGCTTTCAGTCACCCTCACCCCTCTTGAGACCTAGTCTTGACCGCCGCGATCGCTACCTTGATTGGTTTGGCTTGTCCAGAGGTTACCCTGTTCCAAGTAATTAGGTTGGCCTTCTGAACTTCTGCGCCACCAGGACAGAGTTCAGAAATCCGTCTTAACAGCGACCCATTGTGAAAGCTGGGGTACTTCACTTGCGATGACCAACGGGATGGGCAGGTTGGACATCAGTGTGGTTGTTACCCAAGTCTCCTTTCCCGAATTGGTAAGAGGGAATTTAGTCATAGGGTATTTTCGGACATCCCCATGCACATTTCTGACTTCTCACTTTCCAGTTTCCATCCACCCTCTAGATAATAATTCCAGGCATATTGCTGACATTTTAACACCCAGTGTCTAATTGGGCCCACACAGGTCTTCATTTTATAGTGGCAGGGATCCTATAGGTGGTTTCATTTCCGGACCAAAAATATGGATCTGTCTGTGCAGACAATATGTCAAGACCTGTGGATGGACGACTTAGGTAGGAAATCTCTTTTTTTGCTGATCCCTTTTAAGATAGTACTCGGGGTCTTCCTTTTGGTATCCTAGATACCCATAAAAAGGGATCATCTGTTGTCTGGTGACTTTTTTCGAGAGGACTGTGTGAGGGGTCAGAAACAAGAGCCGGACACAGTGTTATGGTATTTTCAAAGTCAGGCATTTTATTAAACAGAAAGGGGCTGGGAAAACGCATCTCTGATCCTTTTCTAAAAAGGAGCTTCCCTAACAAGAAAACTAAAGATCAGTCTGTGTGAAGTAGTCAGTAACTTAAAAGCCGTCCTTGTGTCCGAAACACCCTAAGCTGACCCTCACACTAGAAACAAAACAAAGGGTGCAAGGAAATGTCTTTGACTTGATGTTAGCAAAAAGTGGTCACAACCAAAAATATAAGGATACATTCAACAAAATTGTTCTCCAAGGAAAGACTCTTGGATCCAGATTGTGGTTCCCTTCCCCTGGATTTTTAGGTAGGATGGCAAGAGTGTCTCTTTATCCACCAATTTCTTTGTGTCTTCACTGGACTCACCAAGTTCTTGTTTAAACAATACATTCCATAACCGTCTTTCTTTAGCTCTTCTTGTAATCGTCCTATGGGCTTTTCAGATCCCCTGGCATACTGTCCTGCCAGGTATTTATTTGTATTTATTGTTTGCTTGTTAGGCAGTTATACAGCAAGTGAAATACTGTTTCAAAGCGTCCACAGGGCGCGGGGAAGGGAACAAGGGATTGAAATACATCATTTTTTTTGTTTTTATTACTTGTTTCAATTGAAATGTAAACAATTTTTACAAGGATTATCCTATTAACCCATCTTCATGCTGGTTAATCCAGTCATGCTCCTGGCCCCTGGTCTTTAGTGTCCAAGTTTCTTAGAGTTTCTGTTTGCCTCAACTGATTAATTATTATTATTATCTCCCAACTCGTCAGTGGCTCCGGTTGTTCGTCTGTTAAGTAGTCCAATGTTTTCAAAGAAGCCAACCACAGCTATTATCCAAGAGGTTTTTCCCCACTCATTAACCTGCTCCACCATTCGTCTTCATCATAAAACTGCAAGTTTCTGAGTAGGTGACCCAGGTGGAGTGAACACGCAGCGGTCGCCCCCGGGCAAATTAGAAGGAGATGTTTGATGGTTTCTTTCGTTTCCCTCTGTGAACAGAAGCGACAGTCATTTGTATCACTTTGTTTCCTTCTCGCTAGGATCTAGTTTGTATGGAGAATGTTCAGATGAATTCTCATGAAATTTTCACGTAACTTCCTGTATGGGCATTTTGCTAAGTAGGTTCTAGTTATGTTCACTTTCATTGTATTAGTAGGTAGGTCTTGCGTCGATTTAACGGAGCTCGCTTCTTCCAATGTTTCGATCCAGTCTCTTTCAAGTATCTGTTTTTTCACCTTTTTGGGGTTGCTGATGAGCTCTTGTTCAGTGCTGCCTACCCTATCCAAGAGTGACCTATTCCTGAGTGCCCAGTTTTGTAACATTTTAGAAGTCCCTGCTTGTATTTCCTTGCTGATGGCCATTAGGATGAGTGGAGGTGAGGGCAGCAATGTTTTCCTGAATAACATGAGTTCATTCCAAGTCACAATGGAGCTTAAGGATTGGAGGGTTAATTCTCTCCTCATCAAGGAGATCAGCAGAGATGGTGGCAGGTTTAAAATCTTCCTCCAGTATAATCCTTCCAGCTTCGGCCAAAATTTCTCTGGAAGGTAAGGCATCGCTTCCGTTCCATAAATGAGGCTGGGGATGACTTACGATTTGTAAAAAGTCAATGTTGGGGCCAGCGTGAAGCGTCCATATTTTTTTTGATGCCTCTAGAGTGAGTGATCAGGAGTCGTTCCTTTTCCATTAGGCACTCTTGCATCGAGACTTCTTTGCTGTTTTTATTCAATATTATTCCCAAGTATCTGAAGTCATTCACTAATTCTAGTGGTTGGTTGTCGATCGTCCAGGTGAAGCTCTTTACTTTCCTCTTGTTCTTTTCGAAAACCATGATCTTCGTTTTCTCTCAGTTCATCTGAAGGTTGTCTTTCAGGTATGCAGCCAAGTTGGTAATTTGTCTCGGCGTTTCATCCAGGAGGATTATGTCGTCTGCATATAGCAGACGCAATATTTTTGCTTCACCTAGTGTCGGGGGGTAGGAACGGTCTCTATTTTCAAAATCCCCATAATCTGCGATGTAAGCATTATACAGGGACGGGGGCCAACGGGCAACCTTGTTTGACTTCACGGACAGTTTTAATCCACAATGATAGCAGGCCTGCTTGGTTAAGGCATACGCTTATCGGGTTCAGGATCTGTGGTGGTCAAGCTCCATGTTCCAATTTTTCCCATAACAGGGCTCTGTCGACCTGGTCGAAGGCTTGGACCAGGTCGATATAAAACACAATATTTATTAAGAGCAGTGACAGGAAAAAGGAAGAAAGGACATACCTACTATGCCTTTTGAGTATTCAGAATGTGCAAGTGCAGCAAGGAAGAACGCAGAGGCGCAAGTGCTGGGGAGTCCGAGCGCAGGGGAGAGCCACAGATCAAGTGCTTGGGTTGTTGAGTGCTACACGGCCAAGGGCCGCATTAAAAGTAAGTGCAAATCTCCAGGGCGGAGCATGTGCCAGGCAAGTGCTGAGGGTAGACAGGAGCTGGGCTGAATGGGTGTGGGCAGTCAAAGGGGCCAGATGATGCAGAAGAGCACCGGACACCAATAACAGCAACTGTGGGATTAGCAGATGAGAGAAGAAGGGAAGGAGGAGGTAAAGAGGAAAGTCTTAAGGAGTTTCCAGAATTCAAGAAAGTCCTGCACAAGGCGCAGAGGGAGGGGGGGGCTGTTCCATCGGAGGGAGCCACCAGAGGAAAGCCATCAACCTCCTACCCTTACACACAAAGAGTTGGTGCCAGAGGAACGTAGGGGTCTAGAGGGAGAGAATTTAGAAAGATACAGTTGATGATAGTGTGGTCCCTGGGCCCGGAGAGCCTTGTGGATGATGCAGAGGGATTTGAATTTAATCTGTGCAGCAACCGGAAGCCAGTGAAGACTTTTTAGGGCAGAAGAGATACAGTCACTGGGCATAAAGCCAAGGATAAGTCTTCCTGCCCTATTCTGGATTAGCTGGAGGGGTCACTGAGTGGAAGATGGTAGATTAAGGAGGAGGCTATTGCAATGGTAAAGCCTAGAGCGAACCAGGGCTTGGGTAACATTAAGCCTCTGGGGGTGGGGGGAGTGAGAAAAGAGAGAATTCCTTTAAGAAGAAGAGCTGAAAGTGTGACTTCTTGGCAATGTCCTGAGTGTGAGGGAGGAAGGAGAGAGAGGAGTCAAAGAGGAATCTGAGGTTTCTAGCTTCGGAAGAAGGAGCAGGGGGAGAGCTCAAGGAGGAAGGCCAGAGTGAAGGGAAGGAAGGAAGGAAGGATCAGGGGTCCTGATGGGAAGGATCTCAGTTTTACAGGCATTGAGGCAGAGATCGTTGGAGGAGCACCAGGACTGGATGGAAGATAAGCAGTTAGGGAGGATGGAGGGTGCAAGAGGGTCAGCAAGAAGTTTGAAAAAAGCTGTGTGTCTTCTGTGTAACACTGGAAGTTGGATGAGAAGGAGGAGATGAGGCGAGCAAGTTAGATGTTAAAGAGCCAAGGAGAGAGGATAGAACCCTGCGGGACACCACATGTGGAAAAGGGAGTAGGAGAGGAGAAGGTGGCCAGGATGACTTGAGAGGAGCGGTCAGTAAGGAAGGCTATTGATATGTTACCTTTATCGCGCTCGTACACAAGTGTTCTAGAGCGCGACAAGGCAAGGGAGGGGAATAAGGGGAGAACAAAAAAATGATGTTACTAGGCCCAGTGACAGTGAGAACACGCAAGTGCATGGGGGAGGCGAAAAGTGCTTGGAAGGGGGGGGAGAAGTGGAAAGTGCAGAGCAAAGGAGAAACAGATAAATAATAATAAGTAAATAATAAAGGCAACAAACAGTGGTAGTGCAGCCAGCAATTGGCAAGTGCTGGGTTTAAGGCAGCAGACAGGGTAGGTCTGATAAGTGCAGGAAGAAAAGGGGGGGTGTGTAGGGGGACAGACAGACTCCAGTGCAAGGGGTGGCCGAAGGCAGTGCGGGAGGGTGACAGGGTGAGCAGGTACTTGGGCCCAGAGGACAGAGGGTGGCTAGGTGCACAGTGCCAAGAGAAACAGGTCAGCAGGGGACAGGGGGAGCGAAGGCAGAAGCAAAGAGGAAGGTCTTGAGGTGCTTCCGGAACCGGAGATGGTTCTCCTCAGGTTTTAGAGTGGCAGGGAGGCTGTTCCAGAGGGAGGCCCCAGCCGAAGACAGAGATCTACCCCAGCTTGTTTCTTTGAAAAACGACTGAGCCGGAGGGAGGTAGAGGAGCGAAGAGCTCGAGGGGGGAGGTATTTGCAGAGGGATAGCTGAAGGTATTTTGGACACATGCCCCAGAAAGCCTTGTGGACAATGCAGAGGGTTTTGAATTTAATCCTTGCATCCACTAGGAGCCAATGGAGAGATTTCAGAGCTGGAGAGATACGATCCCAGAGCTTGAGGGCAAGGACAAGTCTTGCAGTCTTGTTCTGGATTAGTTGCAGAGGGCGGAGTGTAGAGGCAGGTAGATTTAGAAAGAGGCTGTTACAATAGTCCAACCTAGAGAGAACCAGAGCTTGGGAGACCATGAGCGTCTGGAGGAATAAGAGGAACCTCTGAGAAGGTGCAGTAGGAAGTTTGACTTTTTAGAGACATCAGAGATGTGGGCAGAGAAGGAAAGTGTGGAGTCAAATATGATCCTGAGGTTCTTATCCTCCCAGAGGCCGGCCAGAGAGAGAGGGGAAAGGATGGTGAAGGTGTGCCAATGAGGAGGATCTCATCCAGTCCAGTGCCCGTTCAGAGATACCAAGGGTATCGTGGAGCCTTTGTATGCGGATGAAATGGTTGACTGTGTCAAAGGCAGAGGAGAGATCGGGAAGGATGAGGACAGCTGGGGAGTTGGAGTCCAGAGATGCGAGGAGTTCTTCACGGATGTTTAGAAGCGCAGTTTCTGTGCCTCTGGATGCTCGGAATACAGATTGATGGTCGTGGAGACCACCAACAAGTTCGGTGTTTGAGTGGAGTTGGGGCAATGCCAGCTTCTCCAGCAGCTTCCCCGGAAACGGGGTGATGGAAATAGGGTGGTAGTTGGCAGTGCAGGTAGGGTCTGCTGAAGGTTTCTTCATGAGTGGGAGTGGTTCACGCGGGAGGGATAATATACGGTGTCGAAAGAGTGAGTGCAGAAATCAGCAAGTGCAGAGGCAGAGAGCCAATTAAACCTGTTTAGAAGAGACCTTCATGGAGCGGACAACTCTGGTAACTTTTTCAGGGGAGAAAGAGGAAGGATGTGGGTGGGGGGCAAAGGGGGTGTGGGATGGTTTGGGAGCGTTTATAGCAAGGGAGACCAGGATGTCCTGTATTTTGGTGGCGAAGTGTGTGGCCAGTGCGTTGCAGAGGGCCTGGGAAGGGGAAGGAGAGGAGGAGACTGCAGAAGAGTTGGCTAGTTCCCTGCAGATCTTGAAGAGTTCAGCTGTGTTGTTGGATGCACCAGAAACCCATGCCTGTATGTGGGCTCTTTTCTTGGCATGGATGGAGAGTCTGTATTGCCTTTGGAGCAGGTGGCAGGCCAGTTTGTCAGAGGATGAGCCTGAGGTTTGCCACTTCCGTTCTGCCGCCCTGCACTTTCGTTTCAGGGCACTAAGTTCGGAGTCATACCAGCTATTACACTTAGAGGCCAGTTTCAGGCGGATCCTCATGACTGGGGCAAGAATGTCAAGAGTATTGGTGATGGAAAGGTCGAGGTTGCTGAGAGCAGAGTCAGAGGTAGAATCAGAGGTGTGGGTGAGCGGGATGAAGGTGGAAGCGAAGGAAACAGCTGACACTCGTTTCATCGGGCAGATGTTAGTGAACAAGGTTGGCAAGGCTTTTTGGGGCAGTCAGAGGGCCAAAGGGACCAAAGTGGGAGGAGAGAATGGTCTGACCAGGAGACAGGGGGTGATTAGCGGGGAGGGGGGAGAGGAAGAGGGCAAAGTGTATGAGAGCATCCAGAGTGTGTCAAGCTGAGTGGGTTGGCCCACAAGGGAGAATGGAGCGGGAAAGCGAGGTGCAGAGGTCAGTGAACAGAGCGGATGCAGAGCCGGGGAGTCCAGTTGGATGATGAAAACACCCAGGAGGAGGAGGTTGGAGGTGGATGAAAGTAGGGAAGACCAGAAATCAGCTTGTTCAGAAAGGAACAGGGTGGTGGTGCCTGGAGGCCGGTAGATGTAGCAATGGTTAAGGTGGAGATGGCAGAGATGACCAACTTGCAAACCAGGGTCTCAATGGAAGAGTAGAGCTGGGTGGTCAAGATGGAAGCAGGGAAGATTAAGGCAATCCCCCCGCCAGTGCGGTGAGGACGAGGTATGGAGATGATCTTAAAGCTGTCAGGGAGGATGAAATCAAAAGCAGTGACTGAGCTGGCATTAAACCATGTCTCGGTAAGAGTGAGAATGTCGAGGTGAATGTCTTCATAAAGGAGGCAGATGTCAGCGGAGTTTGTGTTGGCTGATCGTGCATTAAGATTTGCACGGTGGAGGAGGTCTGTGCCTTTGAAGATTTTCTGGGGTGGTGTGCAGGGGTTTGGTACACCAGTCAGAGGAGGGAGAGAGAGAGTAGTACGGGGAGATTGTTAGGGAGAATTCTTTGTTTAGGCTGAATTTCGTAACCTAGTGAGTCCCCCAGCAGCTTTGCTGGATTTCTGGAGTTTGTTTTTTTCTCCTGAGAGACTCTTTTCCTCACACTCTTGGACATGATTTGAGGGGTTCCTTTGACTGTTAATGTGTTTTATGGGCTATGGGGTCCTTTACTCCATAGGGTCTCATGTGTTTTTACTATGAGTGTTACACAGCACCCTTAGTGCAGTGACACAGGGGTGTCATAGTGACACCCCACCATAGACTCCATACCCTGGGACTGACTACTGTCTCCCAGGGCATGTAAAGTCATCATTGGCTTTACTAGTCCCAAATTATGAACAGAAACCAGTACAAACCATCATATTGTGGATGTACTGGTCGGGGCAATTCGATTGCCCCGGGGTCTGTTATTCGAGGGGGCATGTCTCCATCCTCCCTGATCGAGTTTTGGCTGGTGGCAGTGGATACTACTTTTTTATATTCGACCGCGAATATATCTCTATGGGATTGTCCCATTGTTCGAGGCTACCAGCTTTAATTATTTAATTCCTAAAGCCTCGAACATACCGCTGGGTTATTTATTTAATATTAATTCACCGGTTGGTATTTTTTGCCAGAACTGGATTCTAAAATGGCGTTTGTGTTCTCTTCTGTGACTCCAACCCAAGTCGAGCCCTTTGTTCCACTTTTTGGTGGGCTTCTCCACAGAAGCCTCCAAAAGTGGTGCCACTCTGTCTGGGTACCACAGGGGTTGCGGGAGGGGATTTAGGCACCCTGGACTGAGTTGCCGTGGCAACTCAAGTCGCACTCTTGTGTGATTGGCCCAAGTGGTGAGCCGGCCGGGTCATCACTTAGCATGTTTGATTGACAGCTAGGCTGAATGAATGGGGGTTTCTTGCATAAAAGCAGGGCTTTTGGGACTGGAACTTCAGAAGTCGCCATAGGACCGGAGAATCCAAAGAGGGAGAAGCTGAGCCGACCTGCAACGACGACACCACTGGTGGAGCCCTGCTGAACCGTCTCACCACTTCCCGACGACAGAGGAGATCTTCTTGCCGGAGAGTCTCTTCCCCTTGAGCTGGTGGGGACAACCAGTTTGCTTTCCTTTTCGCCTACCAGGACGTCTAGTGGTCGGATTGCCCTTACCAAGCACTCCGGCAACCGGATAGCCACTTACCACTGAACAGCGAAAGAAAGGACAGCTCCTTTGAATAGAGAAACTCCGCGGCTGGTTTCTTCCCTGGCAGCACAACGACCTCCTGCTTTCCTCCCCGACGAGATCTTCTCTTCTGCCGGACGAAGCACCGACTCGCAACCGCTGCCAGGAACAACTGCCCCCGCTGGAGTGTTCTCACCATTTCAAGGTACTGTGTCCGCCTGGCCTCCCTTTCTATAGATTGCTACAAGGTGACAGTAAATCCTTAACCTTCTAGACTGGGCTGGCCTCTTGACCATCTAACTGGTCCCTTTCTTTTGGTCCAACTTCTTTCTGAACCTTTGAGACTTTTGTGCACTTTTCAACCGTGTGACCTTGGACACATTTCGTTCTGATCCTCTTAAAGTGGATCCGGCTTTCTGAACTCTAACTTCACGGTTTGATTCTGCCTTCCTCTCTTGCTGTGTTCTTTTGAAAGTGTTGGGATCCGTTTCAATTTATGCTCTGCCTTTCTCTCCCTTTTAAAACCAAATTATTAGAGTGCCATCTGCATAAGCGCTCACCGCTGTCTGAAAATAAGTGGTGCTTTACTTAAGACTTGTCTAATATTCTTTTAAGGAAGTGTATATACTTTAGTGACTGTGTTTTTGAACTTGCTTGATAGTAGTGCCAGTGTGTTTTCATAGATGTGTTTTTAAATAAATAATTATACATCTTTTACACCAAAGCTCTGGTCAGTGTTTGCTTGTTCTACTGTGTTTACCTGCCCTATTGTGTATGCTCTGTATACTGCCTAACTCTTCTTGAGAGACGTCTGACTGCTCAGCCACAGCTACCAGGTAAATCTGGGTGGTGCAGACTGCTACCAATTGGGTTTACTGCTAACTCCTGTAGTCCTAAAATGTTTGCAGTGGTCTCTAAGGGAACTGCACAGGTTTCTGCCTAACAGAGATGCAGGAGAAGGAAGGAAGTTAATGAGAGAAGGCAGGATCCTGCCAAAGAGAAAGAGGTTGGGTTGTGGACCCTGAGCCAGGATTGCCCGTGTGATAAACATTAATGAAGCAACGTGAAGATGAGAAGCCGGCCAAGAGGACTTCCCACTCCGTGCCACTGTTAATGGTAGAGAATGTGGAAGGAGAGTGGAGATGAGATGGGGGGTCCATAAGTCTGGCGAGGGGACAGAGAAGAGGATATCAGTGAAAACCTCGCTAGAGGAAGCGCTGACATAGGTGTCTGCGATGGGAAGCCCAGGGTTTGCACTCAAGATGTCTTTTTTTGTGCTTTTATCTACCAGACTTTGTGAGAGAGGGGGGATAGGTAAGAGTGTAGCAGTTAGAGAAAATAGGAGAGATGGAGAGAGCCATAGGGGCACCAGAGTTTAGTCAAGTAATGGGGAAGAGTGTCTGCAAAGCACAGGTCTAGCTAGACTCACCAGGTGGCCTTGTAGAAGTATTCACAACAGCATAAATGTAAACCAGAAAGGAATAGAATTTCAACAGACAAGTGGTTCACCGATGAAAAAAATAATAATAAAAGAAAATGTCAGCTGCCTGGTGTGCTTGCTTGCCAGGACTTATTTGCTTCACTGTTCTGTTCACAATACCACATTAGCATATGCTCAGTAGATTTGTCTATGGTAACACTTTCTCCAGCTTTGCTCCACATTGGCATCTCATTTGTCTGCACTTGTTTGGGGTTTGCTGCTGCACTTTGTCTTGTCTGCATTCAAATATTATTCTTATTGGGAATTGAACTAGTATTGGTTTTTGGCTGCATTCAAGCCACTTTAGTAGCAATCTCATACCATTCAGTCACCTGGTTGAATGCATGTCGGTATGCCCCGGGGTTCCAACGCTTTGGGCAGACTAACCAGTCATTCCCAGCATCTCCGACTCTTGCCGTGCCTCTGCAGAGAAGGTTCCTCAGTGGTTCGGCTTCACCTCCCTTAAGGCCCACTACACTTGGCATATGCTAGCTACCTATTTCAAGATCCATTGTCCACCATCCAACAGCCTTTATATGGCTCTGTCCTGCATCACTAACGAAGCTATTATTACATCTGTTAATCTATTTATTAAAAGAATGCAGGATATTCGTATTCATATTGGTGGAATGGAAGAGGAATTAGTTTAACAACATGGTTATGTAAAGGCCAAATTGTAAAAACTAGACTGGGTGGAAACTGTCGATGTCATTCATCTGTATTCAATTTATACTGAATATGCTATATTTGTACACAAAATTGAATGCATTCCCCAGTGCCTGCAAAGGTTCCCTTGTGACAGAGTTAGAGAGGCTTATTTACGTTTCCGCCTAAATCAGTTCCACTCTAAAGAACATGTCCTCCATTGGAAAGGGCAACAGTCTATGACGGATAATATTCATTGTAGATTTTACGACAATGCGAATTACCAGGAAACCCTCAAACATTGGGAAAAAGGAGAAAGATGTTTTGAACAAAATGCTCCAGGAGATTATGATTTCTCTATTGATTTTTTCTGGTCTCGGTTAATGTGGGGCCAAATTGTATCACTTATTTTATCTTTGTATCAATTTTTATTATGTCTCTGCTCCTATACAATGATATTTGTATGGGTTTTATATATTGAGAATTGTCTTTTTCTGATTAGTTATGTATTTTTGGATATCTGTCTGTTTTTTTCTTTGTGTAAGGTTGCTTTGGTAAGCAAAATCACAATAAAAAATTAAATTAAAAAAAGAAGCTTGCTCAGTGGTTCGGCTTCTCTTACTGTGCAGACGTTCCCCCAGCGTTTCCTGTAGCGCCGCAATCACTTGCCGGCTTTCCTCCGTGGCCTGGGTCGGAGACCACCGGCTCTCTGCACAACTGTACCTCCAGGAGCCCCTATGCGGCTCCCAGTAATTCCACTGTACTTCGAGTGTGCCTGCCGCACCTCTCCTCCCTTCTCGCCACACTGGTATGTGGGCCTCGCATTCACGAGCCCCTGCCTGCATTTGCAGGTCTTCTTACAAACTGCTTTCTCCTGCACGGTTCTCTCCCGTACTGCTTGTTCCATTAGCACGGATACAATTTTTAAATGTTCTGCGCACTTTAGGGCCAGCAAAACAACTAGCCTGCACATTAGGCTTCGGGCTTCTTTTGGTATTCATAAACTCCTTCCTTCTCTTCCTAGTCTCAGTGCCTGAGAGTTTATGGTAGTTGAAGTACATAGATGTTACTGGATTTCTTGGATGTTGTTCAAAAGTCTTACATAAAGACACATCAAAACCAGAAGATGTTATGTGTGAGTTGAGTCATAGATGGGGGTTTGACTAGAGTGATCTAGAGGAAAGGTTTTCTGACTTACTATAAGGAGGAACCGTAAGGTGACAACAAGCCATTAAGAACTTGGTTATTATAGGGTCTTACTCAAGGGGAAGGGGGGGGAATAAATACTATGTATCGTCCGATAGAGTCACTACCTCCCCCCGGTGCCTCCTCCCATGTGATCCTCCCTCATACAGCAGTCCCCAGTGTCAGGATCAGGTAGCAGCTGCCATCCCCTGGCCACATGGGAGGAGGTCACACCGGGGAAATCGGTGATGACTCCACTGGATTCATCACAACTGTCAGAGTCTTCTTCTTGTGTCATTTCGAGAGGACTGTCCGGATCTTCCTCTGGACTTGTTTCGCAGGGATGCCCAGGACATCCAACGAAAAGGGTCCTCTGTTAATCTAGGGGGACCATAAGTGTCTCTATCCCCTACGGTCTCATTGAGGCGTTTGGCCCTTTCTTCAACAAGTCTTTTTATGTTATGCGAGGTTGGCCAGGGAGAGGGTGCAGTATTTAGAGTACAATGTTTGTGAGATGTCCAAAACCCCTAAAGGAACAACACTTGATGTGGTGCAGGGAATGGGGTGCCCTGGATGGCATGTCTCCCTTTTCATCTCTCATCATTAAGGCACAGAGCCACTATCTTTTAGTCGCTCTACCGTATTGGGATCTAGGATCTTGGACTCCTGTACATGTGTCTTATTAGGTATCATGAAGAAACTAGGAGGGTTATCATCTTCCCACAACAAATCTTTCTTGGTTAGGTCACAACCAATGTTGGAATCTAGTTAATCTCCCTGGATGTAACTAGGTGAAAACTGGTAAACTTTCACATATCAGGTGTCCCATCACTTCATCTCTTAATATTAATCGGGGTTGCCAAAAAGTTCAAGAGGACAAATATAACTTGTTCTCTATTGGACAAAAGAGGTAGTAATTTGCTCCCTCTCTTCCATTCACTTTCACCAAGTGGCATAATATAAACGGCAACACGGCTGGAGAGATTTATCCGTAGTTCTAAAGAGGCGAGGATTTTATTCCAGCCAGAAACTCAATATTCTCCAGGGCAAAAAAAGATTATAGCTATTCCTCTCGATGGCTCTTCTTACCGGGAGGATGGTCTGGAAAGTTAAGGAATAGAAGGCAGGCGCCTTAAAGTTTAGGTGGTTGTGAGGTTCCCTGTTATTAACTGACCCTGTTCTTGTAGTCCTAAGCCATTAAAGTGGGGCTAGTTCCAACAAAAATATTCTCCATGGTGGAAGCCCTTGGATCCGGAGGGTGGACTCCTTCCCTTGAATTCTTAAGTATGATATGTAATTTATAAGGCACCTATACACAAGTGTTTCAAGGCACAACGAGGCAAGGGAGGGGAACAGAGGGAAGACAGAGACAACTAACTTACTAGGCCAGGTGACATTGAGATCACGCAAGTGCAGGGGAGGAGGGGGGGAAGGGGAAAAGTGCGAGGGGGAAGGAGGAGGGGAAGTGCAGTACATAGGATAAATAGTAAATAAATAAACCAATAGATAAGAACAATAAATAAGAAGTGCGGCCAGCTGGTGGCAGGTGCAAGGGTAAGTGCAGACATCAGGTGTCAAGTGCTGGTAGGCGGCTGAGGGGGTACAGAACAGCCCCAGAGTGCAAGGGTTGTCAGGGAGGCAGTGCAGGTGTGCAACTGGCGGGGAGGGGACCTGGGCCCGAGAACAGAGGGTAGCCAGGTGACCAGTGCTGTTTCAGTTTCAGCCAGGAGTTCAGCAGGGGAGAGGAGGAGAGAAAGCAGAAGGAAAGAGGAAGGTCTTGAGGTGCTTCCGGAACCAGAGATGGTTCTCCTCAAGTTTCTGAGAGGCAGGGAGGCTGTTCCAGAGGGAGATCCCCAAAATAGGAAAGAGATCTACCTCCAACTCGTTGCTTGGAGAAGCGACTGACCCTGAGGGAGTTGTTATTTAGGAATCGAGAGTTGAAGGTATTGAGGCCCCAGGCCGCATAAGGCCTTGTGGACAATGCAGAGGGTTTTGAACTTAATCCTTGCAGCCACTATGAGCCAGTGCAGAGATTTCAGTCCTGGAGAGATACGATACCTGGGTTTGAGGCCAAGGATAAGTCTTGCAGTCCTATTTTAGATGAGTTGCAGAGAGCGGAGAGTAGTGGCAGGAAGATTTAGAAAGAGGCGGTTGCAGTAGTCCAGCCTAGAGAGAACCAAAGCTCTGGAGACAGTGAGCTTCTGGGGGAAGGAGAGGAAAGGAAGAACACCTCTGAGGAGGTGCAGCTGGTAGTGTGACTTCTTAGAGACGTCAGATGTGAGGAGAGAAGGAGAGTGTGGAGTCGAAGATGACCCCAAGGTTTTAAGCCTCACAGGTGGGAGCAGGAAGAGGGCCAAGAGAGGCCGGCCAGAGTGACAGGAAAGGAGGGAGCGGGTGTGCCGATGAGGAGAATCTCAGTCTTACTGGCATTAAGGGAGAGATCACTGGCGGCACACCACTCCTGGATAGCGGACAACTAGAGAAGAGGTGGCTGAAGGGAGCCTGAAAATGAGCTGAGTGTCATCCGCATAGCACTGAAAGTTGGGGCAGAGAGCGGCAATGCAGTGGACAAGAAGTGCCAGGTATTGTTTGAACAGCCAGGGAAAGAGGTTAGATCCCTGGGGAACACCACAAGTAGTGATAGAGGAGAGGAACGACCCAAGTTGGACCTGGGAGGGTCGATCGGAGAGGAAAGAAGTCAGCCAAGCCAGGGCCTCAAGTAAGATGAGGACACATGAGGTGTTGGAATCCAGGTTGGAGAGCAGGTCTTCACGGATGTTGAGGAGAACAGTTTCCGTGCTTCTGGCAGCCCTGAAGCCAGACTGATGGTCATGGAGACAACCAACAGAATCAGTGTGAAGATTAAGCTTGGAGATGGCCAGCTTTTCCAGGCGTTTGCCCCAGAATGGAGTGATGGAGATTGGGCGATAGCCGGGCACTATGAGTTGGCAGAGGGTTTCTTAAGAAGAGGGTGCACAAGTGGTTGCTTCAAGGAGTAAGGAAAGACTCTGGTGGCAAAGGAGTGATTGCAGAGGTCAGCCAGGGCAGGAGCCAGGGTGTCGATGTGGAGCTTGATGGTTTTGGAGGAACAGGGGTGAACCTGTTTTGACAAGACTTTCATAGATCGGACTTTTCTAGAAACCGGGTCTGGGGAGAACAGGGGAAAGGCAGAGAAGGAGGGAGGAGAGGTGGCCGAAGAAGGGCCAGAGCAAGAGCAGCAAGCAGAGGTAGGATGGGGAGAGGAAGAGAGAGAGGGCATGATGGCCGGAGTTTTAGAGATGAAATGAGAAGCCAGAGCCATGCACAGGGCCTGGGAGGGGACAGGAGAGGTAGGGACTGCAGCAGGATTGGCGAGTTCCTTGCAGATTTTAAAGAGTTTGGCCGAGTTGTTGGATGCCGCAGAGACGCTGGCTTGGAAGTTAGCTCTCTTGTTGGTACGGACATGGAAATGGATGGAAATGTTAACAATTCCTTTTTTTTTTATTTATTTTTTTTAAATTGTATTTGGTTAAAAAGTAAACCTTTACAAAAAACCAAACTCGAAATATATATAATATAACAGTTCGCAACAAAATTAAAACAATGCTATATACATCATTACATACCTAAAATATCACAAAGTTCATCATTTACGACAACATAATATTTCAACACTGATCAAACACATTTTAGTTTGTTAGTTTATCATCATGACTGATTTCAGCTAGGGTTTCGAAGCGAGCAAGTTCTTTTTCTATAACCCTTACAAAATGTCCTAATGCTAAAATTAATGGAGAACGTACACCATTCATAAGTCTATCGCATAAAAGTGCAGTGCAATCAACAAATTCAGCGCTAACAAAATTTCATCAATAGGAGCGTGAGGGGAATTTTAAAATGAGGACAATCGAGCACCAAAGGTTTCATATGATTCGAGGCAATAAGGAAACCTACATTTCATAGATTGCATACATGATGTCATGTCTGCCCAATGGCAACATTGTTCCTTAGTTCTAAATTGATTCATCTTAAAACGCATGAATCACCCTCTGATTGCAGAACAAGGAAATATAGTGTCTACATGGCAAACGCTTCTGTATGAATTTAGCATATTCAAAATACAAAGGGTATAATTTCAATTGGTCAGTAGTTTGGATCCAGTCTTCATCGAACAATTTCTTTTTAACAAAGGCAGGTCTGATACACAGATCATTGTGTGTTACACCGAGCCTATCCAAAACCTCCTGCATACGGTTTTAAACCTTTTAATAGAATCAACTGTTTTTTCTTCCATTAAACATTGCAGATCTTTAAATAAACAATTGTTTAGAGGATTAAGAAACATTGCGTAGCTCGACAGTGAGCGCCATAACACACTGCAAGATAATGATATAAGACTTAGCTCATGCCTAATCTCACAATTAACAATGCCATATGTAAAACTCCTTTGAGTAGAATAGCTTGAAGAGAATTCAGGTAGGAACTTAAGTCAAAGGGGCAAATATCCAGAATGTAAATAAGTGCAGCTTGTACTTTCATAGTTACAAAGTCACATAATGGAATGAGCGAGAATTGACAATATTTTGCGAAGATTAACTTCATTTGACTTCCTAACAGGCGAGCTTTCTGATTGAGTCTTTCTTTCCACATGGAAATGGAAGAGTTGCTGTTTAGTTGATATCCCAAGTAGAAAATCTCAGTTTGTTGCTGTACTATATGTTCCCCAATTTTCCATCTGAATGATTTTAGTTTTCTACCAGCATGGAGAATCAAGATAGTTGTTTTGCCAATATTTGGTATAAGGTTCAAATGATAAGCATATTTTTCAGGTACATACAGTTGGGCCTGAAGTCCAGCTGGAATAGTATCAATTATGATCAAATCATCAGCAAACGCCAGCCAATGAAGTCTAAGCGTGCCAATTCTTACAGGGCACATCCCTATCCCCTTCCAAACCTGATCCAGATAGCAGAGATAGAGATTGAAAACAAAACAATTGCTGCAAGGTTGCAACCTTGTTTAAGACCAATAGCTTCAGTAACGGAACCTTCTCTGGATAGCTTAACCTTATATGCAGTATTAGAGTGCAGCCTCATCAGCCAAAATACAATTCCTGGAGGAATGCCCAATAGAAGTAATTTGGACCAAAGGTCCCTCACCACAAAATCAAATGTGGAAGAAAGATCAATGCTTGCAATATAGATTGGAAATGCGCCTTTCTTTTTTGTATTGGCGATAATATGGGACATCAGAGTTGCATTCAGCGAGGTGCCCATCTCTTTTCTAAAACCTATCTGAGCTTTAGCAAGAATGTTATTACTTGCGAAAAACTTTTCTAGCTCATACAAGATTAGGCTCGCAAAAATCTTTGCACTTGTGTCTATTAGAGAAATGGGTCGATAGTTGTGAGGGTCCAATGCATTGTCTTTCTTATAGATTGGAACAATTATGGACGTTCCCCATTGCTCCGGTGTGTTGCCAGTTTTTAGAATTACATCAAACTTGATCTTAAGTATGGTTGCCCATACAGCCGGTTCAGCTTTATACAAACATGAGGGTATGCCATCCAGACCCGGTGCCTTGGACTGGCTTAATTTAGTAATTGCCCAAATAATGTCTTCCTCGGTCCAATTGAAAATATCCCATTTCACCGGGGGTCTCAACACAAGTGCGTTCGATTTGAGTCGAGGGGGGCACGAACATTTCTCCGATATATAAGAAACCCATATGTGGGAAGGTATTATGTTCTCATTAGATGTCGCTTTAGAGGGGGTGGTATTGCGTATGATAGACCATATGTATTTTGCATCATGCATACATAATTTGCGTACAATCTCACAATTGAGATCATTTAACTTCGCCTTACGCAGAAATCTCAGTTTGTTTTTATACAATAGCAGAGTTCGTTGTTTTGCAAGCTTAAACTGAGTAGGATTTTTTATAAGCTTTTTGGTAATGCGCAAATCTTTATTTTTCTTACGCTTTAAAAACAATCTCAGAATCTCAGAATCAAATTTCACAAGCGGGGCGGCTCCCTTTGTCATAAGTTTAACATGGATAGACTGTATAGCCGCAGCAAGTATCTCACCCATAATTCTTTCTTTTACAAAGGGCGATTCCTGTGAATCCCAATTCCGCGAGGCATTGGCGTATTCAATCTTTACTTTCTCAGATATTCGCTTGCATAAGCCAGGATTCCACCTCACTGATAACTTGGGTCGACTAATTTCATTTTGAGGAAGCAAGCGATTGATGTTAAAGCAATCATGGGACAATGTTAGATTAAGCTGTATAGGCGCATGGTCACCTGTAGTAATCGGATGGATCGTCACCGGCGTTAACTAAATGCAACAATGTGTTAGAAATAGTGAAGAAATCGATCAATGAGGTAGAATTCCCGTGGCACCATGTGTGCTGCTGGCCCGCTGCAAGATTGTTTACAAAAGATTTCTCCCAAGTGTCAAAATAAGCAACCTATTTGGCACCTCGGCTATGCACTACCTGCTTCACTGCGTTACCATTGGAATAATTTACCTCATTGCCCTTGAGACACAAAGAATTAAAATCACCGGCAATGATGATCTTGGACAAAGTTCTCAAATTGTGTATACATTCTAAACATTGGTCCAACGATGGGGGTCGCTGAATGTGCAGGGCCTCAATACCCCCAACTAAAAGGTCCTTGGTAGTTGGGGAATTCGCCAGGCTCCGCCTTCATTTTTTATTTGTGCAGGAAACGCATTGGGTTAAAGAGAAAGTTCCTAAGCTTAAGGCTAGAGCCATTCAGTACGTGTTCACTTCCCCATATAAATCCAAGAAAAGAGGAGTCGCCCTTCTGGTTTCGTCTGATGCTCACTTCACGCCCCGCACGCATAAAAGCGACCCAGAAGGCTGCTATGTTATGGTCAAGGGGGATTTGAGAGGCAAATTATTCACCCTAGTGTGTGCATATGCCCCAAAGAAGGCACAGGACCTTTTCTGGGAGGAGATGAAGGAGAGGGTCATTGCCTTTGCTGAAGGGAACCTATTGGTAGGAGGAGATTTTAATATGGTTCTCTGTCCTGAGAGGGATATGAAATCGCTCAACCCTTCGTCGGACTCCCCCTCCAGAAAAGGCTGGCGGCAACATTCCATAGGTTTAATGGGGAACTAGGTCTATTAGATTCGCACAATCCGCAACAGGGCTGTGATCCATGCTTCACCTGTTTCTCAAAGTCGCACATGACACTCTCCAGAATTGATTATATCCTTCTAGACTCCTCATTGCGGGAACAGGTCCTTGACTTTGGAGTGGAGGTGGTTCCGTGGTCAGACCACGATCTGGTTAAGGTCAGGTTGGGTATTCCCCCCCTCCCCTCGGGGTCCCGGTGGCAGTGTAACAACCTTTTGTTGCAGGACCGCGATATGGGGCAAGCACTCCTGGTCGCCATTAAGGATTATTTTGCCATTAACGATATTGGGGAAGTGGGTGCCATGGGGGTCTGGGAGGCCTTCAAAGCTACCATTAGAGGCACTCTCACGGAGATGGGCTTGAGGAGGAAGAGGGAAAGGGGCCGCGAGGAAAAAAAATTGAGGGAGAAAATTGCAGCTATTCAACCTGGGGGGAAATTGAGGTCACAAAGGTTTCCGGGTAAATGGGAAGAATTGCAGCAGCTCAGATCAAAGCTAGCCGCCCTTCTGGTGGGTCAAACAGAAAGGAAATTGGCCTTTCTAAAGCAGAAATATACGGAGAAAGGAGAGAAGACAGACAAAATACTTTAAGGTAACAACGACTCACTAGAAGAGTGAACTCCCTTCGCTCTCCGGGAAGGGAAAACATTCTCAGAGACGACACCATAGCAGACCAATTCAGGCAGTACTATGAACGCTTATGCTCTTCCGAATATTCCGGGGATGGCTCCGTAGTTGATTGGTTTTTAGATTCCTTGCCGGTTCCCCGTCTCCCCCCTGACGAGGCAGACCCCTTGGAGATCCCCATCACCCCACAGGAAGTTGTGGAAACAATCTCCTCTCTAAAGAGTGGTACCGCCCCGGGGGACGATGGTTTCACAGTGCGGTTTTATAAAACTTTCCGCTCCACTATGGCCCCGTTAATGGCCAAAATGTACAATGCTGCCCTGGACACGGGGGTTCTTCCGCAGTCTATGTCTGCCCTCATCCTGGTTCTCCCTAAAGAGGGGAAAGACCCGTCCCTATGTTCGTCTTTCCGCCCCATTTCCCTCATCAACACAGACCTTAAAATTCTTGCAAAACTTCTGGCTAATAGGCTGGCGAAACAACTTCCGTCCCTGGTCCATGGTGACCAAGTTGGTTTCATCCCCGGTCGGCAGGATTCAGACAACGTGCAGAAGACGTTGGACTTGATGCATGAAGCTAGGAGGCAATACAGCGAGAGCTATCTCCTTTCGCTGGACTCAGAAAAGGCCTTTGACTGCGTCGAGTGGCCTTACATGGGGAAGGTTCTCCACAAAATGGGTTTGGGCGAGAGGTTCTGCGGTTGGGTCTCAGCTTTGTACAATGGTCCCATGGCTAGGGTTTCAGTTAATGGTTGTAAGTCGACTCCGTTTCTCCTTTCCAGAGGCACACGCCAGGGGTGCCCCCTGTTGTCCCCTTCTATATGCGCTGGCGATAGAGCCTTTCGCTATCGCGATTAGGGCAGACAGTGGGATCGCAGGAATTCAATGTGGTGAGTGCGAATTTAAATTGTCCCTGTTCGGGGATGACATACTAGCTTACCTCGCTGCTCTCCATGAATTGCTCCCCCGGTTGCTAGACCTCATTGGCTTCTTTGACTCATTTCCAGGGCTCAAAATCAATGTGACCAAGTCCTGTATAATGGCAATGGGGGTCGTCGATCGTGAAATCAGGGGTAAAACTGAGGTGCAGGTAATTTAAGTTGAAGCTATCCCTTACTTAGGCACCGCCATCCCTATAGACCTCGACTGTGTATATGAGCTCATTTTCCCTCCGCTTCTGGCCAAAATCAGCAGCGACTTGGTTCGCTGGGCCCCCCTCACCCTCACGGTTTGGGCGCATGACCACGGTCAAAATGAATGCCCTTCCTCGGCTCCTTTATCTTTTTGCGACCCTTCCCACACCCATCCCGGAGTCTTCCTTTGCGAGGCTACAGTACCGGCTCCTTCGCGACATCTGGAATGGCAAGAGGGTGAGAATTAAGTTCTCCACTTTGACCCTGCCCAGATCCCAGGGAGGTTTTGGGCTTCCCGACTTTAGGTTGTACTAGAAGGCCGCACAATTCTGAGTAATGTTGGAACACATGCAGGATCAGCTTGGCACCTATTGGACTTTCCTGGTAGACACCCATTCCCATCCAAAAAAAAATTAGAGATCTCCTATGGGCCTCTCCCAAACTCCTCCCTGCTGGCCTCAAGTCTCACCCAACCCTGGCTGTCTTGTGGGTGTCCTGGCGGCCCAATAAGGAAAACAAACTACTCTCCTCCTGGCTTTCCCCCCTTTGTCGTCTTTATGGGGTCCCCCTCTTTTTTATTTATTTTATTTATTTAGCATTTTTAAAGCGCTCACACAGCCCGCGGGCATCGAGGCGCTGTTACAGTAATTGTTTTTTTTTCTTCTCTTAGTTGCATATTTATAACGCGCTTAAACACCCAGAGGTTTCTAAGCGCGGACCCGGGTATCAAACCTGTGTTGCTCGATGTCGTCTTGTTTCCTTGACCTCGGCACGAGAGGATTCTGAGACTCTCAAACGTGGTCGGATGAAGGATTGGAGAGGGCAGCGCAACTTTTACGTGAGGGCGCTTTTATCGAATACATTCAACTTTTTGAAGCAATGGGTGACAAGCCCCCCACAGTTTTTGAATACCTCCGCCTAAAAGGGATACTTACCAACCCCAAGTGGCGGGCAGACCTGACTCGTTCCGTTTCCCCTTTTGAGACAGTCCTGGTGGAATCTAGTTCCAGGAAGGGTTCCCTCTCTAAAATGTATAACATTCTCAATACTGCAAATCTGGAGGGCCGACAGGTATTTAAAAAAACGTGGGAGGCAAGGCTGGGAATGCCTGTGGAGGAGCCAACATGGAGGGTGGTCTTTAAATCCATTTTTTCAGGGTCATTGTACACCTCCGCTATGGAACACAGCTTTAAAATTCTCCATTCCTGGCATCGCCCCCCTGTTGTTCTGTCTAGAATGTTTGAAGGTGTTCCCCCTACATGCCCTACGCTGTGCTCGCAGCATGGTACTTGGTTTCACGTGTGGTGGGAATGCCCGGTTATTAGTGTGTACTGGTCCAAAATGCTTAGCTGGATCAAGGACATTGTGAGTTTGGGTCTTTCTCTAAGCCCCCTGGAGGTTCTTCTGGACACGCCTATGCCCGAGTCTGACCAATCGGCTTTCCCTAAGGTGGTGGTGGCAATGTTGAGGGCGGGAAGGCTTGCCCTAGCTCAAAAGTGTAAGAGCACATCCGCACCCTCCAAAGTGGAGTGGCTCAATAAGTTGTGGGCAATCTTCACGTATGAAAAACTGTCTGCTATTACCAACAATGCTATGTCATCCTTTGTGCAGGACTGGATGGGAGTTCTTTTAAATTAACAATGTGACGCTATGAGACTGTAGCCTTGGGGAGCAGAGGGAGGTCCTATGTTTTTCCCAGTAGGCCTTCCTAATAGAGTTGGATCTGTTACACCTCATCATGTACATGGACCTGGACACCACAATATCAGCCGGTGAGTATGGTTTGTTTTAATATTTTGATGATCTTTTTCCCGTTGCTCTGTATGTCCGCCGCCCAATGGAGCCCGATAAGCCCAAGTGCAGGTGGGAGGGGGGTGGGGGAGAGGGGTGTTACCTTTGGTATGGTTTTCTTGTAATGATTTTGGTAAGCATTGGCCAGGGTTCCCTAGTTTTGTTGTATTGTTTAAAGGTGTTTAATAAAAACAAAGTTTTAAAAAAAAACATTGGTCCAAGTCATCAAACATCTCCTCTAATAATATTTTCAATGGATTCCAGTATAGAGATAACAGCGGGTCCACATCTTTTTCATACATGTCAATTTCAATAGCTACCACATTAGAAGAAGAATATACATTAGGCGATTTGCATTTAATCTTATTACTGACCGCTATTGCCAGGCCTCCCATCGGACGCCCCGCTAAGCCCTTGGTTGCAAGCCTACAGAAAGTATAACAACCTTGTAGAGACAAATCTATTATGCTCATTGTTTCCTGTAAGAGGATAATATCAGGATAAGCTTCAAAGAAGGTGGACAGCCACCCATGGAGTGCGTGATGACCGCATAAATTCCAAGAAATTAAAGTTAAGCCCGCTTTCTTTGTTTGCTAAGTCGTAGCTGTTACATTTTTGAAGGAGGTGATAGAACGCACTAAGGGCTCGACCCACGCTAAATTGTGATTCCCTGCTGTCATTGCTATAAGCCGAGATACGCAGTTTTGCTCCATGGTCATGCCATCTGACGCTCCATGGAGAGGAGCATCAGCGGACTTTGGCATTGGCTTCTGCAAGAACTCATGAGCATCAACTTCACGGTTAAATGTGTGAAGACAGTAACCCATATCCCAAATCAATTTTAGCAACATCGTATTACATACGTATCCTAACATTCGATAATTATTCTCACGAGGTAGGGCAATTCGATCGAAGTCCTCAGTGGTTAGAATGCGCAATGAGGGTATCAATGCTATTATTCCCAAAAATAAATTCCTATTTATCCTTTCGCCCTTAGTATATCGGGGTTACCTTCCAGTCCTATGATGTTAAACTCTTGGGGTGTCGCTTCCACTTCATTAGATAGCTGCTCAGAAAGAGACGACTGGTGAGTCGTTGCTGCAGGATTGGAGTTGATAACCGCAGGAGTCTCTAAGATGAGATAGTAGGATCCTTAATAGTTGGTAGAATGGAATGAGTCCATTTTGATAGACAGACCGGGGGAGCATGTTGGAGATCCTTTGCACCATGTAGCTGGGAATGTTTAATCTCAATTAAATTAAGTTCTCTTGCTAGTATTTGGGAAGAAAGGGCACCACTCTCTACCGCTGTGTTTAAGATCTGAATCATACTTGTAAAGGATGGTTGGTCTGATAAGGGTCCCTGTGTTTGGCCGTTGCTCAAAGGGCCTAATGGAGTTGAGCCTAATAGACTATGTCCTGTACCTTGGACTGGAGATATTATATTCGATTGGTCAGAGGGGAATGTCCCCATGTTCGTTCTTGTGTAAAAACACAATAGGTGCTTTCGATTACATTTTTGGGGCCTCCATCGGTGCAGGATGAGGAAGCACTCTGTGTTTACCTGGGCCACAGATGACAACATAGTCGTCCTTAGTAAGAGGATGATGTAATTTAGAATAGTTAGATGATGATGTAATTTAGAATCATAAGCATCATTACCGCACACCTCAGCATATGATAGACTGGCATGTACCCCCAAAACAGAAGTGTCTATGTGAGTTCTCTCTAAGGGTTCAATAGGGGTCATTTTCTCCTTAGAAGGGGCTGGATCGGGTACCTTATTCCCTGGTTTGTAAGTCGATTTCATACCTGTTGAAGGAAAGTAATTTGCTAGTATATTTTGTGTTTTCATAGCTTCTTGGTTAAGAGATGGAGCTAAGCCATCCTGAACACCAGATGAGTCCTTTGTCTGTAATTTACCTTTGACTGCCAAATTGGAAGTACGGGTGTTCTTAGACTGCTCGCCATTGGGGCAAGCACTGAGAGAGGCCTTGCTGTTATTTTTGTTCTTTTTTATTATTATTTTAGGAGATAAAAGGATGCAATAGCAGGGCACGGCTTTCCTCCGAAAATTGATCAACGTCAATTGCGTCGTCATCTTGGGGAGAAGGCGGCTCCTTTTTCACAACCTGATCAGCATCCACCTCCACAACAACGGAATTAGTACTGTCTTTTTTTGACAGCTGTTTTTCTTTCCTGCGCTTTTCTGTGCGTTTTTTAGCTTTCAAATGAATTTTATTTAGATGCCTGGAAATATACATGGACTTCATTAATTGCAAATTCATTAACCTCATCCGTAGTAGACTCTTCAATAATTTTTATCAAGACAGATGGACTGTCTGATGGTGCTGGCATTGAATCCAGCGAGGGAGAGGGAGATTTTATATTTAGAGCTAACTTAATCTCTCTAATATCCTGTTTGAAAGAGTCAATATCATTGGCACCAGTGGCAGACATCGCAACAGGATCGGCATGCGGAAGGCATAAGTGATCATCGCTCGCGCCCTGAAGCTTCTCATTCAGATTAGGAGCACAACACTGGATCTGTTTTCTACATAAAGGGGTATGATAGTAGCATTGGGTTGCTGGTGCGCAGTAGCGGCACAAAGACAATGCGATGAGGGGGAAGGCATCTTTTGCCATCATAAATCCCTCCAGGCGATTGAGTTTGTGCAACATTTCATTCGAGGCAATCTTCATTTCTCACAGCTCCATGTGTGTAAAATCATGGCCTTTATCAAGAAGATCCAATATCCTGATAATGACCGGAAAGGAATATGGGCTGGATGGCGGGGGTAGTATAAGGTATTTCAATGCCCTCCCCTACCTGTGGATAACTATGGCTGTGATTGTTCGTAAGCTCATTGGTCTTAAGATAAGGACAATGTGGTGATGGAATGGACATCGTCCTTTCCTTTTGGTTAGAAAGAGCATACGACTAGCATCATGACCTACATCTTTAAATCGCAGTAAAGGTGAGCGGTGGAACGTAGGGGATAGAAGACTGGCTGGTCGATCAATCAGCAATTTCTTATTCAATAATGGCGTTAATTCGCCAATAGAAGCCCGTATATGTTTGTTCAGCTCATAAATAGTAGCAGACCCATCTGCCAGATTGTCATTGGCGGGGTCGCAATCCAAGATGGAACTATTCATTAAATCAATCACACTGGAAGATGACGATTTAGTGCCGTATAAAGCACTTTCCTCATTGACTGCAATTGCTACAGGATTTAACGCAATTGCAGCAGCGATACCTTCGGGAATGCTAAGCGGGCAAGTGTTACTGGCCGCCATTGAGGACACAGGCTGCTCAGCAGTACCATGCTTAGGGGAACAATTATCTGGTGTTAAGGCTTTAATCATGCACTCATTAAATGTTGCATTGCTCACGTCAGAAAAGGGAGGTTACACCATAAAAACCGAATAAGCAGCATTGCCGCTGCAAATGAAGGGATCAACGTTCACAATCTTAGTACAAGGCAGATCTGTCAGGCGACCGCTACGCAGACCTAATGCCATTGCAGTCAGAATAATACAAGGGCACGAAGCCAACCACTAAAGGCAGATGATAATGACAACACAGGAATAACGATACACAAATCAGCAAGTTGGAACAAAGAGGGGGGTACCACTAACCAACCACCCAAACAGCCGAACAGCCAGGCCACTTGAAAAGCCACGAGCGATGCCAGTAACCAGTGGTTTTAAGGTCTTGTTCCGGTTGGTGTTGGGGGCGTGGCAGAGGCCGGGCGGTAGGTGTGGTATCCAAGTAGGTGAAACAGAGGTTGAGTCCAAAGGAGCGTGGGCTCGGTCCACGTTGCGGGATGATTCAATTCTCCTTGGCGACTCAACACAGTCGCGTGGCCGTAGTAGGAGAAAGCATCAGGCAGGCGAAGAGGCAGCAACAGGCAGAGCGTCAGCCCAACAGCCAGGTCACTTGAAAAGCCACTTGATTCACAAGGTTCCTGTTTAGGCAACAAATTCTGTAACAGTCTTTCTTTAACACGTTTTCCTTGGTATAGAAAACACTGTCTTTCTTTAACATTTCTAGAGGTTTTGCAAATAGCCTGGTATCCACCCTGCCAGGTTTCTGTATGCAACAACTCCCTGGTTGTACTCGTCTGCCATGACTTATGTATTTCAGTTGGCTGGTGTCTTGCTTTTGCAGGTCTTCAAAATGTTTCTTGTCTTGCTCTGCCAGGGCGTGTCCTGCGTTTCACAGTTTCTCTGTATCACCAATACTGTATGCATTGCTCTTGGCTTGGCATATAGGTTTGCAGTAAGGTTGGTTCAAGATTTGCCCCACTTTTGCACTTCATGCATCCATGGCTTATAGGGGCATGTACTTTGCCTTTTCTGCATTCAAATAGTCTTTTTATTATGTTAACAAGCTTATGTTCAAATTGCTGTTGGCACAGTCGCCTTAACGCCTCAGGGTCCCCACTAGCTTCGGGTAGACTCACCGGCCTCCTGCAGCATCTCTGGTACGGTTTGCGCTTCTGTGGCCTGTTGCCTTCACCCGCTTGCAACACTGGAGTATGCAACTTTCTTCTGGCTTTCTTCGAGTCTCTGCAGTCACAAGTCTGCTTCCCTTCAAGACCTGCCGAGCGCCCAGGACCTATCTCGTGGCTCCCAGCGTCTCCACGACACTTCTTTCTGCCGACACAGCGTCTCTCGCTCTACCTTAGCAGCCTTCTCTGCTCCACCACACCGGTACGTAGATCTTTGCATTTGTTAGCTTTGGGACAGGATCCAATGTCTTCTCCTACACTGCCACCTCGAATAGTGCGCTTGCCGTGTATAAAATGTCCCGCACAGGTGCTTTGGAAAAACAACTAAACTGCATATTGTGTTTCAAGCTCTTGGAACCTTCTTCAAACTCCTGCATCCTCCTCGTCTCTGTACAAAGGAAGTTCTGGGAGTTTAAGTCCATAGGTGTCATTGGGCACATGGTATTTCAATACTTCTCAGTGATTTTACACAAAGGTGCGTTAGAAGAAAAAGGTGATGTGTTAGTGCTTTGTGTGTTTGTGTCATAGGTGGGTGTTTGACCAGAAAAATATGAAGAAGAGGTTTCTTTACTTCTACAAGGAGGAACAAGCAGCTGACAATATGCCATTAGGGTCTTTGGTATAAAAGGGTCTTCGTCATGGGAAGGGGGTAGTTTCTTACTTGTAACTCCATTTCTCCAGCATTGGCATCTTTCATGGATTCGTCAGGCTGGGAACCTCGGTCCCTTTAACCTAGCGTTGAAATAGTAGAAGACACCCAATGTCAGAGTCCTTGTTTAGAGATAGCCTGTCCCTTGCTGGACAGACCATACGCCACAAACAGCTGCCTCGACTTCCTGAAGTCCTGAGTTCGATTCAAATAAAACTTTAACGCCCTCTTAACGTCCAGAGAATGCAGGGCCCGTTCTGCAGGCGTGGAGCCCGAAGCAAAAAACGAGGGCAAAACAACAGAAGAGAGTTTGTGGAATGCCGTAAGCACTTTGGGGATAAAGTGTGGGTTAGTGGCCAGAATAACCTTATCCTTCAGAAATCTTAAGTATGGAGGATCAACGACCAATACCTGCAACTCCGATATCCGCCTGGCCGACGTAATGGCCACCAAAAAAGCCACCTTCCATGACAGAAACTTCAAAGAAGTTGTCGACATAAGCTCAAAGGGCAGTTTCATCAGAACCCAAAGTACCACATTAAGGCTCCATACCGGTGCAAACTTCTTCATAGGAGGAAAAGTTCAAAAGAACCCCTTCAAAAACTGCTTTACTAACCGGTCACTAAACAGAGGAGCCACATGACGCCTCCGAGTAAACCTCGATATCGCCGCCAAATGCACCTTAATGGAGGACAATGCCAGGCCCTCTTTGGCCAAATGCAACAGGTACGGGAGAACCTGCTCCGGAGAAGTGTTCACAGGGTCCACCCGAGGCTGGGTCTTACACCACACGCAAAACCTTTTCCATTTCCGTCCGTTTGAGATATTCGTAGATGGTGCCCTTGCTGCCTCCAAAATTCGTCGACAGTTCTGGGAAATACCTAAATGGCCCAACTCGGAGTAGTCAGGAGCCAAGCCGTCAGGCTGAGAGAGCCCGGATCGTGATGCCACACCCTGCCCTCATCCTGTGACAGGAGATCCGGAGCCGCCCACAACCGAATCGGCTCTTCCATCGACAAATGAAGGAGATCGGAGAACCATATCTGCCTGGTCCAGAACAGAGCCACCATAATCACACAGCATTTGTATCTCCAAATCCACTGAGGGTCCGCTGAATGAGCGGAAATGGGGGAAATGCATACGCGAACCGGCCCGTCCACGGGAACGAAAAACGCCTCCCCCAGAGAGTCTTCTGCTGGTGAACTCCTGGCACTGCTGGTTTTCCACGGTTGCAAAAAGATCCAACGGGGGATGCCCCCATTTCCAGAAGATCATTGAAGCCTATTGCTCCTTCAGCTTCCACTCGTGCAGCTGGCCACCGTCCCTGCTGAGCGCGTCTGCCTGCACATTCAACACTCCCGACAGATGATAGGCCACAATGCTGATCTCGTGAGCCAATGCCAAACGTCCTGCGCCTCCTTCAACAGGACCCTTGAATGTGTGTCCCCCTGTTTCCTTAAATAAAACATTGTGGTGGAATTGTCCATCAACACCCTCACCACCAACCCGCGTATGCACAGTAGAAACGACTTGAGGGCCCAGTGTACCGCTCTCAACTCAAGCACATAGATGTGGAACAGAGATTCCTCCCGAGACCACAGGCCTTACACCTGTGAATCGCGCAGATGAGCCCCCCCATCCCGTCTGAGAGGCGTCTGTCACAATCGTACATTGGAACTCTGGCTCCAGCAACGGCATGCCCCGTATCAGATTGGCCGTGCATGTCCACCAGTGAAGATCTTTCCTCAGACTTCCGTTGACCACCAATTTGTCAGACCAAGAAGAACCGCGACTCTGTGCCCACTGGTCCGCTAGGAACTCTTGCATCGGCCTCATGAAGAGACGACAGCAGCGGAATACACAAAGCCATGGCCCCCAGCAGTGACATGTAGCTTTCGGGCCGACACCCTTGTGCCATTCTCCTGCCCTTTGCAGCAACTTCTTGACACGCTCGCTGGAGGGTTTCACCAGATTGTGATGGGTGAGAAACTCCGAGTCCAGAAACACCAATTCCTTGGACGGCGTCAGAAACGATTTCTCAAAGTTCATGGCGAATCCCAGTCGTTGCAACAGCTGCATGGTGGCTCCGAGACGGTCTTGCGCCCTCCCTGGTGACAAACCTCTCACCAACCAGTCATCCAGGTAGGGTATACATGATAACCTTCTCGTCAGAGAAATGCTGCCACTTGTGCCAGACACTTTGTGAACGTCCTGGGAGACGACTTCAAGCCAAATGGGAGGACCCAAAACTGGTAGTGTTCCTCGCCGACTACAAACCGCAGAAACTCAGTGCCGTCGACGCATAGGAATGTGAAAATATGCGTCCTGTAGGTCAAATGACGCTAGAAACTCATCCGGCTGCACCGACTGGATGACCTCCTGAAGCGTGAGCATCTTGAACTTCAGGCGTTGCAGAGTCTTGTTCAACGCCTGAAGATCCAGAATGGGTCGCCACTTGCTGTTGGGTTTCATCACCACGAAGTAGCGGGAATAAACCCCTTAGCCCCTCTCTGCCACCGGTTCTATAGCCCCTTTCTCCAGCATAAGAACTACTTCCTGCTGCAGGATTTGAAGATGTGCCTGCACGACAAACACCAGTGGAATGGGAACCGGGGGACACTTGAACTCCAACAAGTGGCCTAAACGCACCGTGTCCAATACCCTGCCCCCCAGTCGATTGCCCTGAAGGCAGTCATTGTTGCGGCTTAGTCTGGCTCCCTTCAGAAGCTGAGGACTGCAACCCCTGCTTCCGCTGAACCTGGAAGTCCTGACTCTTCTGTGCCGACTGGGCCAACCGTCGATACCCTTGCGAGGAATAACTGGACCGACTGTAACCACTGTCCCTGGTGGAAGCAAACCGGGCATTACCTGAAGCATCCCGGAATGGGCGAAAGGAGAGAAAAGAGATCCCACTCTGTAAGGCAGCTAAGGACTTTGCTGTTTCCGTGTCCTCCTTCATCCCTTTCAGGGCCTCATTGATCTTTTCCCCAAACAAGTGCTACCCTTCACAGGGCATGTTGATGACTTTGTATTGTACTTCCGGCCGAAAGTCAGTGCATCTGAGCCAGGCCTGTCGTCGAAGCACCACCCCATTGTTAATCTGTTTAAACCCAGACTCTGCTAGGTCCACGGCAATATTTATGTTGTGGTTGACTTGTGTTGACTTCTGGCCTTTCGGCTGGCCGCCGCCGCTGCCGACTCAGGCGTGGGCTGTGACATCAAGCATTTTGGGGTAGACTCCGGGGCCTTGAACTTCTTCTCAAGCCGACCTTTGACAGCCGGCTCCTAAAATGGATGGTGCATCATGCACAGGCCCTACTACCACAATTGGTCCAGAATAGGCACAGAGAAAACCGCCTTCCTTCTCTTGCCCATATGATCGAACAGAAAGCAATCCTTCAATCCTTCTGCTCCTCCTCTGGTGCCAATCCAAATTCCACACGCCTTAAACATCATGGCGTGGAACGCCCCAATATCATCTGGTGGGGATGGTTGCGCCAGACTCGGAGGCTGTTCCACCTCCACATCCGTATACCATGCGTCGTCCCTCGTCTGCGAAGACTTAACCGTAGACACAGTGTCCCGTGGAACACTCTCAGGCTCAGACTCAGGTAGTTTGCCCTCTTCTGGATATGATAGCGGACGGCCTTCCTTCACCGGCAACGGCACTGGCAACCGTGCCAGAGGAGACTTCCTCGGAGGGAGCCCAGGAACCTCGACCACTGGCACCACCGTGTCCACATTTGGAGGAGGCAACCTTGCATCCAGCGGACCCAACGACTACGGATGCAAGTACTGCGTTGACAGTACTTGGAGGGACAAAAGAGATTGTGGGTTAACCAGCCAGCGCCCATTCCACTGGACGTAGAAGGCCCCACACTTTGAAGGCACAAAGCAGACGGCCCCAGCACAGGATCCTGGTCGTCTTGAACCTCTGAAGACACTGAAAAATTCACTGGATCTTGATGCATAATGTTGTCAGGCAGAAGTGAATCAATGGCGGAAGACTGCCACGCCCCATTCGTCGACAGCAATCCATCAGTTTCCACTCGCGTGGACGAGAACAGTATCGGCCCACTGTTAACCACAGTCTTCGCCGGAGCCGACGACACCACCATCGACGACGACGGAAGTGTAGCCTGCAGTCAAACCGTCACGACGGGTCCACCGTCAACGAGGTCGTCGTCGACACCGCCTCCCTCGGCGTTGACTTCACCGGAGACCCGGGCTTCTTGGCATCACTGGACCAGTGTTTAGAAGACTCCCGGCTGGAGGACAACCAGTGATGGTCCCCGGAAGACTAGCGCTTCAATGATTCCTTTGGCTTGGACAAGCCCTTTTGTCAGCAGTCTCCACTGATAGGACGTCAATATCTCTGCTTCCCTCCTCCACCTCCTCACTTGTTGAATCAGAGTCTTCTTCAATAGAGCCGAGAGTTCGATGTGCTCTGTAGCCCTTTTCTTTGTTTCTTTGTTGTGGATATCTCCCACGAGAAGAAGCCACAGTGAGAGCGATAGAAATGCCCTGACCGTGACCCCCTCCCGGGAGGGACCGGAAAGGGGAAAAAAGCCAAGTGTAGGCAAAAACCCTGGGGAATCACAACTGCAGGTGGGTATCCTGATGGAGGTAGTAGCAGCAGAACTCAGCGGAAATCAACAAATCTCAGAAATGGAAAGCGAGGAAAGAATAACCAAGAAACAGGAAGTGTAGGAAATTCAAATAGCTCCTACTACAGGAAAACGGAAAACTGCAGGCAAACAGGACGGTTTATATACAAAAGAAAAAGAAGAAAAATAGAGAGAGAAGGAGGTCCCGGGAATCGGAACCCGAAAGGGCGAGGAGGAGCAGAGAGAGGAAAGCTCAGCGGATCCAGAGATACAGCGTATAGCAAACCGCGGCAGCAAAAGAAAGCACAGCTGACTGGAAAGGGTTGCAACGCATAGAAGGAAGATAGGGTGTGGCTTAAATAACGCCACATTCGCTCAAGCGGAAAAAGACTAGACCGCTAAGTGGATGTGACGCAAAAGACGTGACAGGAATTAGCAAGTGCGTAATCGGAATCGGGGGCCACAAACGCCAGGTAGGAATGCATCGCATGACACTTTTCCTGCGCCGTCGACTTCTCGGGCCTACTACCAGACCCCCGGGAATAGTCCGACTGACCATGCTTGGACGAAGACGTACCCTTCGACAGCTGCTTACTCGAAGAAGATCTACTGCTCTTCCCCACCTCCGACGCTGGCACAGCAGGACAATGTTTCTTGGCCATAGGTTCGGCCGACGCCGCACAGCGATGTTCTGCAAACTTAACAGCCCGCTCCAAAGGCTTCGGACTGACCTCCGAGGCTGGGTATGTGCCCTCATTGAGCCAACAGATAAGCCGTCGATTGCGGTCCTTAAGAGTCTTCTGCGAGAACCCTTGACAAATCTTACAAGTGTCTGCCGAGTGATGGGGGTAAAGGCAGCAGAGGCAATCCAAATGGCTGTCACCTTCATACACCTTCTTCAACCCACAAGTAGCACAGGGCCGGAAGAGAGACTTTTCGGAGCCCCTCAAGCCATCTCAATTCTCGAGTATCAAGGCGCAAGTGCAAAACACGAAGAACACAGGGGGATCCAAACAGTTTGGAGACGGTTGAAATCTGAAGGGAAGCTGCGGGGGCAGGGCTATTTATACCCTACGTCCTATTGGTGGGGACTAAAGCACCCAAAAAGGACGTTGATGGGACACTAAAGTGTCAAAGTTTTCCATAGGAAAACTCTAGGTTAAAGTCACTGAGGTTCCCAGCCTGACGACGGGGAATATTCACAGCATGTGAATCCATGAAAGATCCAATGTTGAAGAAAGGAGGAGATCCCGCGTCTCGTCCAATGACGTCATGACATCTCCCCAGTAGTTGTCTCCTCCCATGTGGTCCTCCCTCATAAAACCACCCCCAGGGTCAGGAACAGGTAGCGGCTGCCGTCCCATGGCCACATGGGAGGTGGTCAATGCTGGGGAATCCGTGATTACTCCCTCCATTGGAGTTATCAGAGATAAGAGACAGACACAAGGTTGGTAGTTTGCCCAATTACTTTTATTCAAATAAAAGGAGGATGGAAAAATACCTCACTAGCCCCAACTTTATGAGGGGTTTCCCTGCCTCAACAAAACTAATGAGACAGTCGTTGTCACGAAGTCCAAAATAATGTTCACCGTCCTATGTCCAAAGTCTGATCTGATCCTTACACTCTCAAATACTACCAACGGTGGAACAAGGGGAAAATTAAAATGTCTTTCGGCTGCTTTCCTGCAGCAATCGTCAATTTCAATACACAAAGTTCCAATAAAAGGAGTCCACCAACTCAAAGTAATGTTCTCTTACTTGTTGGTTTGATTACTGTTAGAGGAAGTGTCTTCCTTCCCCTGAACAGAGTCCAATAATGCCAAGGTAGACAATCCTCTTCCCCTGGTCTTCCCAATACTACAATAGTGCTGAGCAATTGTTTAAATAATGTTCTCTTGTCTAGGGCAAAGCTGGTTTTCGTTACTGTCGAGAAGTGCCAATTTTGTTCCCCAGCATCACGGGATGAGGCAGAGTAGATGTAACAAATAAGCTTGTGTGTGCTTGTTACTCCACTTGCTTTTTTTACATGGACTGGGCTTACTTATCTGCCCACCCCACCAGTTATTTAAACAGGTCTTTTATTATAATTAGCACTGACTCTGCTATGCAGCTCACCTTAAAACCGCTCTGCTTGGTCCCAGTGGATTTGCAGGGACTGTCATTCTTCCTTTGTCTGTGCCGTCAGCACCAGCTGGAGAAACACCAGTTTTTGGGGTTTCTCCTCCAAGCACTCACTGGCGTTGCATGTTGGGCGTGTATCAGAATCCGCCCTCTGTCTCCAGGTACCTTGTTTTCACTGTCTGTTGAGCCTGTAACTGGCTCCAATAACAAGTGTTGCGCACGCTTGGATTCTGGTTTACCGGCTTCCTGAGGGGTTGTTGCTCGTTCTCTGAGAACGCAGCACATGCTCTGGCACCAGTGTTTCACCCTCTGAGGAGGCGATGAGCCTCCGATGAGGATGATGTGGGTTGCGTGGCTCCATCACGTCTCATTAAGGCTGGGATGACCCACCTGTCAATGAGGCAAGAGCCACACAGTCAGCAAAGCCGCTCTCGGGACTTCCTCTCGGGATTCCGCACCCTAGCATCCCGATTTGGTGGTAACACTGTTTGGCAACCCGGACCTCTTTGGGGCTTGTCCCCTGCCGTCCATCTCAAGTTGGCGAATGTGGAACAGACCATCATTCCTCGTGGTATCTTCCAATGATCTCCAGCCAACGCTCCTCCCAGTCTCCGTACACACGCAGGTGTTCAATTTCCCCGTTTGTGACTTAACGTTTGTTTGCTCACTAGTCAGCTTCTCATTCTCCTGTTTCCACAATTTCTCAGTCTCCAACAAACACAACCACAACTGCTACTACTTTGGTTGCTTCCATTTTGTCCCCCTTTGCTTTTTATGGAAGGACAAGTCTCAGTCATTAGGAAACTAAAATGTTGGTAGCAGTTCTGTTCATCCTAATAGGACCTCCTCGTCGCAGTATTACATCTACTGATTGCTGATGTTCTTTTATCTGGGAACAGAGGGTGATATATACGAAACAAGTATAAAAATTAGGGATAGTGGAGAAAACCTTTTGGTACTGTCGTGCTTTAAGTACTAGAGCAGTGTTTGCTTGCTTGAGGAAAGGGACGTGATCCTTGAATTCGTAACAGTCCCTAAATAACATTACGTAGAGGGCATGGCTGACATTAACCCAGATCACTATCCCATACAAAACACTTTAATGATTAACTGAACTGGACATCTTTGCATGTTAAACATTTTCTGTGAAAATCCTCTCTCCCTCAGACCTATCATTCATTTCCACCATGTATTCATTCATTATAACCAGATTCTATTTTTCAGAAGGGCAACACAGGTGATTATTTCTAAAAGCATGTTGTACACCTTTCGCAAAATTACATTATGGTTCCCATGGGAGGTACTTCCCGACACATACATTCTATTCCTAATATCCGTTATATTTTGGTATTGCAATGATCTTATTGGATTTTTTTTATTGTGTGCTTATTCTATGGATTGCTTCCTGATTAGGAATCAAAGAATTAAACAGCTTCTGCAACAAACAAAAAAAATATGAAACTTATGTAATGTTGGTAAGCATGTATGGCAGTTCTGTACAGAAGTTAATAAAATAAAACACATTGGATGGACCTGCTAGAAGACAAAATGATGCTAAAAAATAGAACACTGCCTTACACTTGCGCACAACAAGCACGAGTCGAGATAACAGTTCACACCCAAGTGGTAAGCAGAGAACGCCAAGAGGTGAGGCAATGAACTCCCACCATTCTGTGGGGTCTGCTGATGAGATCCAGCCAATGAACACAACCTCAAAGTCAGAGGAGAAAGAAATACAAGCAAAATAAAGGAAAGGGAGGTGGAGACAAAGAAAGAGAGAAAGAAAGAGAAAGCAAAAGAAACAGACAGAGACACAGATATAGCTATTGCTGTCAAGAAAAAAAACACAGGTCAAGATTATTTCAGAAGGACGCCTGATGCACCTTAACCAGACAGAATTTAGAACAGTGTGACAAGCTGCACTCCAAGAACGCTGCATGCTGTGAATGTGAATCCTGAAAAGCTGAAGAAATTAGAGGAATAGTGTACCTCCCACTGTTATGGTGTAAAGCTCTACAACAGGAATGTGGATTTACACCCAAATCTACTTTTATTCAATAATATATTGGTGTTCTGTACAGCACCAACTACGAACATGAAATACAGGACGGCACTGGCATGCCGTGTGCCCAGAATGCTGCATGATGAAAATGCGAGTCCTGAAAAGTATCGAGCGTTGAAAAGTTAGGATAGGTTGCTGGGGTGTATACCGTCACTTCTGTCATTGCATGGTCTCCAAGTGGTCTGGCGGATCTGAAAGAGAGGGAGTTGGGTTAGGTTAGTGGATTGATGGGGAACATTCAAGACAGCTATGCTGTTGTGTTGACAGATGCAGATGGAAGTATCCTGATCTCTGCATGCATGATTGTTTGTAGGTAGGCACATAGGCATTTGTATCCATAGGGGAGTCTGGTGTGTCTGAGGTGCTTGAATGAGTTGGTCAGGCTGTTTTATGCAAGGTGGCTGTAGAGTTATAGTGTTTTGTTGTTTAATTTTCCATTCAGAGATTAAACTGCCATGTGCGAGTGTCAAATAGAGGAGAATGTGTAGTAGGTATTCCATGGCGGGGCAGAGTGCAGGCAAGCCCTTAGGAACAACTTTGTATACCAGAAGGTCAAGGAGAAATACATAGGGCCTATTTGTGCAAATTTACTTTGTGGCTCAGGAGATATCACAATAGGGTACTAACTGCAATGGACATGGGGAACATTGCATTACAGTGGACCTAGCAGCAAGCTCAGAGTAGAGTATTATTTATACCTTGCACCAGCGAGAAATACACAATAGGCAGTACTCAGATTGGACAAAAAAGCACGGATCACTGTAGGGGACATTTGAAGTGTAGTCCAGATCGCCATCATTGGGGTGCCTTGGTTGATTAAGAAAAGTTGAAAATGTTTTCCAGAACTTTAGGTAATCTTGGTGTGAATTGCATTTGGAAGGGTGTTGCTGGTGAAGGTTGACCCTCTGTCTCTTTCAGATGCATCACAATGTTTTAGGGGTATATTTTTGCTGGATCCGTGGTTAGTCCTAGATGACATTTACTTGGTTCAGCTACATAACTCTGACAATCCCTGTGGGCAATTCAGAGCACTTAGCAGCTATTTATGTGACTGTAGCCAGTGGTGTGATCCAATAGCTGGAGTAATGTATTCCCTCCTGTTGTGGGGGGAGTAATAAACTTGCTACTGTATTCTGTAATTGTTGTATTTTTTAGCACAGTATTGGGCCAGGCCCAGATACATGCTGTTGGCATACCCTATTCTTGATAAAAAAAAAATTACAGCAAGAGTCTGTCTTGTTAAGCATAAATTGTAGAAGCATTTCTCCATCAAAATCCCTAAATCCTTGACTACTTTTGAAGTTTATTCGGGCAAGTATCCTTCTATGGGCCAGGGAATTACTGCCAGTGGCATGAGGTTGGCTGAAGAGTTTATGCTCTCCTCTTGTACAGGTTTAGTTTTTGTTTGTTATCTGTCATTCATGTGTTCACTTGAGTGAGGCAGTTGGTGAGGACGAAGTCTGTATCTATGCCAGTAGTCAATCTGAAAATGATTTATGTGTCGCCTGTGTAGTGGTAGCAAGCAAGGCCATGCCTTTGTAGGAATCCCATGAGTGGGGCCATGTATATGTCGAAGAGCAAAGGTGATGCACTGTTTTTTTGCGTTACTCCATAGGCCATGATTGAGGAATTTGATCTGTAGGTGGTTTCCCATATGGCCTTTGAAGTGAATGGTGGGGTGGCCAAGGGGCTGGGTGCAACTACCTGTGAATTGATGCTAGGCAGAGGGACATTACGGGAGGATACCTTGGTCACACCAACTAGTCCCGTGGAGTATGGCAATGAAAAGTCACGTGGATTATACAAAGAACACTGTGCCGGATAAAGTATATTGACATTGGGCAAAATATCTCCCATGAAGAAACTTTCTCAAAAGTGCAAGTACTGATATGTGGGCTTGGGAACAGTTCTTCTACGGAAAAGGGGGTTACCCCAAATCTTAACTGTGTGGACTCAATGAGGACCTGCTGCATGGGGGGGCAAAGGCGGAGGGGGCCGGGAGAGGAAAGGGGCTTGGAAAAGGACTGGGAGTAGGGGGGGTTTGATTTCCCTTTGTTGTTTGGATTGAAGGAGGAGGTGTAATCACGGTCTGTAACAGATTTTTAGTTTTTTTAATGATTGTTTTTTGAAACACCAACAACAACCAACATAAGTCAATAATACGTCACATTATGTTATCACATGAAGATCATTCCTTTTAAACTTCCCAACTCCCCCCCTCCTCCCCTCCACCCTGCTGTGAATACTCTTTCATTGTTCGTTGTACCTATTGTCCACTTTAAGCCTCTTGTGTGTCCTCTGGTGTTGCGGTTTCGCTGATGTCTGGGTTACACAGGGACACTATCAAAGCGATCGATTGTTGTATGTCTGTAAAAAGTTCTTGTTTCTGTACCCTAAGCGCCCTTTCCCATACTCCAGTTTCAGCTGCTGACAATTTCCTTAAGTCTTCCGACCATGTGGACACACTCGGGCCCTTTGCATCTTTCCACATAATGGCTATGATACGCTTGGCTAATATATACATTAAGGGCCTCATTACGATTTTAGCGGTAGCCATGCCGCTATTGGCGGCATGGCTGCCGCCAAAATCGTGTCAGGGTTCCCAGAATGGGGAATTCCCGGGCCATTCCGAGTTCGGAGGGCCTGGTAATTCCTCCCTCCAGGAACCCAGGCCCGGACCTTCCCCATTTGTCAAGGAGTCCCCCCCCCCCCTTCTCACCGAGTTCGATCTTTGCTGGATTTCTTGGTCGATGCCTTCTTGCGGACGGATCGGGTCTTGAATAAGGCTGCACGAGTGTCTTCCGACTCCAACGTGCGTTCAAAGTTCCGGGATGCAAAGATCCAGGAATCCAGGAAATTTACAGAGTGCGCTACTCAGCACACGAGTCCAGGAATCAAGAAAGGAAGGAAAGGGACTAGGAATGGGGTTGGCTGGGAAAGAACCAAGGAAAACAATACCGCGCGCTACGGAGCACACGTCTGGTCGCTACTTCGCAATAGCATTGAGACGTGCGGAGCCGCTGGAGGCGTGGTCTATTAATGGAACACGCTATGTCCAACGTGTAGAGCGAGAAAGGTGTTTCACAGTGGACGGCCATGTTGGGAGTACAAGGGAGTGTAAGCATCGTTGAGACAAGGACCAGGAAGTCCAAAAGGGGCGTGTTCTGTAGGTCCTGACAGCATGCCTCCTCCGAAGACCCGTTCCTCCGGGTTTGCCCAGGTGTATAAAGTGAAATCTTCTGAGCAGTCGAGGGGCCTTGAGATTAGAAAGTGGTTCCCAGGTTCTTTCACTAGGAGGATATCCTTTCCATTCAACCAGGTATTGAAGCTGACCCCGTTTATACCTGGAGTCACTTAGTCGGGATACTTCATATTCCAATTGGTTGTCGACCACCAGAGGAGGAGGTCGGCAAGATTTCCGGGAGGATTGGGTGTAGGGTTTTAATAAGGATGTGTGAAATAGTGGGTGGATTTTCTTCCAGGAGTCTGGTAGTCTGATCCGGTATGAAACTGGATTGATCATTTCCTTGATGGGAAATGGACCATAGTACCGTGGGGCCAACTTGTTTGGCCGTAGATGTTGGGGTAGTAATTTCGAGGACAATCAGACTTCATCACCAATTGCATGAGAAGGACATTGTCTTCTTTTGGAATCTGCACACCTCTTAGTCTGTGTTCTGGCCTTCTCCAAGTTTTCTTTGGACTCCTGGTGTACGTTGATGAGGGTTTCTATCCAGGAGTCGACAGTAGGTACTGGTATAGGATGAGGGAGAACAGAGGGTAGAACCGATGGATGGAAACTTTGGCTACAATAAAAGGGACTGGTCTTAAGTGCTGAATTATCGGAATTGCTGTAGGCGAATTCAGCCACGGGTATCAGGAGCAACCAGTCATCCTGAACCTTGGTTGCGAAACATTGAAGATACTGCTCCAGGGTCAGATTAGCACGTTCTGTGGCCCCGTTGGTTTGGGGATGATAACCAGATGAGAGGGTGCGCTGGATTCCCAAAATTCGACAGATGTTTCCAGAATTGAGAGACGTATTGAGGTCCTCGATCAGATATGATTTTGGAAGGAAATCCATGCAAACGGAATATGTGTTCCAGGAAGATTCCAGCAAGCTCGGACACAGGGGTGTAAAATGAGCCATATGAGTGAACAAGTCTATGGTAACCATGATGGTCGTGTATCCTCGGGAAGGTGGTAATTCCACAATGAAGTCTGTAGCAATGAATTCCCATGGCCTTGTTGGCAGTGTAGGTTACAGTAGAAGACCCGCCGGTCTCTTGTTATCATATTTATTTTGACTACAGATAGTACAAGCTTTGATGTACTGCTGTACGTCGGTCTTCATTCCAGGCCACCAAAACTGTCTTTGTATGAGATGGAGGGTGTTGGTTATGCCACGATGTCCGGAGTGAAGGGTATCATGACAGAGGTTGATTATTCTTTGTTGTAATTTCTGTGCAGGAATGACCAGTGCATTGTCCTTGAATAAATATCCTTCCTTAACTCTTAGGTTCCATGGATTCTTCCTTGAAATATTCTTCCAGAGGTCAGAGGATTGGGTTTGCACTCGAATTTCTTCCAGGTGGTTGACTGCTTGAGCTACAAAGATCGTGTGGGGAAACATCTTAGGATAGACCCTATCTTCAGTAGCTACATAGTCAGGACGTCGAGATAAGGCGTCAGCAATCAGGTTGTGTGATCCAGGAACATGAGTGATGTGGAACTGGTACTGGGCAAAGAAGTAGGCCCAACGCGCCAGACGACTGTTCCTACACTCCAATGACTGTAGAATTTGAAGATTCCGATGGTCCGTGCGGACCTGAACTGGATATCTAGCACCCGGAAGTAGATGTCGCCATTCAGTGAAGGCTTGGCGGATGGCTAACAGTTCCTTTTCCAGGACGGAGTAATGTGTCTTACTGTGAGTCAGGGTTCGTGAAAGGTAAGCAATGGGGTGTTCCAGTTTATCCTCAAGTTCCTGCTTCAAGACCGCTCCTATGGCGTAGTTAGAGGCATCCGTTTCCACTAAGAATGGTCGATTTATGTCGGGTTGGGCCAAGATGGGGACTTGCATGAACTCTGTCTTTAAACGTTGGAATGCCTTATCTTGCGGTGTAGACCAGATAAAGGGGGTGTCTTTCTTCAAGAGAACAACCATCGGCTGAACGATCTCGGAAAAGGTAGAAATGAACTTCCGGTAGAAGTTGGCAAGCCCCAGGAAGGATTGAACTTGTTTCACGGACGTGGGAGCGGGCCAATCCAGTATGGCCTTTACCTTTGAAGGGTCCATGCCAATCTCTTCTGGGCTAAGGATGAATCCTAGGTAGTGAACAGAAGTAACGTGAAACGAGCATTTTTCGGGTTCGGCTAAAAGTTTGTGTTCACAGAGTCACTGTAATACTGCCTTTACATGTTCTTCATGCTTTAGAGGATCCTTGGAAAAGATCAATATGTTGTCCAGATAGACAATGACGAAGAGGAATAACATGTCAGAAAACACCCTATCCATAAAACGTTGAAAAACTGCGGGAGCATTAGCTAGTCCAAAGGGCATGACTAGATATTCATAGTGACCAAAGGGTGTTCTAAAGGCTGTTTTCCATTCGTCTCCTTCCCGGACGCGGATCAAATGATAGGCACCCCAGAGATCCAACTTCGTGAATATTACGGCGCCTCTCACAGCTTCCAGGATATCCGAGATCAGGCGCAGCGGGTACCGATCTTTGAGGGTGCATTGATTTAAGCCACGATAGTCGAGGCAAGGTCTGAGTTCCTTGGTGTCCTTCTTGGGAACAAAGAACAACAAAGTACCCGCTGGAGATTTTGAGGGTCTTATGGTGCCGTTTTCAAGGTTGGTATCCAGGTATTCTCGGAGGGCCTTTTTCTCTGGTTCGGAAAGGATGAACATTCTGCCGAAGGGAATCACTGCTGAGGGATCTGTACCTATGGCGCAGTCTTCAGGTGCGTGAGGGGGTAAGGCCTGGACTATCGCAGATGAAATACATCAGCATATCCCCGATTGGCCTCTGGGACTTGTATGATATTGGAAAGCATGAGTGGTGTTTGCTGGTCTCTTGGTGGTTCTTTAGGGTGTGTCGAGGAGGGATCCAGGAATAGACAGTGGGTCATACAAAACTCTGAGCCTAGGAATAGTGATCCTGCTGTCCAATTGATAAACAGATCGTGCTTCTGTAACCAGGGCATACCCAATACCATGGGGTAATGAGCTGACTTAATGATGTCGAATGTAATCCGTTCTTGGTGATGGTTTATAGAAAGCTGGATCTCTTTTGTCTGCAGGTTTATGGGTCCCGAAGTGAGGGGTCTTCCGTCGATTGCTTCCACCGGCTGCATGGTGCTTCGTGTCTCGTATGGAATATGATGACTGACAACCCAGTCTTGATCAATGAAAATTCCCATAGCTCCGCAGTCTACCAAGGCCAGAATGGGATAGGTCTTATTCTTGGAGGGCGACAGGAAGGCCTGTAGTATCACCAAATTGTTTTGTCCAGGAGAGTTCAAGGATAGAATTGATGTGGAGCAAACATCTCTCTCCCGAAGCTCTGCTCCATCTAGGATCGGGAGCTGGCGTTTCCCGAATGCCGAGGAGGGGCTAGAGGACACTCCCTAACCAAGTGTTTGTCTGAGGCACAATGCATGCACAACCCTGTATGAATCCTTCTCATCCTTTCTTGCTGGGATATAGGTCCAAGGAAGGCTCCTATCTGCATGGGTTCTGGTTCAGAGACTGAGGCTGGGTTTGTGTCCATCTTGGTGGTACTCTCAAAGGATACTTTCGGAGGATTACCTCTGGATTTCTTCTTCTCTGCCTTCCTTTCCTGGATACGGAAATCTATTTTCATGGCAAGGTCCATTAGTGCCTGGAATGAGTTTGGGCGAGCCACTCTGGCCAACTCATCCTTAATCTCCTCATTCAGTCCTCTCCTGAAAAGGGTAAAACTCGCCTCAGGGGACCAATTGGCTTCCTTGACTAATTGCTTGAATCGGGTAACATAGGTGAGCATATCCTGGGATCCTTGCTGAAAGTCTAACAGGCATTCCTTGGAACTATAGGCCTGCTCTGGACGGTCAAACATGGTCTTAAGGGCTTGTATGAACCCATCATAGTCATCTAGGAGAGCATCGCCGGAATTAACGAGGGGCGTAGCCCAGGTTAAGGCGTTTCCTGAAAAATGGGATATTATGAACCCCACCTTAGCCCTGGGAGTCTAAAAGTAGTAGGGCTTAAAAGTAAAGTGGACCAAACATGAATCCAGGAATCCGCGAAGGGTTTTGCCGACCCATCGAATTTGTCCACTATGCCGCCCAGCAACGCACTTTCTTTTGTGGCAGAATCACGGGATAGAACTAATTGTTTGAGAGCTGCGTTTTCCGCCTTTAGATTCTGCACCTCGGTTGATAGCTCTTGAATGCCATGCATCAGGTCCTGGACGGCCGCTTCCATGTCCATATCGAGTTCGGTCGGGTGGCGTCTCAAACTGTCAAGGAGTTTCCCCTTCTCACCAGAGTTCGATCTTTGCTGGATTTCTTGGTCAATGCCTTCTTGCGGACGGATCGGGTCTTGAATAAGGCTGCACGAGTCTCTTCCGACTCCAGCGTGCATTCAAAGTTCCGGGATGCAAAGATCTAGGAATCCGGGAAATTTACAGAGTGCGCTACTCAGCACACGAGTCCAGGAATCAAGAAAGGAAGGAAAGGGACTAGGAATGGGGTTGGCTTGGAAAGAACCAAGAAAAACAATACCGCGAGCTACGGAGCACACGTCTGGTCGCTACTTCGCAATAGCATTGAGACGCGCCGAGCCGAAGGGAGGCGTTGTCTATTAATAGAACACGCTACGTCCAACATGTAGAGCGAGAAAGGTGTTTCACAGTGGACGGCCATGTTGGGAGTACAAGGGAGTGTAAGCCCCATTGAGACAAGGACCAGGGAGTCCAAAAGGGGCGTGTTCTGTAGGTCATGACACCATTCCCATTTCAGCCCCCATACGGCTGAATGGGAATGGGGGAGGGAGCAAACAACGGGCCGTTTCCGAGTGGCCCGTTGTTTGCTCCCTCTTCCCCTCGCGGGACCCGGTAAGCAAACCTGGTTTGAACAGGCTTTACTTACCGGGTCCCGCGAGGGGAGCTTGTAATTAAGCGGAACGGGTTTAACGGGTCCACCTCCTTTAGCAGGTCCCGTTAACCCATTCCGCCTCACTTGTAATGAGGCCCTAAGTCTTTTAGTTTGTTCAATGGTTTATTTTTCAAACTCTGTATCTGCCCCGCATGCATGCAACTGGGGATTGTATGTCTAGATCTATGCCACCATGGGACGCTTTAAGCACAAGCCCCTTCCAAAACACCTATACGACAGGGCATCCCCAAAACATATGTGTCAGCCCTGTTTCCTCTTCTCTGCATCTTGAACATTCTTTCCTGCCTGCCCCCTTGAATTTGGCAATTGCTGCTGGCGTGTGGTATGCCCCGTGTGTGATGTCAAGTTGTATGAGTTGAAGTCTGGCGTTTCTGGAAACCTTTTTATGATATAGTACTATGGCACTCCATTCGTTATCTTCGAATCTCCTGCCCAATTCAATTTCCAATTTCCCCTTGTACTGGAATTCCGCCCTCGAGTCTCGCTCGATTAATACTTCATAGATCCTAGAGAAAGCATGTCCAACCTCTCATACGCTGAGCAGGATCCCATTTCCTCGTTTCCTATAACCACTTCATGAAAGCATGGCCACCTCCCCTTCAACACCCTTAGCACTGCGTTATGTAGCAGGAATTGCCCAGTGTGTATGCCTGTAATCTCTTGTAGTTCCGCGAATGACAACAACCCTTTCTCACTACGTAGGACCCCTATCGTGGCGATGACGCATGGTTCCCATTTGGCCACAATCTGGTAACGCTCCATGGCATGTCTGCCATTATCGCCGCTATGGGGTATAAGTGGAGTCCAGTCTGAACAATTATGGCGAGTTTCCTGTTGTGTTTAATATGTATTCAAGATTGTTTGCAGCACCTTCTCTCTGTATCACTGCGACTGACCAGTGTTGAGAAATAAAATTAAAAGTGGACACAGAGATAATAGGTGCGCTCCAAAGGTACATTTTGAGTTTTTAGTTATGTTTAATTCAAAAGAAATGTCTTACAAAGCACTCTTTTTCAAAGCAATATTTATTTTTGAGACAGCTAAAGATTCTTGCCGTTGTTCTGTATTTCATTCATACAGAATACAAGTTATTTGTTGCATTCAGTTTCTCCTTTTCAAAGCAATATAAAAAAATGGCTTGCAGTTGCTCTGTATTTCATGCAGAAAAATTGTTGCTTGTTGTATTTGATGCTGAAGTGGGTTTTCACTAGATAGCCCCTCGTTTTTACTAGATAGTCCCTCTACACGTGTTTCTCCATCCAGTCAGGATGGTTCATCAGGAGGGTTATAATGATCTAGTTAGATCGTTTTCAAATTCAAATGGAGTATTTATTGCCGGTAAATTGAGGGAACAAGAAAATGATAATAAACTTAAGTGCTTGCTCTACCTATGGGTCCAATATACATTAGAGAGCTGTCACAATAAATACACAGTGACTTATTGTATTACTCACTTCGACTTCAAGTATTTCCAATTTTAATTCCTAGTTCTTAATTTATGGCCCTTAGTTCGAGTGGTATGCCGTTGGGCTGATCTCTCATTCATTGAACTTTCTTGAGCAATCTTGTTGGCACTCGGTAGCCCGCTAGGAATAAATGAATAAGTAATGTGTTCAGCCAAGTGTTTTGAGTCCCATTGGGTATAGTTGCCCTTTATATGTTGGGTTTACATTTTAAATAAAATGATCATGTGTCTTACCTTAAGTTTACAAAAGTAATCTTCCTGTTCTTGGATTATTGGGCCACACTCGAGATCCGATCGTTGTAAGCGATGCGGATCTTCTAAAATGGCAGACTCTTTATATGCATCATCACGCTTTCGCGTGATGACGTCATTACGTGCCCTATTTGGCTTGCGTAAACGTGATGACGTCACTGTTTACATCGCGCGAGCACCATACTTGTGTATGGCTGTGTTTAGATTCTGAAAGACCCAATGGTAGCATAATTATTTGGGCATGGAGGCGGAGAATTATGTTACAGTGTCTCTGCACTTGCGCGATCTGAATGACACCTGGCCTAGTAGGATCGCTTGTCCGTCTTCCCCTTGTTTCCCTCCCTCCCTGCCTCGTCGCGCCTTGAAACACTTGTGTATAGGCGCGTTACAAATACCATATCATATCATATCATATCATATCATATGGTGGGACCTAGTTTTGCATGCAATTCTGTTTTTTAATTACAATTGAATATAATATGTTTAGCAATATATAGGAGAATTATAATTCATTTGTGTGCATTAAATATATTGACTAACAGGTTTGGCTGTTGTATTTGATCATTAGTGATTTCATTACTTAAATGAAATATACAAAATTCCTAGTTTTTACGGTTAATCATGATGCTTTCCTGCCCAATTTCTATAGATTGGATCGCCGCTATGGAGGTCTGTGGCGAGATCGGATCAACCAGTCCCATAATTTTGCAGGTTCTTTTCCAAATGTGGATTCCCAGTTTCAGTAGATATGGGTGGCTCTTTCGTTCTCCCCCAGGGGTCCAGACCAGATCCCTGAGGTATGCATTTTTTATAGCTGGTTGAAGGAGAGTCGTCTCCGTCGTGGCCTCATCTGCCATCCATTGTACTACATGTCACAACTGGCATGCCAGAAAATACAACTCGAAATTCAGTACTTTCCATCCCCCTGGTTCATAGGGCCTCTGTAGTGCGTTTAGTGCCATTCTATGCCTCCTTTTTTTTTTGCCATAGGAACCGTCTGCAGAGCTTCTCTAGGTCTCGAAAAAATTGTCTCGGGATACTGTTAGGCAAGATTGTATGCAGTACCCTTTGGGTGCACTAGAACAACCCTGACCTGGCAATAGAACCCAACCTTTGGTATAAGTCTGTACTAAACAGGTTGGTAGCGTGTTGTAGCGTGTTGAGCAGCCAGGCTCATCTCAAGAGGGGTCAGTGTGACTGTAGGGGAGTTACACAGAGATTCACATTGACAAGTATTCAAATAAACTCTTACACACAGGGTTTCTTGCTTAAAAAAATATTAATTTATTTAACAGTCAGCCTTCTTCAGAAGGGTGCAATATAATAGTAACACGCAAATACACTCCTAAATACACACACTTAATATTTTTTAATCAGTCAGTACCCTTTTGGGGTGGCACACAGACACTTCCTACACCCTCAGGTGACTTTAGTAACTAGGACACTGTGGACATTAATATACCACTGTTTGCATTTAGAATCAGGCTTAGGAGTATGTCAAAGACAAAGGTTATTAGAACAGAACAAGAGATCACACAAATATTTTGAAGCAGGCAAGTACGTTTGTTAACCCCAATGCAAAGTTAGTTAACCCCTTCATAGAAGGAAGACCAAACACAATGTCAGAGGGCAGAAGAGTCATTCCGGGAGCCAGGCTAGGCCAAAGTCAATTGGGCAAAAGTCTAGGTGAGCAGAAGCACTTCTTGCAGCTAAGTAAAAGTCTTGCACAAGGTCTTAGAAGCCTTTGTAGGAAAGAAGAAATCAAAGTAGTCCACAACCTGTTTAGGCTTGTGAAGTAAAGAAGCTGTTAGCAATTCTACAGAACAACCAAGACGAGTCTCAGCTTAGAACAAGTAAGGTTACAACAAGAGGCAAGTTCTCTTAGACCTTACAGTACCTTTGGTTAGAAGAAAAAGGCCTTTGACTGGCTTCTGTTCCTGTGCAGCTCTGCAGATCCTGTGTTCCTGGGCCTCAGTCGGAGGGACAAGAGGGGGGACGTCTGGAGGACACATGCACTGCAATGGGACGATCAGCGACAGAAAAAGGACCAACTTCTATTCAGTGGCACTTCGCGGTTTCAGCTTCTCGCGTCTAAGCAAATAGAAACACTGCGAACTCTTGGCTTTCGAGATGGGCTTTCCTTGCATCTGGGGTCCGGCCACTCTGTTGAGGTGGCTCAGGCTCGGTCAGTCCTGCTTCCTGGGAGTCCGGAGGATCTTCCTGGAGCTCTTGGCCAACTTACAAGCAACGCACACGATCGGGTGTTCCTCTCCCTGCCTATTCAATTCCAGCAGCAACTGTGCTGGAACTTCAACCAGCTCTGAGAGGATGGCCAGGTGACTTACTTTGGAGTGGATTGGTGCCACCAACTCAAGGGGAGAAGTCGTCCTTGCAGGGCTTCTCTAGTCGAAACGAAATTGGAGTTTCAGCAGAGAAGCAGGGCTTCACCGGGCTAACCAACGGCCCAGGAGTTGTAGCAGGCGTCTTCTTCATGTTCTTCTTTGGATTCCAGTGGTTGACTCTGCCTTCCAAGCCAAAAAGCCTTGCCTTTTATGCAGGTTTCTCCCATTAATTCCAGCCTAGCTGTCAGTCACCCAGCAGGGTGGCTGTCCTTGTCGGACAGCCAGCCGGCCAATCACCTATGAGTGCATTCCTGTCTCCTAGGAGACTAAGCACAGGGAGTTTCGGGCACCTCCCTCGCTTCCTGCCCCTGCCAGACAAGGTAGGCTTCACTCGAGAATGCTGCCAAAGGAAAAACGAACAAAGGGACCAAACCTGGTTTGGCGCGCAGAGTAAATCTCAAGAAGGACCTTTCCACAAAGAAATGGTGAAAAAGAAGACCGGGCCATTTTTACTGCAGCTGTGAACGCAGCCCGCAGTAAATGCACACCACGGTAGTTAAAAGTAAACCACTGCCACCAGCCATTCATCGAGGAAAGGGTAACATAAAAAATGTTACATGAGAAGCTAGAAAAAGGGGATACTAAGTAACCCCTCCAGCGCCCTATTGTAAGCTAGTGTGCGCTGGGTCCATCACTTTCATTTCACTGCTCTTTGAAACAGTAGTTTATCCAAGAGGAGGTATTTAAACCTGGGGAAATCTAAAAGACTTCCCTGTGCCACTACACTTAAGGTGCTCTGTGACACAATGTAAAAAGATTATGCCTATGGAGTTTGTCAGACTCCACAACCAAAAGAAACACAGTGTTCAAATCACATTAGAGAGGGGAGGCCACCAGGGGTTGATGGAAGCCTGAACGTTCTTCCTCCTCCCGACCGGGCCGTTAAGGGACTGAGCCCCCCCCATATGGAGCCCCCCCAGAGATGGGGGAATCGCAGAAACAGCAGGCAGAATGCCCCAGGCACCACCTGGGAGCAAACCCGATGCTTGGGGGCTGCCGGGACACAGAACGAGCCCCTGCTAAATCCTGTCGGTGGCGGGCGGGAGCACGCGTGAGCCACCTCGATTGGAGACGCGTACCGAATGAAGGAGACCGCACAGCAGCAGGGACGCAGTGCCCCATTGTGAGGAATATCATTGGAGTGAAAGCACCTTCCCGCTCCCCATCGGCCATGGTGTGGGGTGCAGGGGCCGGGAGCAAAAGGCACAGCGTCAAGCGAGGCTGCAAGGCCCCAGTGAAGAGGCAGAGGCGCTAGTCGGCCGCGCCTCGAGAACGCTCTCCCCGGTCCATGCCACCCGCTGTCGGAGGAGACTGTGGAACCGGGCTGGGGGGGGGCCGCAGAGGAGCATTGCCCCCCCCCCAGCTTGAGACCGGAGGAGAGTAGGCATGTGGCGGGCCTGGGGCCAGTACCCAGCACCCAGCACCCAGATGGGGCCCAAGGAGAACCACAAAAAAGAGGAAGACAGCGGAGGAGGGGTAAGGCCATCACGGCTATAGTGGGCAGCCTCCTCCCCAGCAGACAGTGTGTAACTCACAAGACAACCACTGAGTGCAGGGTTCACACTCTTCTCCCGCGGACACATCCAGGCGACCAACTCGTGAGCACCCCCGCACGGATGCCGTGACTGAGGGAAGAGTGGGCAAGTGAGAACCCCCCCGGGACAAAAACGTCCTAACCTATCAGGCCATGAGACCATACAGTGATAAAAGACCCCCCTCACACAATCTGTTGGCGGAGACCGACGACCAACGAACGGCAGCGAACAACCAGCAGCTGCAACAGTGGAGTGGGGGGAGAGGCCGGGACACCCCGGGCAACAGGGCCCTGGGAGGTGACGAGGGAGAGGGGGGGCAGCCCCATTGGAAAAACCTACCCAGAGTGGGGCAAGGGCTGGGGCAGCCCGAGACCCCACCGGACTAGTAGAAGCAAATAGGTGGAAAAATCCTCCTGAAGCCCAGACCATCTTGGTTGGTAGCCCCTGGGCCTGTGCCCAGGGCGTGTGCCCGTCCAGAGAAGCTTGGAAGACACGATTCAACCACCCAAGCAGGAGAGGAGACCCACAAGGGGAGGTAGAGCCACATTGAAAAACTACCCGTGCTTGCAACGACCAAGGGTGGTGGCCCCGGGGCCCTGGTCTGGGCGTGTGCCCGCCCAGAGGCTCCCCACCAGTGCTGCACTCGACCTCAGGCACAGGAGCACTAACCCCCGGGACACTCCCCAGGCACATCTGACCTGGAAGGGGGACACTGGAGATACCTCCCCTGGCCGCCCAGCAAACAGCGTTCTAGAACCAGCGGCACCCAGTACTGAACCTGGGAGGAATACTGCAAATTCGCTCGGATAGCCGCCATCTCACCTCCACATCACAAAGGGAGGTAAACAAGAGCTTGAGGCAGCCTGGACCCTAAAAGTAAGATGGAACAGTCGGGAGGTACAATGGAAACTGCTTCAGCGATGGAAAGCGGCTTTGCCTCAGTGCTGCAGGAAATAAGAGACATGCGGTCAGATACAGCCCAAACATTTGAGAAATTGGACCGAAGGGTGGTCAACGTGGAGGACAGACTGCTCTAGTTCGAGACTAACCAATCAACGTCCGCTATTCAGGAAACACAGACCAACGTGAGATTAGCAGCATTAGAGAAGAGAGACGAGGAGAGGGCCCGGCAAATGTACGATTTTAAAAACAGAGAGAGGAACAACCTCCGTTTTTTGGTGTCCCGGAGGCGGAAGGGGAGACGGAAAGAGACATACGTAGAAAGGTTAAAGACGTAATCTGCCTCCACTTTGGGAACAAAACAATTATGGAACCCACCCTAGACAGAGCGCACAGGGCAGGAGGCAGAGCGGGAGGTCCCCGCTCCATCTTCGTCCGATTCCACTATTACACGGAAAAAACAAGAAGGTGCTAGGAGGAGGCCAGGAAGGCTCAGGACATCATGTACAACAACATGAAGATTACGATCTTCCAAGACCTCTCTGCATACGCTTTGGCTAAACAGAGGCTATGCCGCCCTCTAACCCAATGCCTGAGGGAAAGAGGGCGTGAGATACAGGTGGGGGTATCCATTCTCCCTGTCGTTCGAATACATGGGGCAAAAAAACAACCCTGATCACAGAGGAGAGATCCAAGCCTACGTAGAGGACCCGGAAGCCCTGAGAGGTCAAACGGGGGACGCAGCGGCAGGTGCGTCTGGGACAGGGAGACCAAGAGACAGGAGGAAGATACTAGGCTCCAGAAAAATTAAGAAACTGAATACTCCATCCCCGGCAAGAGAAGGAGGTCGAGAGAGCCCAGAGGGATGAGAGAAGCCGGGCAGGCCCTGGAAGACGAGTCTGGGCCGTGGGAAAGGCAAAAACAGGTATCCGGTCATTACATCTAAAACAAAGCATCGACAAACCATAGCATTGAAAGAAATGCATCGAAAAAAAACCATTGAATGCATTTTTTCCAATGGTAAATGGTTTAGTTTACTAAAAATGTGTTTTAAACCATCAAAAAGGGAATCAGGGGGGAAAAACAATTAAGAATGAATTCGATGTTTTTTTTTTTAGATGCTTTATCTTCTATGCTATGGTTTGTCGATGCTTTGGATGTCGAGGCTATCACAAGGAACCCAAAAACAACGCTCTCAGAGAACAGCAAGTATGGGGGATCCATCATGGGGCGAACTTAATGATATGAGAGGGGACGGGGGGCTCAATGGAATTAGTAGATTATTCAGCAGCCCCGCAGGGGTGAGCAAGTTGGTGGTCCGGCCGAGTACCAGGAATGGTCGCACTATCTGGCCGGGGAAGGGGGACTGAGGGGGGAGGAGAAAGGGAGTATAAGGGGGGGGGGAATACAGCCAATCAATGCTCCTTTAAAGAGGACCAAGGGTGACGGGAAATAGGACTAACTGGTGCCTTGGGGAATAGGTTCAAGGGAAACCCTGTCTGTAATAATGGTTGATCGACTCCCAGTGGTGGAGGTGGGCAAGCTTGGACATCCTATTCCTACAAGAGACACATTGGGCTAGAGGTAAAGAACCCTCTATTGGTGGGGATAGGGGAGTTCCTACACACCTCTCAAATCTAAAAAAAGAGGGGTGGCAATACCATTAGCAAACGATACAGCTTTTATAACGGGGACCACACTTAAAGACCCGGAAGGCCGATACCCATTTATGAAGGGCACACTCCAGGGAACCCCGTTGACTCTGGCAGTAGTCTATGGACCCAATGGGGCCCAAGCACAATTCTGGGAAAAGTTGAGAGACAAGCTCCAACTTTTCACACACAGTACCTTAATAGTGGGAAGGTATTTCAATAAGGTCTTAGACCCCTTGAGGCACAGAAAGAAGTTAAAACCTCATGCACCCCAGATGCCCGATGATCTCACGTCACAATGCTTTTGCAGGGTTCATCAGGAGCTGGGCCTGTACGATACGGTCCCGAGCGAAAACACAGGTGACCCGCCATTCACGTACTATTGGAAGAAGCACAAGTCCTTCTCCAGGATCGACTACATCCTAATAGATAACTCACTACTTCCCTATGTAGCAGACCAAAGGGTAGACCCAGTCCCCCGGGCTGACCACAATCTGGTGAGACTCACACTGTTGGGGGGTGGGGTAGACAAAGAAAGGGGAGATGGAAGTGCAACGATGCTCTTCTCAGACGAGGTGACAGCGAGAATGATCCTAGTCAACATAGTGGAGTACTTCGCCCTGAATGATAATGGGGAGGTCAGCCCACATACCATATGGGACGCCTTTAAAGCAACAAAACGGGGAGTCCTTATCAAAACGGGAGCACAAAAGAGAAGGGAAAGGGAGGAGCAAGAAAAAACCCTCTGGGAGTAAATAGCAGAGCTACAGCCAGGCCGCACCCCAGGCAGTCATATCTCCCCGGAACAAGCGATATCCCTCGAGCAATGTAAGACCCAGCTGAAAGAACTTCTGTTGAACAAAACGGAGAGAAGACTCCAGTTGATCAAACAAAAATATTACGAAAAGGGGGATCGAGCGGATAGGATTCTGGCGTGGAAGCTCAGGGATGCCCAGTAAAGCAAGATGGTGAGAGCCACGAAATCAGAGACCAGGAAATTAAGTTATGATACCTAGAGTATAGGGACAGCCTTTCAAAAAGTACAACGAAAAATTGTACAAGTCAGAATTTGAGCGTAAGGATGCAGAGATTGAGGATTTCCTCAAAACAATCCCACTTCGGGCCTAGTGAGGGAGGTATCAGAGAACCTAGAGGCCCCGATAGAGGAAGAGGAGGTAGTAAGAGCAATCAAGGGAATGAAAGGAGGCACCTCTCCAGGGGAAGATGGATTTTCTGTGAAATTCTATAAAATGTTTTGCTCTACACTGGCTCCCCAGCTAGCCAAGGTATTTAAAAGCAGTCCTGGCGGGCGACATCCTACCCGAAACCATGATAGGGCAATCATAGTGGTCATATCCAAGGAAAGGAAGGACCCTACCGAAAGTTCCTCATACAGACCGATATCGCTACTGAACACGGTTGTTAAAATCCTTGCGAAAATACTCAGTAAAAGGATGGAGGGAATCATGCCAACGCTAATCCACTGAGATCAGGTGGGCTCATAAGGGGGCAACAAGGTTCGGACAACATCTGGAACCTGATAAACTTAATTGACCATGCACAAGTGTCAGACCTCGACGCATGCCTGCTTTCTATAGACTCAGAAAAGGCTTTCGACAGAATCGAATGGCAGTATATGATGCTGCTCCTCCAAAAGATAGGCTTTGGGGAAGACATGCAAAAGTGGATAGCAGCCCTGTATAGGGCCCCTACAGCAAAGATGCAGGTGAACAGAGAGCTTTCGGCCCGTTCAACCTTTCGAGGAGTACAAGGCAGGGGTGCCCCCTTTCCCCATTAATATATGCCCTAACGATGGAGCCCTTCGCCATAGCCGTGAGAACACACCCGGACATCAGGGGAATACAGAGGTGCGAGATAGAATTCAAGCTCTCGTTATTCGCAGTTGATATCCTGGGATACCTGGTGAACCCGCGCCAATCATTCCCCCCCGTTGCTCTCGTTAACAGAAACTTTTGACAAATTCTCCGGGCTGAAAATGAATAAATCAAAATCCACATTACTCCTAATCAGAGCGCAAGACCCAACACTCAACCCCTTAAACATGTTCCTGGGGATAAACGTAGAGAAGACCTTGATCCTCTACCTGGGCATTCACCTCACAAAAAGACCGCGCGAAAATGACACTGGCCAACTACGACCCTATAACGGCTGAGGTCAAGACAGATCTGATCAGATGGGGCAATATGATTTTGTCTTGGTACGGTCGCATGACAGCGGTCAAGATGAACATTTTACCGAGACTCCTATATCTCTTTACGTCCCTCCCATTGTGAGTCCCTGACCAGACCTTTAGCGATCTCCAGAAAGCAATCCAGGCTTTCATATGGCAGGGGAAAACCCAGAGGAGTAAGAGAGCGACCCTCACTCTCCCGAGGGAGGAAGGGGGTTTCGGTCTACCTGACCTCTGTCTCTATTTTTGGGTGGCCCAATTACGGGTACTCCTTGAACATATGCAAAACACAAGGTGTGGGATCTTCTATGGGCACCACGAAGTTCCATCCCGGGTAAACTTCTACACCACCCAACTCTAGGGGTACTTTGGTCAATTTGGAGGGAAGGAAAACACACAGAGCATCTTACGACATGGCCCTCCCCGATGGTCTCCCTGTGGGGCACTGTGATCAGGCTGGGGAACAAGGGATTCAGAAAGCAAAGCACTGGTATGACAGAGGCATGGAAAGGGTGAGCCAACTGTTCAGGGCAGGCGAGTTCCTGACATACGAGGAAGTGGCTGAGGTACTGGGCCCTGGTATGATCTCCAGATTTGAATACCTCCAATTGAAGGGCATTTTATGTGACCAAAAGTGGGAACAAAAGCTTACAAGAATGCTAACTCTTTTCGAGAAAGCATTAGACGTGACCGGCTCTAGGACGGTCATGGTAACCAAATTGTACAAAATACTGAACACCAATAACCTCACAGAAAGGAGAGGGTTCCAGCATTACTGGGACGAATTGGCAGGGGAGGTCCTCACAGAGGAGGCGTGGAAGAAGGTATTTAGGATAGCCTTTAATGGAAACCTATTCACAGCCGACATGGAACACAACCTAAAAGTCTTACAGGGATGGCACCAAGACCCGCTAAAGTTATCAAAGATGTTCACAGGAGTCACGCCGAAGTGCCCGAGTGTATGTGGCCAGGTAGGTACAAGGGAGCACATGCGATGGCACTGTCAGTTGATAGAAAAGTACTGGGGGGACTTGAGGGGATGGATGGAAGAGGTCACTGGGAAACTGCTACCATACGACCCGCTAACCATGTTACTCGGCCTCCCATACAAGGACTCTGATGTGTATAGATACCACATGATGTGGGAAACTATGCTACGAGCGGGGAGGGTAGCCTTATCACAAAAATGGAAGAGTGCAAACATCCCCAGTAAAAAGGAATGGCAGAACAAACTGAAACACATGTTCCTTATGGACAAATTGACAGCGATGGTCAATGATGATCCGGAAACCTTCAGAATAAACTGGGACGGGGTGAAGCAATCTTGGGGATGGGAAATGCATTGAAACCTAGACACCGCTACAGGAACAAGGTCTGAGTGGGGAAGCTAGCGGTGGGGACCCAGACAAAGGGGTCAGGAAGAAGGATACACCTAGAGGGAAGGGAGCCTCAACCCAGCACGAGTTTAACAAAACCTAAAGTGACTGCCGAGATAAACCATTAAGCAAAAACCCAAGCAACAGAAGAGAATACAGCGCATACAAAGCAACTTCTCGTCTACAGACAAAATCAGAAACTACCAAGGCCAGGATTCTTCGTTTAGTGACATTTGATTGAAGGTGGGGGGTGAGGAAACAGTTGATGCTTAATGAGTAAATCATGAGACTGTGCCAGTTGTTAGTGTTAAAGCTTTTATAAAATGCTATTAAAAATTGAAGTTAAAAACAAATATATACATGAGAATGTGGAAAAAAGGGTCTCACTCTCGCCAGGTAAAAAATTAAAGTCCTCAAAATCCAGCAAGGGGTCTCTAAGGTAGAGAGGAATTAGCACATTTCTGAAAATTCTCCCCAACAGATATTAAATGGGATGTTGCTAAACAGTGCATAAGTCTCGATCCACAGTCTGTACTCTCTTTGTTAGGTTTCAATAGAGGGACTATCACAGCCTCCAGAACAGTGTCTGGGAGAATCCCCACTTCGTATGCCTCATTAAACATCCCGGCGAGGAGAGGCGCTCCGGTGTCTGCATAGGCTTTGTAGAACTCCCCCGTTAGTCCATCTGGGCCGGGGGCCTTCCCGCAAGGCAACATTCTGATAGTGGCAAAAACCTCCTCAGGGGTAATGGGCTCCTCTAATGCCAGTCTGTTGTGCCTCCAGTTGTGGCACACTATTCAGTCCAGGACATCCGATATTCCACATTCGGACATCGACTGAGGGTCAGCATATAATGTCTCGTAATACTTGGAGGAAACCCCCATTTATTCCCACCTGCACGTTTACTTCTCCCAGGTCAGGGTCATGAATGCACCATATCGGGGACCTGTTATTCTCCCGTTTGTACAGCCAGGCAAGCAGTCTGCCGGGTTTGTCCCCCTGCGCATGGTTCCTTTCTAAATATCTTGCATAGTTAAACTTTCCCGGCTTGTCCCATTGAACTAGGCATGCCTGCTTCAACTCAATCTTATCTTTTAAATGTTTGGTGTCTACTTTTGCCTTCTTCTCCAATACCCGTAATTGCTCTTCTATGCCAGTAAGAGTGTTCCCAATAGATCTCTGGACTCTGCCGGAGGCCGCCATCATTTCACCCCGGATAACAACCGTATATGCCTCCCAAACCGTGCCCACCCTCTGTACACGCCCCATGGATGTTGCAATAAAGTCTACAGTGCTTTTTCTTATGTGTTCGTGAAACGCCACATCTAATAACACTTTGCAATCCCCAGGTGGGTATAGGTGGTCTCAGGGCAAACACTTTCCATATCACCGAGAGTGGGGAATGGTCCGATAGGACCCTCGCCAAAAGCTTGCCTCAGAGAATGCCAGTACGTGTTCCGTCCCCGCAAACAGGTAATCTAATCGAGTGTGGACATTGTGTGGGGCAGAGTAACGGGAGCATTCCCTGCTGTCCCCATGTTGTTCTCTCCACAAGTCCTTAAGCTGTAACTGCTGCAAAAGTGAGGCTAACACTTTAGCTGGGGGGTGCGGCCTCTTATGTTTGGAGTCGGATCGTTCCTTAGTGGGATCTAAGGTGCAGTTAAAGTCCCCGCCCCATATCATTAACCCATCTCTATAAGGGTCTAGTCTTGCATATAGCGACCGGGGGAAAAAGAACACAGCGTTGTGATTCGGCGCATGTGTTCACCATGCACATTTCTCGGTTCTCCAGCATGCCGTATATCAGGGCCATCCTACCCTCATTATCGGTTTTAGTAGAGAGGACTTTACATGGGATGGTCGGGTCTATCCAAACCAGGACCCCGTGGATCTCACAAGTATCCCACCCCATGCTCTTGCCAGGTTCTTTTGTTTCTGCGCATCTAGGTGTGTCTCTTGCAATAGTACAATCCCGACTCTATTCCTCTTAATGTACACATGAATTCTCTGTCGCTTAACATAACTATTTAACCCTCTGTCATTTTGCATTGTGTATTCCAAAGTATGGTAGGGATCCCTCCCTCACCCCTCCCTCTACTCCCATCAACAAACACCCCTCCCTCCCCCCTAACTGCAAACCAAACTCACACTTAACTTGTTCAGCAATGGTAGGCGTGCTAGGCTACCCCATTTCCGCTCCATTCGTCCTAGTCACTAGACCAGTCTCCTGGTGCCCTATGGGCGGGCTCTATATGGTGGCCCAAAAACTACTTCTCGGGGGTAGCGGGTCTGCATTGGCTTTCCCTCTACCCGGGTGTCTGTGGCACCCCATATTGCTCCTGTTATGTGTATATCGCATCTTGTTGCTACTATGCTATTGATAAACCATGCCCTATGCATGGCTTGGGCCCATAGCTACTCAGCATTTGCATTGATTTAGTTCAATTCCACTATTACTGCCCAAGGAGTGTGCACACTATTGTCAAACACGCTGACTTTGCTCTGTTGCTTTCGGTATCTGTGCAATGTCGGTCCATTCCTGCGTTTCCGCCAGCGACTCAAAGAAAAGGGACTTGCTGCTGTAGATCACTTAATTTTGCTGGGTATATCAACATGTACTTCAGCCTGGCCTTCCTCAGTCTGGCTTTCATGGTGATGAATTGTGCTCTCCTCTTTTGGACCTGAAGGGTGTAGTCTGGGTACACTGCAATCTTGGCGGATTTCCTTTGTATCGTTCCTCCTGAGCGAGAGAAGGCCAGGATTTTTTCCCGGCCCTTATAGTTGAACACCTGAGCTATCATTGGTCTGGGTGGTGCTCCTGGCGGTGGTCTTCTAATGAGGGAGCGATGTGATTGTTCTATTGTGAACCCTTGTGCGAGTTCCTCTGCTCCGATTTCCGGTATCAATACATTTTCCACATAGGTGGTGGGGTCTGATCCTTCGATTACCTCTGGCAGGCCCACAATTCTTATGGTGTTCCTGCATGCTCGACCCTCCGCTTCCTCCACTCTGTCTTCCAGCAGTTTCACTTTTTGCATAAGGACGCCTATATCTTTTGTCGCCTGCACTCTGACTGTTGGGTTTTCTGCAACTTGTTCTTCCAGCTTGCTTGTACGTTCCGATATGGTTCGGACATCTTGGCGTAGCAGTGCTACATTGATGGCAATGGCGTCTATCCTGCTCTCCAGCGTTGCTGGAGCGCTGCAATGGCCCCAAGCATCTGTTGGTTTCCTGGGGCGGTGGTTGTCCTTCCGCTCTGTCTACACTACCTTTCTTCTGTCGGGATACTTGGCTTGTAGTGAAAGTTTCCAATGTGGTTTGTTTATTCTTGGCTTTTCCGCCCTTGATCATCATCCTGCTTTGCCCGGCCCTTTGCAACGCTTGGTTCACACTTGTGCCAAGGAGAGGTTATCTGCACGTAGGGTCTTCAGTATATGATCTCCTAGTACACTGCAGGGTTGGAACTGGTAGCTCCACGTGGCCTGCGCCTCCAGCGAGTTACAGCGGCATTATATCCCAGTTGGTGAGGCTCTTACACACTATATGCTCGCCAGAGGACAGTTCGTATGTGCGTAGCGGTATGCAATGCCGGAGAATCTTGCGCCTGCTTGTGCTGTGATGAACGTATGCCCCAAGCCGTAGGACCGTGGGTCACTTGAAACACTTGTGTATAGGCGCGTTACAAATGCCATATCATATCATTTGTGCTGTAGCAGCTCTATTTACAAGCGCAGTACAGGGTCTGGTCCTCATAGGTGTGTGTCCCGACCAGTGCCAAGGCCAATAGGGGTGTGGGGGGGAGCCTGGGCATGAGAACCAGATAGCCACACTGCTCCTCTGCTGACTGCACCTATTGCACGAACTTCAGGGTCCAGGAGTATTTGCGCGGTCGCTGGAGTGGCCTCTCCTTGATCAGCCGTGCCCAGCAAATGAGCCGCAGTATCGTGCTGGGGTAGGTGTGTACTGTCCACACATTGTCCTATCATGGTGACTGCATTGCGCTGCCGTAGTGGACTCTTTATGCACAAGTGGGGTTATGTGGCAGATCAACCTTAGGTACTTTGTCCACGATATAGCCCTACACCAGTATATAGTTGCACTTCTATGTCCCTCTAATTCGGCCGTGGCTGCCCGGGATCTTCTATTGTCTGGTCTATTCCCTTTCTGGATGTGGCCACCGTCGCTGAAGTCAAGCCCACTGACTGTGGGCGAGTGGCACAACCGTAGCCACCTGGCACCCGTCAGGGCGAGCGAAGTCTGTTGTTTTGGCGGGTGTTATCCCATCAGGCCCTGTATATGCAGTGCTCGGTAGCACCTAAGCACTGCCCACTGCCCACCACCTTAGTCACTGGTAAAGACAAGGTTGGCTGCACCAGCTCCTGTACCCCCCCACCTCCCACAAGTTGTGATGTTTAGCAGAGGTCTGTCTTTTAACAGAGGGAGGGGGGGTGACCAGTGTGGTCCGTGGGTGGCGTTGCCAATGATGTGCGCTGCTAGCCACAGGCGCAGCTTGTGTTCGGGACTTGGGAGTGGGGAGGGAGCCCACTTTTTTCGGGCCACTGGCTGCGATTGTACTTTGATCTGGGCCCCCTGCCCTCCCAAGTCCTTACTGCTAGTCTAGTCGCTGAAGGGATCTCCTCCAGCCTCCACGTTCACGCCCACAGTCCTGGCCTCTCGCAGCAGGGGATCTCCGGACGCAGCAGCACCTTTGTTCACGCTGTGCTGCAGCTGGTCACTCCGTCACGTCGCCCGGCAGCAAATGTCTCCAGGGCTCAAGCTCCGGTCTGCTGATGTCTCAGGGCTGTGCCCATGCACCTGGCACCAAGTTCCTGCTCCTCTGGTCGTGCTGCTCCAGCACACGGGTCACTGTGCCTTCAGCTGCCGGTCTCCTTTGTTCTGCATATAGCGCACTGTCCCAGGTCCCCCAGCTGTCGGCAACAACCACAGTAATGCTTCCTCCACTACAAAGATCGTTTCCCAGCAGACTGGATAGTCGGGGCGCAGCGATGCCTCCACTGTCGACTTGGGAGTTTCTCCCTCTAGTAAACGCTTTCGGTTTATCTGGTGCCTCCGCCGCACTCAGTTCGTCGCAGCCATTTTCCCGACCTACGCTGTGGCTCCTCTTCAGCACAGTGTTTCGTCCTGTGTGAAGTTTGCACGGATGGTCCCACGCAGCACAGAGCTTCCCGGAGGTTTCAAGTTGCCATTCCCTTATTTTCGAGTCATTTGGTTTGCAAGAAGCTTGAGTTTGCAGCATATCATTGTCGGATCATCAGGAGCCCATAGAGCACACGTCCACATCACATGGGCGCTAGCCACGCCCCCGACGGTTTGTAACAGTTATGTGAAAATGCTAATAAAGTTCAAGTTGGAAAAAAGTGCAAGTGCTCAGGTAATTTACACTAACATGACATGACCCCTCCCCCTCCCTCACCCCCGCCCCCCCATAGTTAATACCTTGTACTGGGGAGTCGAGGCGCAGCGAGATTGAACACTCCCATTAAAAGTGAAGTTCTGAAAACAGTTAATCCAAATGTTCCAGTGCCATATTCCCCCAGGTAAAACCATTCCCACCATTAAGAGAGCATCTGTGCTATAAAAAAGGGATGGTTGATTTAGATTGTGTGGGGGTTTAGAATCGCATCACAAGAGAGTTCAGAGGAGGTTGGTGCAGAGAACGTTTCAGCATGAGCAGAGAAGGTGGAGGTAAAAACTAAGGAGGTGATTTGGGGAAGCCGAGCTAAAGAGGAATACCAGAGCGAGGGGAAAAGTGTGGGGAGAAGTCCAGAGGAGGTAAGGAGGAACACCAGAGAAAGTTAGGTGGAGAGTGGCAGAAGCCCAGATGTGTTGATGAAGAATATCAGAGGTGATGGTTGAGAGAAATCAAGAAATGACAAGGGGGAGAATATCAGAAAGACTCTGCAGGAGGAGGTTCAGAGAAACCCAGAGGTGGCGAGAATGAAGATCAGAAAAGAGGTTGGGTGAAGCCTATACACAATGAGGAGGACTATCTGCAAAAGTAGGGAGAAACTTGGAAGAAGTTCATTGGTGAGGGGGCGGTACATTGAAGGGAGTAGGAAGAAGGAGGTTTCAAGTTGTCAGGAAGTGAACATGGGACAAGACTCAATAAGACTAGATCCAGGTTTACTTTACTATTATAGTGCCAAGTAGTTGATATTAAAACCTTACTAGCAAATCACAGCCGCATCATTATAACAATATATACATATTAATACATTGCTACATCCACTTGGGGATAATACAAATTATACTCATTAATTCATACATAATTAGATTTGGCTATAGAGAGAGAGGACAATAAGGGTGATTTTATCGAATATTCGAACGGGCACCAAAGACTTCCATGATCTCCCACAAGCTGAATCCAAATCTCATGGAGACCGTAATTTTTTTACCATAAAAAGATTGCAAGTCCAATCCCATTCTAGTTTCCTTAACGTTTTTTAAAATAATTTCCGATGCGAGCTGATCAATATCCAATCTCAACGCCACTAAAAATTGCTCACTTTCCACATGACACAATGAGCTGGTGGAATTTGTTAAACCATCAGTCAAAGCCTTTCTAAGGATGGCCAAAATCCCTCTAGAGCAGGGGTCTGCAGTCTGTGGCTCTCCAGATGTTTGAAATGTGAATGCCTTGATCCCTCACCATGGACTACGATTGCTAGGGCTGATGGGAGTTGTAGTCCAAAACATCTGGAGAATCAAAGGTTGCAGACCCCTGGTCTAGGGTCTGGACATGCACCTGTAATATAAAAGGAAGCCCATCAAGGTTGTGCTTCCTCCTCCTCAGCACTTCTCTCAACAACGTCCTGCACTTTTCCTTCACCTACTGCACAGCTCCATGCTTCACCTGCAACTCAACTCTGTTCACTTTCCCATCAGCTGGTCTATACCACTCCCCCTTCAGCTATGTACCTAATCCTCCTCAGCTCCTCTTAATACCTTTTCGTTTCCACATATTGTCGTGTAACCACCTCTTCCTCAGCTCCTCTTCAAACTCCAACCTTCTGTTCATTACCACGAGCCAAGCATTGTATAACTGGATGCAGCTAGTTCTCAAAACTGGCCCTGCAAGACTTATCCTTGCCCTCAAGCCCAGGGACTGTATATCTCCAGCCCTGAAATCTCTCCAGTGGCTCCCGGTGGCTGCAAGGATCAAGTTCAAGACCCTCTGTATCGTCCACAAGGCCTTCTGGGGCTCGGGCCTGCATTACATCCAACTCTCCCGAAATACCTTCCTCCTAGAATCCTTCGCTCAGCTACCTCAAACTCTCTGAGGCTTCTCCAGGCAGAGAGTGGGGGTTTGATCTCTCTCCTCTGCAGGTGCCTCCCCCAGGAACAGCCTCCTTGCCCCTCTGAGACTTGTGCCGGACTGCCTGAAGTTCAGGAAAGCAGCTCAAGACCCTACTTTTCTCTTCTGTCGTCTCCCTCTTGCTTCCTTGCTAACTTACCTGTCTGCTGCTGCACCAACTGGTTGCTTGGTACCCTCAGATTCACACTAAGTACCAGGCTTTTCCATGACCACCCTCCTTGCACTGCCTCCTGGCCTACCACGCACTTGGGGCTGTAACTGTCATCCCTGCAGCTGCAGTGCCCCCTTGCACTTACCCTGAGCAGGCTGGCCTGGCTGCACTTAATCAGAGTCCTGCTGTCCTGATCGCACTTCCCCCTACCTCCTCCCTTGCATTCCCCCGCTCCCTTCCTCCTGCACCTCTTGCTGTCGCACTGCACGATCCGAATGACACAAGGCCTAGTACAATTGTAGTCTTTTCTTCCCTCGGTCTTCCCTCCTTGACTTGTGGCACCTAGAAACACTTATGTACAGGTGCCTTATAAATATATCATTTCATTTATCATTGATGTACTGCGAACAGAATGTTAAGTGATTTGGGGAAAAGAGCAGGATCGCAGAGCCCCAATAAAATGTGGACAAAGCCTATACAAGCTTCATCCACCATTTTTGTTTCTCGTCGCGACTCGTGCATGCAAGCTGATCGGCAGCTCTTGCTCTGCTTGTTGCCCATGGTCATCAGCAGAGCTCCCCTTTCTAAGCCACTCTCTTGTTTCTGTAGTTTTGAATGGCAGGCAGATGGTAGGAAGCAGAACCTCTGCATGCATAAAAAGGGAATCTAATGGTGTACTCATGTGGCAAGCCCTTGCCCCCTGGGCTTTGGCATGGTGGGGGGTCCTCACTAAAGGATTCTTGCCACTTCACCCAGAGGCCCAACTGCACCCGGTCCCCATAGCGACCGCTCAAACCACTCTCAGGGCCAGGCGATGACTTTGCCACATAAACAGTTGGAAGAAAATCAGTTTTGGATTGGGGTGTCACGCCACTCACCGGAGTCGGGGGTCGGGATCACCAGGCCCAGTGGTCCCCGACTTGGAGGATGAATCATCAATGGCGCTTGTTGCGATCTCGCTCTGCTCCGATGGCCGGTTCTCTGGGCGGCATGTTCACGGGTTTGCGCATGCGCAAAGGCCCGTGTACGTCCTTCCGCGCGGTACGATGTCCTTTCATCGCAGAATATTTTTTCGCCGCACATTTTTTTTTTCTCAATAAAACACAGCGCAAAGATAATGAGGGACTTGGGGGGGGGGGGGGGGGGGGGGGGGAAACTTCCCCCAAAAATAATGTTAAAAAAAAAAAGAAACGATTGTTTCATAAAAAAAAAAAAAAATACAAAAATCGCAGTTAAAAACCCTGCGAAAAAATATCCTGCGATGAAATGACATGGGACCCTTCCGTGCATTCGCAGTCCGTCAGGCATTGGGGAAGTGCAAGCCTCGCTTTGGACTCAGACCCTTATTAGGGCTCCAGCAGCTCACTGCGTCTCAACGCGGTCTGCTTGCTGATTGTGTCCTCATGAGGAAATAGTTTCTGCTCCTTGTTGCTCTGGTTTTTCTGCTGCCTTGCTCCCTGGTCCTTTGGCTCCTTGGGTTCCTGCCCTGGGTTCCCCTCCTGGGTTCCGTGCCTGGGTCCCCTGCCCTGGTCTCTTGGTAGGATCTCTTGTCCGGTTATCTGGTTTGGGTTCCCTTGTTGCTCTCCCTGGGTGGGCCCCCCCTCATCTTGCTCCATCTCAGTTACCCTTCTTCCTTGTGTCCTTCTGTTACAGTTCGGGGCTCCGCGGTATCCCGCGGGTCAAAAGGACTTACTCGCCTGGCAGGGCATAACCCATCTGATAGACCCGGTGCCCTGCTTGGCAATAGAATCCGGCGCTTTGCAGCCCCATTCCATAGGCAATGGAGGCTGCCATGGAAACGGGCCGTTGCCGTGGCTGCTACTGCTCGCAGCACATAAAAAACGACATATATTTGTATTTTGTATTTATTTTATTTATAAAGCGCAGCCAGGCCCTGGGGCATACGGGCACATAAGTTTAGATCAGGTTACATAAAGTTACAGTTTACATTTGCATGAGGTAGGCAATGGTTACGGTTACAGTTAAATACAGAAATTGGTGTTACAGGTACATACACGTTGCAATTTTCATGCGGTAGGCAATGGAGGATGCAGTTAAATAATATATTATAATATTTACAATACGTACAGTGGGCAGGCAGCAAGTCAAGGATCTGGGAGGTTAGATTGTTATTGTATCCAGGTCATGAAGCCAACGCTTAGTGTTGTGCTTAAATAGGTGGAAGGAGGGTTCTGACCTTAGTGGATCGGGGAGTGTGTTCCATAACTTAGAAGCTTGTACAGGGAAGCTAGCTCCACCCGAGTATGGAGTTTGAATCTCATTATGGACATAGGGTTTGCTTGGGCTGCTCTAAGTGGTCTTGAAAATGTATGTGGGGTAAGTTGGTTGGTAAGGTAGGATGGTGCAAGGTTGGCCCTGGCTTTGTGTATAAGAGCGAGAGTTTTGAGAGATATTCTATGCTCTACTGGGAGCCAGTGCAGGTTGTGTCTAGTCTCAGAAATGTGCGACTTCTTAGGGATGTTAAGGGCTGCCCTGATGGCATTATTTTGTATTACTTGTAATTTGTTAATATTTTTGTGGCTAGTACCTAAATAGAGAGCGTTGCAATAATCTACTTTTGATAAAATTAGCGTTCTAGCAAGTGTAATGCAATTGGGTGTGGAGATCAACGGCCTGCAGGCGGTCATCAGTTTACAGGTGTATGCAGATGAGGCTACTGCATTAGTTTGTTTGGAGAAGGATAAGGTGGCATCAAGGTAGATGCCAAGGGTTTTGGTGTTGTTTGAGACATTGATGGGATTACCATCTATAGTGAAAGATTTGAATGCAGTGTTTAGTTTTTTTAGTTTAGCGTGAGTACCAAGGATGAGCAGCTCAGTTTTTTCATTGTTGAGACAAAGTCCATGTTGTGCCATCCACGCTTGTATTGCTGCGTAGATTTCATTAAGGGTTTTGCTGTCGGTTGCATAGTCTCCAGAGATAGGAATGAGTATCTGGGTGTCGTCCGCATAGTTAGTATACGTGACACCCAGATAGTCAAGGATATCGAAAAGGGGCTTTGTGAAGACATTATAGAGTGTTGGGGACACTCAGGAGGCTTGCGGGACCCCGCAAGGTACCGGTGAAGGTTCAGCCCAGTCAGTGGGAGAGAAGACCCTCATAGTTCTGTTCGCCAAGAAGGAGCTGATCCAGGCAGTGGCTGCGTCGGAGAAATGTGCTGCAGATTTCAAATGGAGGCAGAGCGTTTGGTGGTTGACCAAATCAAAAGCTGCTGACAGATCAAGGAGTAAGAGGAGTGCTAGTTTACCATTGTCTTTTAGGATTTGGATCGGAGTCGTGAGATCTATTAAGGCAGTTTCCGTGCCGTGTCTAGGTCGGAAGCCGGATTGCCTTAGTCCCAAAAGATTGTTCGATTCTAGATAAGCCTGTATTTGCAGGTAAGCTGCTCTATCTAGTATTTTTAGTAAGAAGGGTACAGTTGTTATCGGCCTATAGTTAGACGGGTTGGCTGGGTCAAGAGTTGTTTTTTTGATTAGTGGAATGACCCACGCATCTTAAGTTATCAGGCAATACACCAGTTTTGAAGGAGGCATGGATAAAGTTAGTAATAAATGGGGCCAGGTCATGTGCTGCTGCTTTGATGATCGGGGCAGGGCAAGCGTCACCTTGGCAATTTGATGGTTTGAGTTTCTTATGATGTTTTCTACTTCCCAAATTGAGAGGGGTGAGAAACTAAATGGTTTACAAGTGGGCTCAAAGGTGGGCGTCTTATTGGGGTGTTGTTTGTGTTCAGGGTCAGAGAGTAGCAGGCATTTTTTCGCATTGATTTTAGATTGTAAGAGAGCTATTTTATCTAATAGTGCCTTCTGGATGTTGCTGCACCATAATGCATCCGTGGTAGATTTGTCATTGGGGCGATGGGGGATTCTAATTCTTTTAGGATCTTAAAAAGTTCTTTTGTGTTTGATTCCGCTTGTGTAATCCTTTTGTTGTAAGTGTCTTTTTTTGCGAGTATAATGGCCTCTTTGTAGTTAGAGGATGCTAGGGTTAGCTCATTCTTATTGGTTACTGTAGGGCACTTTTTCCAATGTGCTTCTGTTAGTTCTCTTAGCTGCTGCGTGAACCATGTATTCAGGTGGCGTTGTGGTTTAGGTTTCCGCAATTTTAGAGGGGCAATGGTATTCAGAGCTTTAAGTATTGCCTGATTGTAAGTATCCACTAAGACCGTAGGGTCAGAAGTGGCAGTGTTGTTGAGAAGGGGGAGTTATAGCGGTAGGAGTTTATCCGGTATAATGTCTTTCTTGTTCCTAGTGCGGGTAGCTGGAGCAATGATAGGAGCCGGGCGTTGTGTGTTGGCTTTGATGGAGAAGGTTATTTTATGATGGTCCGACCAGATACATGGATCTTTGGATAGGAGATCAATAGAGCAGTTAAGCTTGGTGAGCCAATCCAGTGTTCTTCCTTTGATATTTGTGGGTTCATGAATAATGTGGGTATGAACCAAGTCAGATAGGGTGTTGGCTAAATCAAGGGCATTAGTATTCGTGGGGTCGGTGAGACCAAGATTAAAATCCCCAAGTAGGATAGTTTGTGAATTAGGTTTAGTGTCAGTGGATATAAGGGATACAATATCCTCTATGAAAGAGGAAATGGGTCCTGGTGGTCGGTAGATAAGGTGCACTGTTGCTGTATGGTTAGGTGATAATGGTAGTTTGATGGACAAGGATTCAGCAGAGGGGATTTGAGCGTCCTGAATGACTCTAATATCAAAGGTGTTTCTAAAGATGAAGGCAAGTCCGCCTCCCTTCACCTGATTGGTGATTCTATCACATCTAATAATAGCATAGTCATTTGGTATAGCAAGGGCCAGGGATGGGCTTTAGCTAGGTTTCTGTAACCGCAAGGAGATCCAGCTTTTCATGAGTTATGAAATCAGCGATATCCAATGCGTGGGCGGAGAGGGACCTGGCATTGACAAAGGCTGCTTTGATGCATGGGTCTTTTGCAGGGGTTTTCTGTGGTGGTAGAGGTAGGTCATGCAAAATGATAGGGGCTAGCGTGCTATCTGAGTCAGTAGCCAGATTAGCTAGGTTGTTATCTCTATGCAAGTGTTTGTTGCTCTTGTGTGCGTGAGGTTGGATGTTTTTAGTCCACAGTCGGGCTCCTAATCTAGAGTTTCTGATTGTGATGCTAGGGTGGTGGGAGCGTGGTGAAGTTGGAGTGTAGCTGTTTGTGATGTTATTGCAGGATAAGGGTGAGCTATTATATAGCTTCAAGTATGGGCACTGTTTTAATGGGGTGGCTCTGGACTTTAGTCTGAAGTTTCTATTAGTAATAGAGCAAGGTTGATTTGGTGTTGGTCTGGTAGCAAAGTGGCGTATCCAGAGTGCTGGATCATCCAAGTAGGGGTTGGCAGAGGCCATAGCATTAATCCACAAGGTGTGGGTAATAGCTACCTCAGGTATGCCGGTGGATGTGTATTGGTTAGTGTATAGGTGCGACTGACCTGTCCAACGTCTAGTGTAAATGGACAGTAGGTGAAGGAGAGTAGTTAGGCACCAATACATAGTGGAGGTAGGCGATGCCTGTGGGCAGGGATTGTGAGCTCCACGTATGTGGAGCAATTAGAGCGCACTTAAGATGAGATGCATTATCTAGCGGGTGGGTTCACTGAGGTTCATTTAGGCTGCCGCAGCAATAGGGCGACAGCTTAGTTACCAAATTAATCCATTTGGCTAGGTTGTGATAAAATTATACCCAAGTTCAACATAGGAGTTATTAGCTAAGGATTTACAAAGGGGCAACAACTAATTCTAAGATAAGGCAATTGGCAAGAGCAAAGGGCAGCACATGAGTACTAGGTGAAGGCAGATTTGGTTAATAAATAATAGCTATATATCGCTAAAGGACAGGTTGCATTAAAGCAGTCCAGACAGAGTATAAGCAAATAGCATAAAATCACTGTTCTAAGTCGCACAAGTAAAAGTGTAGGCAGATGTAATCAATTATGGTAAAGGCACTGGCCTCGTATTGGGCAAAATGACGAACTGATAAACATACTGTCAGTACGGTACAAACTACCGCCGGTCTAGATAATTAGATGATAGCGGAGACAAGTTGCGGGCAATGATACATACATGAAAGGGGCATGTTTATACGGAAGGCACCTGCTTCCTTTCCCAAATGCTGCCAATGGGAAACCGGAGCCTCATTCTGAAACATTCATTACACTGCAAGGAAGGACGAATGCTGCTTCCTATTGAAGTTGTTCCCAGCTTTGTTCCTTGAAGTCCCGTCTTCACTCTCCTCTTGTGTTCCGATCCTCGACTCACCTAACGGATTGCTTTTGGACCTTCCTCTGTCTTGTTTTCTACAAACTGTGTGCCAGACCTCTGCTCGCCTAACGGACCACAACATTTCCCTTCTGCCACTTCTGCTACCATTCTACTTGTAAATGGATCTACACTTACACTGAGTTTTCTGATTACGGCTCAATACCGCAAGTATATCTCTGCTTTGCACCTATCTGTTAGCATTGTTGGACTGCTAAGTATATCTCTGCTTTGCACCTATCTGTTAACGTTGCCTGGCTCCCCTCACCCCGCCCTGTTGGTAAAACTGCTGCATCACTCTGTTTAGGATTCCTTGGGACCTTCTTCTTCATTACTTCTCTTCCTGGGGAAACGCCTCCTGTAAGTGCACTCCGGGACGCTTTGCATCATCGTGCACCATCCCGACCCTAGTGCGCTCCTCGTTTCGTCGGGTTAGTTCCTGTACTAACCAATCCCATTTTTTTGTTTTATCCCAATCATTGTTGGACTGCTAAGAGACCTGCCTCCTCTTTACCACTGTGCAAGGAGTTTACTCTCCTATGATACTACCTTTTCTTATAGATTGTATACCTCCTATAGTTACAGAGCTATTGTTCTTTCCCTTTAGGAGACTGGGGTATGGGTTATCCGGAGAAAGCCAGCCACCGTAGTTCAGGTATAACTGTAGTCTAGAGAGTCTCAATTGCTCATTACTGTCACCATACAACTAAACAGTGTTTTGTTGTCTTGCAGCTGGTGGTCATAGCGATGTGTGCTCCTGCTCTTTTAAGTGATCGGCCTCATTTGACTGTTTCCCAACGGTCTGGGGGCATATCATTGAAAAGAGTTTTATCCCTCAACAGAGAGGAGGCTCCGGTTTAGGTCTAACCAGGGGGTTCTACAATAAAATCCGGTCCGGCCTTCTTGAGTCTTTCCAGGAACCCATCCGGTGAGTGACACCTTCTGCTTCTGGGCTACTGTCCCAGCCTCTTGTTATTGCCTCCCCAGTAACTCTGTTTGGTACCCTGCTTCCCCGAGACCTGCGTCCAGGCTCCTGAGACCTGCCCATTATCTTCATCATTCTACTGGATCCATCCCGCCGGACATTGTGTGGCCTACCCTGTCAGTGCTTGCACTGTCCTGATGCCACGTCACGTCAATGATATGCCCCCAGACCGTTGGGAAACAGTCAAATGAGGCCGATCACTTAAAAGAGCAGGAGCACCGTGGTGTTGGGAGCTAGTCCAGCCCCTACATATTTCGATTATCAGGAGGGTGTTGGGTTGTTGCCCTGCATCGCTAGATCATCACGTTAACGTTACCTCTTCACGTCATTCACCAAGAACATCAGGTACGCAGCGCCGACGGGAAGCTTCCTTTAACAAGGGGGGTAGCAGAGAAGTATCAGCATGTTGGAGATGACCAACAGGAATATGGAGGATATAATTAATGTAAGGAAGGTTGGAGAAAAGCGTGCACCTGGTCATGAGCAGTTGGTGGGTTGGAGGTGAACCTCAAGCCAAATGGGGGTAAATCTGTGGAGGTGCTAGCATGTGTAAAAGAGTCTGGGAGGTACCAGAGTAGGCGAGATAAGAGGGAGCAAAAAGGGTTTCCTTAGCATGAGGCAAGATATTGTGGGGGCGTGGGGGGGGGGGTGATATTGTTAGAACATTGGAATGGAATGTGATGAAAAGGCCTAGAGAACAGTCTGTGGGGGCTATGGAGTCTACTCACAAGGGGTGATGGCTCAGCCTGCCCAGGAAACCACATCTCTACCTTGCTCTGAACCATGAAACTAATCTGTGGCCGCAGGCAGCCCAAGAGACTGGGGGCTAGATGTACAGAACTCAAGAGACCCAGAAGGTCAAGAAAGCCATAGGATCAAGAAAGAATGGGTGCTACAGTGGCAAGGACCCTGTTGACACCTTCAGAAGGGGGTCCTGAAAGACTATGTTTGATGGCAAAGGAAGGCATCCTGATTGACTTTACCTGTATTATTGAGAGCACCAAACAACCAGTGAGGTCCATTTATGAGACATGAATTTCCGAAAGGGGGAGAGCTGAGGGGAAACTTCGTTAGAACCCGAAACCCGGAAAGAAAATCACCCCAAAGCTATTTATCAGTTTATTATTTTAGCCACATACTTTGTAAATTCCCTAATTTAAATCCACATAATCTCTATGTGTGGCCTCTTCCGTTTTTTTATTTCTTTTTATTGCAAACTTTCATACAAAACAGTGAACCATACAGGCATGGAAATCAATCAACAGTGAACAACCCTTTTTTTAGCCCACCCTATCACCTCCCCATGAATAAGTATTCACTTTCCTCCCCCCCGATCCCCCTGCCCGGTAACAGTGTCTTCTTTAGCTAACTGAAACCACAAATAAGAACCTTCAGTGGACTTGAGATAGCAGGCATTATAATCATGTACAGTACTGTCCGTGGCCTGCTCCTGGGTGTTGTATTCCATCCGGGGGTGTAACCAGTCTCTAAAAAGTCCCTAGGGACGAGTGGGGGTGCTCACCCCTTTTGCTTCGAGTCCGACCTCATTTATTTATTTATTTGCATTTTTAAGGTGCTCACACAGCCCGGGGGCATCAAGGTGCTGTTACAGAAATATGTTTCTTAGTTACGTATTTTATAACGTGCTTAATAGCCGGAGGTTTCTAAGCGCGGACCCGGGGATCGAACCTGTGTTGCTTCGTGTCGTCTTGTTTCCAAGGCAAGCATGTTGCCGCTGAGCTATCCCCCCGGGACATAATGTCCTTCTTTCAATCAACCTTTATTCATGACATTCTCTACGTTTCATTTTTCACGTATTTATTCATGAATTCTCCCCATATAGTCTGATGTCCAGTCCCTTTTACTTGGAATCTCAGCGCCTTTACACTTCATCACTGGGCAGGCCCGTGCTGCAAGCAGCAGGGGCACTGCCAGCCCCATCAATCTGCTCACTTCTCCCTCCACTTCCTCCATCCCAATCAAAATCAAGAAGGGCGTTTTGATTCGGTGGATCCCCTCTAGTAGTTTGATCCTTCCCAGACTTCATCCCAAAACACTTTTATTCAAGGACATCCCCAACACATATGCCTATAATCAGCTCTGGCCCCACATGAGCGCCGGTAAACGGGGCTCGCAGTCTGAAACTTCTTTGAGAGCCTGACCAGGTCGTAGTGCCACCTATGGACGAGCTTAATGGCATACAGTTTGTATTGGCTCGAGATCGATGTCTGTGAGGCTCCCTTACATAATCTTGTCCAGAGTGCTGGATCCATTTCCCTCTCCATGTCTCTTTCCCACCTCTGTCTCAACTTCTCAGTGGACCTGTTCCATGCGACCACAAGTTCCCCATACATAGCAGAAATCCAGCCCTTCATTTCCGTACGTATGTCTAAAGGTTTCTCAAATGGGGTAAGGTCCCTCTGTATCCTGTCCCTCCATGTTCCTTCCGTTATTACCCCCTTTAGTTGAAGGTATGAGAATACAGAGAGAGTTCCTATGCCCAGCAGCCCCTCTAGGTCCGTTATGGTAATAAATGTGCCGTCCCTCCACAGTTGGCCGACCTTTTCTAGACCTGCCTGGAAACATGATTGAAATCTTTTGGGGTTCGGGGTCACATCTTGTACCCCAGGCGCCCAAAAGGTGGCTCAGGGGCGAGGGCCATGTCGTTACCCCTTGCATTTCCGCATCCTGTCGCCATATATCCCATATGATCCCCACAATCGGGTGGTCCAGGATTCTACGAGGGAGCTTGCTTCTCGGCACCAACAGTGGCGGGGGACAGGTGAAGATTGTCCAGACCAACCCATTGAAGGGGGAGGACCCTTAGCTGTGCCGCCTTGTAGTAGAGTTTCATATTCGGGAGCCCCACCCCTCTTTCAGTAAGGTAAGATCCTCGAAGGATATTCCCTCTTTTTTCCCCTGCCACAGGAATTTCAACATAGCCACCTTTTTCTCACGGAAAAAGGCTTCAGGGACCTGGATCGGGAGCATCTGGAACGCATAAAGGAACATCGGGAGCAAAACCATCTTGAGGCCATTGAGGCGTCCGAGCCATGATATCGTCAGTTTATTCCATTTTACCAGATCTGCCTGAAATCTAGACAGGTGTGGGGAAGTTGGCATCGAATAGATCTCCTGTGTCCCTCGTGAGGTTGATCCCCAAGTACCTTAGTGTGCCCATGTTAACCTGCATCCCCAATGGGTTAAACCTATTTACGTCTCCGTCCCTGTCCCCATCCTGAGGGAAAAGGACTGATTTAGCCCCGTTAATCTTAAAGCCAGAGAGGCCTGCGTACTGCTCAATCAACCGAATTACCCTGGGTATGGAGGCCAAGGGGTTCCTCATGTGCAAGAGTAGATAGTCATCATACAATGCAACCTTGTAATTCACCCCTCCCACTGGGATTCCTTCTACTTGGGGGTGCACTCTGATTCTCTGGGCTAAGGGTTCCAAGGAGAGCACAAACAGGGTCGTGGAAAGGGGACAACCCTGTCTCGTACGGCGACCCAGACCAAACCAACGGCAGTACCCACCATTCACTGCCACGCACACCCGGGGGATGCATAAACTGTTATTATCCCACGCCTGAACCTAGTTCCCAGACCTACCTTAGAGAGTACTTCCATGAGAAAGCCCCACTCCACCCTATCAAATGCCTTCTCTGCGTCCACCGAGGAGGAGGACAGGGTAATCCAGCCATCCCCCCGAGCCTCATAAATCAGGTGCAAGGTTTTCCTCATTGTGTCTGGCCCCCGACGTACCCCTATGAAGCTCACTTGATCAGAGTGGATCAGTTGGGGCATGTACTCCTCCAGTCTCGCTGCCAGTACCAGTGTATAGATCCTGGCGTTGATATTCAGAAGGGAAACTGGGGATAGGATCCACATAACTGGGGGTCCCTGCTTTCCTTGTGTATCACTGTTATTAATGCCGAGAGAAGGATTCCAGGGCTTCCCCCGTCCCCAGTATATCATTGAACAGTTCAACAATGAACTGGAGAAGGGGACAATGAAAGTCTTATAAAAACCTGCTGAGAAACCATCTTCCCCTGGAGCCTTTTATTTCTTCCTCAGATATTGGGGCTTCCAGTGCCTCAGCTTCCTCAGGGGACAACCTGGGCATCCAGGTTTCCAACAGATGTGCTGTTATGTGTCCACTCTCTGGGTTTGCCTGCGTTTCGTACAATTTTTCATAGAAGGAAGCCATCTGTCCCTGGTTCCTGTGTTTTGTACACCCCTTCTATAGCCTCCACCCACCTTTCGACATGCTGTCCCCTCAACCTGGCGGCGAGTAGTGAATCCGCCTTGTCACCTTTCTCATAAAACCTTTGTTTCAGGGATTGGAGTTTTCTAATAATTTGACCTTCCTCTAGGGTTCTAAGCTGTTCCCTTTCCCCCCTCGCCTCAAAGACCGGATCCTCCCGCCCCCGAGTGGCATCACAAGCCCTTTTGTCGAGCTGGATAATCTCTGACCTCAGCCTGTTTTCGGACAATGTCCACGTCCTTTTTTCCTTGCCCCTTCCCTAATCACCATGTTGACTTCCCCGCCTCCCATACCACTCTTGTCGAGACCTCCTCCGTATGGTTTGTTTTAAAATATTCCCCAATTTCTTTGGACAGCTCGGTGTGGAACACCGGCTCCTTCCATAGGGAATTGTTACATCTCCAATTGGACCCCCTGGGCACCAATCCTTGGCAGTTCAGGTCCATTGATACCAAGTCGTGGTGTGACCAGGTGAAATCTCTGCGACGAATGCCTCCTCCCATAGGCCCCTTGAGATATACATATAATTGGTTCTGGTAAAGGTACCGTGAAGGGCCGAACAAAAAGTGTACCTCGTTTCGTTTGGGTGCAAGTGCCACCATGTGTATGCCGCCCGTAAACTCCAATGTTTCCAGGACCTCTCTGTATCCCAGTCTCGGCAGATCATGTGTCCCCCTCCATCCATACCGGTCAGTCTAACCCATCAGCACATATATTGAAATCTCCTCTGAATATTAGGTGGCCTGAGGCTTCCAGCATTATTTTCAGAAGAGTTTTCTTCAGAAACCTCAGTTGACCCTGGTTCAGGCCATAGATTGTTGCAAATGTGAACCCTACTTTCTTTATGGTACCCGAAACCAGGAAAGCTCTACCTGCCCACACCTTCGAGACCTCCATTCTTAGCCCTTTACCTATGAGAATTCCCACTCCTGCTTTCCTCAAGGGCCCTGATCCCCATTATTCCTGACCTAGCGCCCCACTAGAGACCCTCTGTTCCTCGCCTCTGGCGTATTTATTCTCCTGGAGGAACATTACATCAAGCCCAGATCTTCGGAAATCCCTAGCCACCAGGGACCTTTTTGTGGGTGAGTTCATCCCCTTGACATTCAAAGTCCTCAACCTCAGGCGACCATCCCTTGTCACTTCTGATCCGATAGCCATCTTGTTATCCCCTGACGTGAGGGTCCCCGTCACCCTCCTGATGGCCTATGACCGTCAATCCATCCACCTCCTGACAACCGAGGACCACCACTGTGTGAAGACCCAGCCCTGATTCTCTCCCCCCCCCTTTCCATTAACCCAAAAGGGTGCCCAACTCCTCCCGGTTGATGTCACCAGGTTGAGGCCGGAGCACCAGCTGGACCAGATTCCCCTCAGGTCCCTTACTGTCAACAACTCTTTACCTTTGAGCCCCCCTTAGCCCTCCCCCACCCCGTACAGTAAAACATAAGATCAACTTTCAGGCTTCAGCCGACCGCAGCCCCACAGCCACTGCCCTTTCAAACCAAACGCTTTAACATAACCCTTGGGGGTCCAACTGGTCCCACAATAAGACCTTACAATGAAATGGGACCCTCAGTACTTTTATCTTCTCCAAGGCTGCATTCCAGCTGTGAATCAGGTATCTGCCGCAGGTGATGTATTCAACTTCCTATATTTCCTGGATCCTGGCATCCGTCTTCTTTTGGGTCCCTTGCTAAGCCACTGCCCGTCACCATCCACCTTCTCTCAAGTTATTCGAAGTGTCAGCTTCTCCCACCAACTTCCCAGTGACCCTTCGAATGTCGTCCTCAGTCACCAGTCTGTATTTATACCCATCGACTTCAAAGGAGATGGAGAATGGAAAACCCCCATCTGTACCTCGCTCTGTTCTCGTTGAGCCACTTTGTCAGGGACAAGCACATTGTTCTCTTGGTTACGGTCAAGGAGGATAAATCCTGCAAGACTGATACTCTGGACGTGCCGTAGATGGCTGGGCCTCTCTTTTCAGCTTTCACAATGATTTTTTTATTTTTTTGAATAGTTGTGGAACTGGGCGAGGACCGACTTCGGGCCTCCTAACGCCCCACCTGCTCAGTGAATTCTCTCGACCTTCACTTAGTCGATGGTGTCATCCTCGAAAACCAGGTTAGTGACTTTGTGTAATGTTCTCCTCAGATCCGCCTCCGTCTCAGTCTCCCCGTCTCGATCTCGGATTCTGAAACGCCTTAGGTTATTCCGCCTTTCGCGGTTTTCTAAGTCGTCCATTTTTATTCTGACCACCTCCTCATGTTTCTCCATTTAGAACATCTGCATGTCCATTGGTGTCTCCAGTGCGTCGAGAGAGGATCGATTGTGCTCGACTTCCTCCAATCTCTCGCTATTTTATCTATTCTTTGGGTGATTTTATCCACCCTACTCCCAATGTCCACCCTCATGTTCCCCGATTTCCTCCACCAATGCAGCAACATCTTTTATAGTAGCTGTGGATTCCTCTGGGGCGGTAGCCATATTGGACTGCCACTCCAGGGCGACTCGGTGCATATTTGTAGGTGGCCAACTTCAATCTCGCCTCCATACACCTATTCGGCTTTACGAGTGAGTCCCCCTTTAGGTACCCCCGCACGCTCGCAATGGACAACAGTGGTTGTGCTCCCTTTGCGTCTTTCGCTTGGAAGTACCTTCCACTCATGGCTGTCGCTTCTGTCTAAGGCCCGGTAGGCGGGCACATGCCCCAGAATCAGGGGCTCTTACCTCTCTGCACAGTCCAAGTGTGTCTGCTTCCTCCTCAGTGGGACAGGCCCCCCCACCTCCAGCTGCCAGTCCTGTGCCTTTACTGGGGGGAGCCTTTTTCCTATGGCCCGCTTGGAGTTAAGATGATCCTCCACTTCTAGTGGTGAACAGGTTTGGGGTCCCCTGGTGTATCGGGTGGATGCCCTTTCTCCTTTTACAACCGGCTACTTCCTTCCCCCCTTAAAGGCCTCCATTGTTGCTCAGGGCTGTAGTCTTTCCTGCCTGGGGCCCCAGCACCAATCTGCCAGGCCAGAGATTTTCCTCTGAATAGCTCCTCAGTGGCGGGATATTAATTGTGGGTCTTTGTGTGGGCTATATTTTTTTGTCCCCTCTAGGAGGTGGAGGCGTGGGGGTGCCTACTACTATCCTGACTTTATTCCAAGGACTTAAACCGGCACAGCATTCCACTTTAGGGGGGGGTGTTACACCCAGGTCTTGGCAAGCCTCCTGCACACCTCCTCCTCTGCAGGTATATCGCAGCGGGGCCAGTAGCCTCTCCTAGGGCGGCCTGTTTACTTTGGGCGCCCTCTTAAGTTCCCTGGAGCAGTCTTCAGTGGGCAAACGAGGGGGGCATGCACTCACCTCCCCTCTCTCCACCGCTCCATCTTCTATGCTCCTCCAGGTGCTGGGCCGGGGTGCCGGTACACCTATGGGCCAAGTCTCTCCTCTGCACGCCTCTCTCAGGCTGGAGTTTTAATTTTCACCGCACACGCCGGCTGGCAGTTCACAGTCAATTCAGGGCTGATTTTGCCCGCTCTCGCTGCTTCGGGTGCAGTGTGGGGGGGGGGGGGGTTCACCTTTCCACCTGTTCAGGTTGTGGGGGAAGAGGAGGGCCGAAAAAGTGGGGGTCAACTCACTTTACAGGCCCAAGATGGGAGAGGATCACGCTAAGGCTCCCAGCATCAGCGCGCTCCCTGGTGGTCTCCCTCTTCCATTTTTTAGGGGTAGTTAGCTAGCACTTTAAATCATAAAGTCCTTAAGGCTGCTAATCTTGCATTTAATAGAGGTTCAATTTCAATAATGTCACAGAAATTATCAGAGCCTAAATTGATAATGGTCTAAAGTCAACCACCTAAGACATCTATATGGATTAGCCATGGCTATTGTCGAATGGCAAATGGCAGAATTATAGGGCATATTCACCCAGAAAATCACTAAAACCAAAAGGTTTGTAATCACTTTTTCATCGGATTACCTACATACCTCTAATCGGATTCCAATTAAAAGCTGTATGTAACTGTGGCAAAAATGATTGTCCCTCGTATATGAAAACCTATGCAATGCCAGGGTATGCCATAATCATAATGCTAATCAAAATCAATCACCCATCCAGGCATGCATTTTCAAATGTGTGGTTAAAACTACAATTAAGGGCTTCATACATCTCAAGTACATCTAGATGATGCAAATTTATCAACTTCAGACAGTAACAATGTCTTTGTGGAAGGGATGGTGACCAACTTTCCTGAAACATAACAATGTTACATGCAGATGGAAATACTTTAACATCCTCATTGTGCAATTTCAATTCTAACCCCACTATGTTTCGTGATAAGAAACAAGGGAGACTGCCCCAAAGATCTACTATACAAGTCATTAACACTCTGTGTCATGAATAATTAGCTCATTCATTGGCTCAGTTATAAATGGTCTAATAGTCTTATTAACAACAATTTAGGGATAACAAAAAATAACGTGAGCCATACAGGGTAAAGACGGAGATGCGGCTATCAGTTACAATTGTGGATCCTATTGCCAAAACATCATGTCAACCAACTGTGTCCAATGATTTTAAAAGATTTGGCCTGTGCCTCGGAAGAACCATATAGCCAAATCGATATAAGGAACTTAGTCTTCTAGGTGGAGGATTCTATTTACACAGTTTATTGGGCAAACGGACTTGTACAGGACTACAGAGACACAGAGGATTGTGGGCATTAGTAGTTCAAAACGATTGGATATCGTTTTTTATGCTATTTTTTTAAAAACTATGTTACCCCTATGTTTACAGAAAGCTTCCAGAGCATGGAAGTGTAAAACAGTGTTACCAAGTTTAAATAAAATAAAAAAAAAAAACTTTTTTGTTGAATTGCTGTGGGAGCAGTAATTAAAGAAGTTAAAGCATAATGCTCGCCTCCGTCTTGTCACAGAATCCACCTGTAAGACTTTTCTACTCACAAAGAGTCTCTAGCCATTATGATACCAGAAAGATTTATCTTAAAATCAGTAATACGTTATGCTATCCAATAACCGGTTTTGTTCACTAAGATGCTTGCATTTTCTAACATAGGAGGTACTGATTCGTGTGCATTTACTAAAACCACCACTGTTGTCTCAGGTGGTAGGTGTAAGCTAATACTTCTGCAGACCTTTCAAAAAAATGTAAATACGACAGTCTGATAGCGAGTGGCAGAAGAACCATTATCAGTTAAAAGTGCGTTTATGCCAACTTATGAAGTACTACCCTTGGTTGCCTAATAATTTGCGGAGTGTCAGTGTATCCACTGATAAAGACGCTAACAAAGCAGAGTCAATTATGTTGTCTTTAGGGGCATGTGTCAAAATATATTGTCTGATCTATTTTTTTTTATTATTTATTGTGCATTTATTAGGCGCGTATACAGTAAGTCTGTTTAAAAGCACCCACAGGGCAAGAGGGAGGGAATATGGGACTGAAAAACAATGAAAACAGTGGAAGATAAAGACAAGCCTACTATGCCTTGTGAGTATTCAGAACATGCAAGTGGTTCCATGTGTTAATATCCCCGCAAAAATATCGCCATACAAAAATATTGCCATATTTTTGCGGCGATATTAAGGCATGGAGCCTGCGGGGGACACCCCCACATTATTTTTAAAGGAGCAGGGGACACCCCTGCAACCCCCGCTCCCAAAAACTCCAAAAATGAACCTTCCCAACAATATTGCCTATGGCCGTTCCAGTCGACCATATATACAGCAATATTTTTGGTGTGGATAATATGTAGTGATACCGTGCAAGTGCAGCAAGAAGAGGGGAAGTGGGGGTAAGTGATGGACTGTCCGTGCTTGTGGGTGAGCAGCAGATGAAGTGCATAGTAAGGTAAGTGCTATGCAGCATTAGGCTACCATGGGTAGAAAGTGCAAGCCTACAAGATTGACAACGGTGGGTGTTGAGGCAAGTGCTGAGAGGTAGACAGAGGCTGGGGCGACTGGGTATGGGATGCCAGCTCCCCGAGGGATACATAAGGGCCCTGGCCACCAATCACAGTGACTGTGAGATTAGCATAGGGGGGACGAAGGGAAGAAGGAGGTGAAGAGGAAAGTCTTGAGGAGCTTCCAGAATTTGAGGAAGTCCTGCTCAAGACAAAGGGGGAGGTTGTTCCATAAGTGGGACCCAGCTGAAGAAAGTGATTGGCCTCCGGCCCTCTGTTTAGCAAAACACTTTACACATAGAGAGTTGGTACCAGAGGACCGAGAGATCTAGAGGGAGAGTCTTTAGTAAGAGAAAGTTGCAGATAGCGTGGTCCCAGGCCCCAGACAGCCTTGTGGATGATGGAGACATTTGAATTTAATCAGTGCTGCAACCGGGAGCCAGTGTAGAGTTTTTAGGGCAGGAGAGATAAGGCCAAGGATAAGTCTCGCTGCCCTATTCTGGGTTCGCTGGAGGGGTCGTAAAGTGGAAGAAGATAGATTCAGAAGGCTATTGCAGTAGTCAAGCCTAGAGAGAACCGGGACTCAGGTAACATTTAGCTTCTGAGGGAAAGTGAGAAAAGGGAGAATTCCTTTGAGAAGGAGGAGTTGAAAGTGGGACTTCTTGGTAATGTCCTGAGTGTGAGGGAGGAAGGAGTCGAAGAGGACTCCATGGTTTCTGACTTCTGAGGAAGGAGCAAGGGGAGAGCCCACAGAGGATGTCCAGAGAGGGGAAAAAAGAGGGACCAGGGATGCCAAATGGGAATGATCTCAGTCTTGCGGGCATTGAAGCAGTCAGGGATGATGGAAGATGCAAGAGGGTCAGAAGGGAGTTTGAAAAAGAGTTGTGTGTTCAAAAGAACAGTTTCTGTGCCTCTGGATGCTCGAAATTAAGATTGATGGTCTAGGCCTTATTTTATGTCAAGTTTCTGAAAAAGTGACTCCACTGTTTTGACATGGGTACACATTTCAGGTTGTAAGCTACTAGCCAGGTATAAAAAAAAATCACTGGACCCCTCACATGTCCACATGCATACATGACACCATTTACTAGTCCACAAGAGACAATTATCACTCACAGCTGGCTAGTGGTGTGTGTACATTTTGAGGCATGGTTTGGAGGGATGTAAAGAGGACCATGTCAAAATGCAATCCCCCCTGGTCTGGGATCAATAAAGGGGATGGATGCATTATTGCATTTGTTTGCCAACCCAGTAAAACTAAGATCATTATTAGTAGAAGGTTACTTTATTATTAAATTATTAGCTCCAATTCTAGTGGAAATTGCCTTTAATGAATTAAAGCCACTCGATACAGCATGAGGAACTGAAAGGACGCTGGGAACGGCGTGTGGGTTTACAGTTAAATTAATTGAGGGCTCAGTAGCATGAATACATGATACAACTCCCACAACCACTCTCTCAAATAGAAGTCCAATTATTTTTGTGTGTGTTTTGCCATTTTGCAATTTAGTTAAGTTGATAAATACATATATACACCCTTGTTTCACTCACAAACGTAGCAGCAGACCTAGCTTCAGTCAGTATCAGTAGTTATAAAAGACACAAACAGAAAATAACACATTGCCACTCAAGTCATCAGCTATGCATTACACAAAAATAAAACAAAAATTGTCAAAGCCAACAGTTTTAACTTATGTGAAGGCATGGGTAGGCATTTTCTAGTCACTGACACAAAGATATTACCAGGCCATAAGATCGCAAAAGCTGAAAAATTGAGTTAGCAATTTGACATATCATATGACAGTCTGGAAAATAACACATTTTGATATAAGAGCCAAAAGGATGGCTTTGCCAATGCTTTCTTTTAACAGGAATTCAGTATGAGGAACAAATGCAGGGGCACACGTCTTATAAATCAAGTGGCTGAAAGCACACTTTGCAAAGACATTTATATAACATGATGCAATTAAGCCATTACCTTTCAGAACACTGCCCAAAAAGCACAGTTAGCACAAAGAGATCACAGAGGTGGGCATGGGTGCAGTGTTTTGGTGGGTAAAGGCAGAAGTAGGTGGGAATGACCAAGGGGACTAGCATGGCCATGGGCAGTAAAAAAGTCAAACACCCACAGGTGGCAGGCCCCTTCTCACATCCTCTGTCCCGCTCCAATCTTCACTTCCTAAGGCAATAGTTTTGGCTTATTGGCAGTGCTTACAGTGCAACCGAATACTCACAATTAATAATGGAGCAATCTGATATAATTTTAAACAACATTTTGTTCAAAGAGTGAGATTCGTCCACTCTCAGCCTCCTAAATAGTCAACCTATCTGCTCTGATCGGACAATTCAATTCCCTGACGGTTTCCAAGCCTGGAGGGCCCTCAGACAACAAAGCCAGGAGTAAGGTGCCTTGGTAACTTTAGGACATGCAGTTGTGTAACACAAAATAACATGCCTCCTTAAGTAGTGATCAAAACTCTCACCGCTGCCACCATACTCACAGTTATTGTAGCCCAACTGCCACACTGGGGTGCATTGGCATTGAATGGGAGTGTGTTGGCTTGTCATGAATCATTACAGTGTACTTGGCAGGTGGAGGAAAATCTGCACTACTACCCCACGTTAAGATATGTGCCAAGTTGGGGACTACGTTATGTTAGCATGTTTCTATCTCTAGGAGGAAAGTCTTGGAGCAGTGCCAAGAGTTGACTCAGAGACCACTGGCGAGTTGCAATAAGTCAGGTTGGTCATTAACCTGATGCTGCGTCGTACTGTTCTGTCCCCCTCCCAAGTCTCTCTCGTCTGGTTTCTGAGCACTGCCACCACTATTCTACCACACTCCGAGCTTACCACTGATATCTTGCTCTTGTGGGTCAGACTCGTACCTGCGATTCCTTGTTCTTGTGGCTCCTGCTTCCTACCTGTGTCTCCTTGCATCGGTGGCTCCCGCTAGACTCCGATCCAGTACTCCTGCGCTCTGCCATCAATTTCTCATTGCCTAAATCTACCAAACACCAGCATATCTTGGAAACGCTAGCATGTTCACCCTGTGCTCCGCCTGAATTCAGAATGGGTCATCCACTATCCGGTGAGGGGCTTATTTGCCTGCATATTGAAGAGGTTTTCACCCTTGTGGTTTCCACTTCCGAACAGACACTTGCTTAATCAGTTTATAACTGGTTTCTGGAAAAGTGGTGTCCGGAAGTGACCAACCTTTACAACACATCAATAGGAGGAGGTTAGGCAAGTCACTGACACTGGGAGAGTCAGGAAAATCTGTCACAGAATGAGCAATACAAATTCCTGCTTGATTCCAAGCACAAAGAGCACTCAGGAAAGAGTAAAGTGCATGGATTATCTTTAGGTGTGCACAGAGCTAATCTTAAAAAAGAAAGCCTCCACCATACTCCTAGTTGTTGCTGCAGCAGACAAAATGATGGCATCCGTTTTGGCTGGAGGGCAGTATTGTGCCCGATGGGGCAAATTCAATGAACCACAGATTATCCATTGAAGATTCAGATAGTGAAATTGCCATTCCTGGTATCTGCATAAACCTAGGATATCAGTCACTTCAGGTCATTCTTGTGGGAAAGAGCTTATAGTTCCTGCCCACCTCACATGCCCTTAGAAAACGTGCTTAGCAACTGAAGAACAAGACCTTCATCAGCCTGTTTAGGTCGAAGGCTATATGAGCTGCAGTGAAAGATGGACACACTATGTCACATACGTGTAATGGATTAAGACATTCTGTGTTGTTGCAAATGGGGCGTGTCCAATTTGAGTCCAGAGGGATTACAAAACTGTAATTTAGGGATAAATCCCCATGTTTGTTCAAGAAATTTAAAATTAAAGAACATGGTGGAAGTGATGCAAGTGGCAAGTAGGAGTTATTAAAATTTGATAAAGGGAGTTAACATTTTGAATTAAGAAGTGGGGCATGTTGTACGTGTTGTGAGAAACCTGAAGGTGTCCCAGCTGCTAGTCCCGGAGATCTGTCATCCAGGTGGCCTGGACACAGCCACCGCTATTGGATCCAGTTCCTGGGGGTGGACCAGTGGGGGGAGGATCACCTGGATGGAGGTGTTCGAGGCGTGGAAGTGGGACGACGGGAGAGACGCGGTACCCCATTCCCTGTAACACCTTTTCCCCATCCTACCCCGTAGGACATCTAGAAGCTCTACCCCCTATCCCCCTTTTCCGACACAAGCACTATGTTACACAGAGAGAGATAACGAACACACACCAGAGCAGTTTACCTGACATGTCCCAACACAAGGGTCAGGAAGAGTCAAGCAATTGACCAGACCCACACACACCTGACAGCCCTTTACTTTCCCCACAAGGATAAAAGACAGAGCACGATAGCACACAACAAGCAAGGCCGAACGAACATGGGGACAGCTATTCCGGACTGGCAGTTGAAGAGGAGGAGAAAAGGGGCGAGACCTGAAGGGACGACAAGGAGGGAGTTGCCCTTGCCACTTTCAACTCAGAACTGCAAAGCCTCTGATAAAGGACCGGGGGGTACAGCTGGCGTGTGGTGTGAAAGGTGTCAACGGTGCAAAAGAGCCTCCTGCACAGATAACACAGGCAGGTAGGCAAGCTTGCTACCGTGTTACCGTCCTCGACTTCAGAGGCGAAACAGACCAGCAGGTTCAACACAGCCGGTGATTCAGAGAAAGCTGATGGCAAACCGAACTGTGTTGAGCCCAAGGTTGCAAGTGGCAACATTATAAGTAAACAAAGAACTTGTGTTTTGAACTTTTGAGAAAACCGAAAGAAGGGTCAGCTGCAGAGATGTCAGGCGCTGCACGAGTGCTCATTCAAACGACTGTGGCTGGCCACTTTGTTTTGTGGTGAAACTCCAAGTGCCAGAAGGCCCAAGGATATGGCGGCCCGAGGGCCAGAGTCGTCCTACAGAGGTCACATAAAATCCTCTGTACAATGAAAAGTCTATAACCCATTGCTTAAAATAAAGCTAAAAAGGAACCACGCTTTCCAAAAATATAAAGTAAAACATGAACTGTGTTTAGAAACTCATGAACTGTATTAACAATGGCTAAGTGGACCCGATGGAGGGAAGCCAAGGGAAAGGCTAAGAAAGTAAATCCCGAACGTGATAAAACAAAGTGAACTGTGAAATTGGCAAATGTGAACCCAGTTGAAGGAAGTCTGCAAATCGGGATGAGGGTGGATACACCCGAGAAGATTGTGTTAAGAGTGAAATGCCGTAATGAACCCGACAGAGGGAGGCCCAAGTTGCAAGAAGGATATTGTTGAATGGAATAGTGAACCTCATGCTGGAGAGGTCCTGGAATGTGCTGTGCTCAGAAGTCCTGCCTCGTCCTGTGCTTAAAACGTGGGGAAGGGAGACCCCAGCCATACCATCCTGACTAATCATTTTTAAGAACACTTCTTCCTTTTCTGGTGAATTATTTCACATCCTTTTTGTAACTTAGAGGTAAGGATTGGCAATAGTTTTGAGGTCGAGTGTTTTGTGAGAGAGCCTGCAACTTCTCTCCTGCTGTACCCTGTGAAAACAGACAGGAGTCTGTTCACCTTTGCTGCAGCTCATTGGAGGCAGAGTATATAAACCACAGCGTTTGGTGGAGCTTCGGCGGAGTGAGTTAGAGTTTTTGGGTGGTGAGGCTGCTCCGGGCCACCACCTGAGGAGTCTCTGAAGCGGCCCCCCTCAACAGAACCGAAACGCACCGAGAAGCGGCATGCTTTCCAGCCGCTGGTGGGTGAAAGTGAAACCTATATTCAAACTGCCAATTTCGGCGCCCCGCTGCAGCATGGAGAGTGCGGCTCCCAATTTATCAAATCTAGTGGCCGCTCAAACTAGACAACAGGTAAGAAGATTCACCTTACTGTCTGCTTCCATCAATAACATTGAAGCCTGCAATAACTCCACGATGCTAGCCCTGAAATTGTTACAACCAGCAATGAATCCGTCCACTGCCTTGTCACCCCCTTTGAACTCTCCGGCTGCTAGTCAGTCCCTGGCCCTGCAATCATTAAAGATTCTGCAATTCAACAAAGACTCGGGGTGGGGGGTGTTGGGACGGGTGGTGAAACTGGGTGAAAGGGCAATGAGCAGTGGAGAGGAGAACCCGACGGCAGATTCGCGGAACAGATTCAAACCAGATGAGCCCGTTCTCTCACATGTGGAGCAAACTTCTCAGAACGCTGGATATGAGGAGATGTTGGCTATGCCAGCGGACCCATCACCCCCAACTCATGGCATGAGGAGGCGTTTGAAGTGCCGGATGGTTCATGTAAGCCTCCACTGCTGGAAATCAAACATATGCGGATGGAGGAGGTTGCAGTTGGTGACCATGTGAATAGTGACTGTGCGTCTCCTTCACACCCGCTCCTAACCGAAAGTCCAATTGGAAGGATGGAGAGCTGCAGCCCCTTGGCTAAAGAAGAGGTTATGGCTGTGATAACCCTAAGCCATGCAAAAACCTTGGGAAACGCATGAACACTAGGAGGGAATACTTTACCTATAGACCTGGACAAAACACCTGAAATCAATGCAACCAATGAAACCCCCTAATGAACAAGAAAAACTTCTGCAACTCTGCTCTGGCTGCGCAACTGTCTAAAGACCTCTGTGCCCTTACTGAATAAATGTATTCACAAAGAAGGAAAAGTCTTACCACAATTTAGCAACACCTAGAGGAGCTGAATGATGACCAGCCTCACCTTGAAAAGAGCCCAACTCTGCTCAAGCCCTGAAGGAGGGAAAGGATCTTTAGGAAGAAAGTCCATACGGAAAGTCTATAAAGAGGCATCCAGGATCCCCCCCGATGAATAGAGAAATCGAGGGGCAGTATCTAAATGTAGAGGCTGGCAAAAGAATTGATCACGCTTGTTTGAAGGAGTCAATAAATGATTCTTCGACAGCAAACCAAAGCTCACCATCATCTGTGGGAAGCTCCCATAATAGATCTAGCCAAGGGGACGGGGGCCGGTCGCGAGGAGGTCATATTCAAAACACAATGATGGCCACTCTTGCAGTATCAATGGCCCAGTTTTGTAAACTATATGAGGCCTTAAACAAGTCATTACAAGATCAGGCTACGCTTGATCGCCATGGTTCATACCAAAATGATCAGTAAGGAAACCTTTGTCAACAAGGTTGAAACTTGGCTAAATGGCAAAGCTGAATCGTCTGCACAATGGGTGACCAGGTTATGTGACCTGGCGAATAGGGAGACCCTGGACAAAACTGCATTGATGGAAGCAATATTGGAAGAAGGTAAATGGCGATGTGGGCAGGAAACGAAAGATCAATGTCAAAACGGCAGCAATGTTATTCCCACCCAGTCAAGCAACTCTATACCAACACGGATGCCACCTATGGTAATCCAGAATTTAAACAAGGAATTGGAAGGGAGAGTCCCTATGGATGCGCTGGTAATCGCCCAATCCTCTACTTTCCCAATATTCAACTCGGCAAAGTACCAGGACTTGGAGTTAGGAAATCGAAAAAGGAAAAATGGCCCTCAGCCACAGAAGAAAAAAAGAAAATAAAAAAACATAACCCAGGTAAGAAAGAGTAAATCAAATGGCTCTAGAGCCTTTCTGTGTAACATAGAAACAACTTTGTGAGAATAGACCTCACAAACATCCAAAAATCCCCAAAGAGAACTTGTGATCCCAAATGCAATAGACTCTCTGATAAGACACCCATTAACTCCCCAGCTCCCTAGTCCTCATAACGATCTGAGGAACCTTGATTCCTCCGCGGGGCGTGTTTGAGTGACTTAATTGAGATCAGTGACAAAGATGATGAGTGACTTAATTGAGATCAGTGACAAAGATGATGATGAGGGGTGGAACAATTTAAGTAAAATAGACTGGCTCAAAATCGAGAGACAAGAAAATGAATTAAGCCAAGTGCAGTTGGAAAGGAGAGGCAAATCTATGGTCAGAAAAAGCACGGAATATTGTCGGGAAAGTGCATATCCGATAGCTACTGCAAACATAACCGATCCGAAAATATGCCTAGAAAGAATACTGTTGAACCAAGAAAACCCCAATATTGAACTGGTGTAACGTCATGAAGTTGCTACACCTTATTCCAGCCCTAAGATATACAAGGACGGATGACATCAGGGTGGTGGAATTTGTGAGCAAAAAACGTAACAACTGTCATTTTACACCTGGAATCTCCGCTAATTAAAGACGCGTCGCTTGAGCATAGCAAAAAATAATTACCCATGGGTTATGGACTTAGTGAGCACCAAAAAAACTCGAGTTTAAACTGTATTAATCACAAAGGTCAAAAGACAAGTCTCACAAACCCACAAAGTAAAAAGCATGAAGGAGGGAAGACCAGGGCAACTAAACCCTCTCGTGACAGCCAGCAAATGTTAGAAAGATCAAACTTTTCAACTATTACATTTACGGTGGAAAAATCGCTCTCAAACCTCAGTGGGCCACCAACAAGGAGATACGGGAATAATGAAATGGAGTTGGCGTGCAGGTGCTTTGGGAAAGGCGCATTATAAATAGACTGTTCACCATCTGATAAAGTCGAGAATTCAGTTGGGTTCATGGAACTCTCGAGGATTTAAATTTCTACTCTCGGAGGATTTGAAGACACACTAGGCTGTTTTGACATTCTTTGCTTCCATGAGTCATGGTTAAGGTCAAAGCCCGCTTGTGAGTGTTATGAGGCCCTCCTAAATCCGGCTTGTAAGGACATGTTGGGCAGGCCCTTTTCAGGCTTGCTCACCCTGATTAAAGTGGACACTGGTTTCAAAATATATAACCACATGAACCCAAACCCATATGTCCAAATAGTGAAGCTGCAAAGGAAATATTCGGGGGTCCCTCTAATCTCTTGCTGATAAACTGCTACAGAAGAGCCAACAAATTAGATGTTGAAACATTTATTGAATTGGTGATGAGCAGTGTGGATGAGGCTTTAATTGATTGGGCTGACCTCCAGATCGTGATTTGTGGGGACCTAAATATGCGGCTATCTAAGGAGGGGGTGCCACTTCGGCACTCTCAAGCAGCAGTGGAGGCAGATAAATGGCTGAGGGAAACAAGACTGCGTGAATTGTCAAAGTTAAATGGGCAAATTGATGTGATGGCCTGCACATGCAGAATTGGAGCCGATAAGGCCTGCCTGAATTATTTGTTTTGTTTCTAAATGTGTCTGGCTCAATGTTGAGAGGTTTGAGGTCCTAAACTTACCCCAGAGTGACCATGATATGCTAGCGATAACCCTCGACCTATCCCACCCTGTCCAGGCCACAAAGAAAATGCCTATGGTTGACCTAGCATGGAGGAAAAATAGACTAAAGATCGATCCCAGGAAGTGGTTAAAATAGCAAAGCTCTTTATAGAAGCCATTGGGGGGATCCGGATATGGTGGAATATTCGTGGATCTTGAAGGATTTTAGCCAAGTCCAAGATAAGGGTGGAAAAACCCAAATAATCCTGAGGCATGCTTATGACCATGATGTAGTGAGGGCCAGAAGAGTCATGCAAATAGATCTCAAAAGGCTGCAGAGGGAGAAAGGCTCGGGCATAAACAAGAAAATCAGGTTACGCAGCCAAAAAAAAACTGCATCAAGGCCAATAAAGCAAGGATCCAGCAGAATGATGCAGAAAACATGTTAAGAGCGGTCTGCAGGAGAAGTACTAGGTAAATTTGGGACCTAATTAACATGGGGGGACATTTAGAGAGATCAACATGAAGGGCCAGGTCATAGAAGGCAGATGGGTGGAGCATTACACTGGTCTCTTCTGTAAAGGGGACAAAATCACAGGAGGAGAGGAGTATGGAAGGAAGGTGCTGGTCCTTTGATTTTGACATTGCTGAGGCCAAACAAATGCTGTCAAAACTTGGCTCATCTAAGGCTGCTGGCCCAGACGGCCTCAAACTTTGCCATGAAGTTGAATAGCGATATCTGGGCTAAATTGGTTGTGGCTCTGTTTAAACAAGTGATGACCACGCGACAGGTTCCTCCATCTTGGCGAGAGACGATTGTGATCCCGATATTCAAGAAGGGCGATGGAGGCAATCCGAAGTAGTATTGCCCTATCGCCCTTCTTGACTCCTTCGGGAAGGTTTTTGCTTCTGTTATCCTGCGGGATCTGAACGCATGGGTGACAAAGAGTGGCCGACTTTACCCCCGGCAGACCGGCTTTGTAAAGGGAGTGGGGACAAACCAGTAACTTGTTCATCCTGAACCCGCTGAAGCAGGATGCCAAAGAATCTAAAACCTGTATCTACATGGCCTTTATCGACCTCAGACAGACTTTTGATGGAGTGGACAGGAAACGTCTGTGGGCTAAACTAAAGTGCTGGAATTGTCCAGCCGATGTAATCGAGGCGATAGAGAGTCTCTACACAGGAAACTCAACTCAAATAAGGCTAAACGATGAAGTATCCTTGTCGAGGAAAATACTCACTTTTTGTGGGTTAAAGCAGGGATGTACTCTTGCTCCCCTATTATTCAGCCTCTACCTCTTGGACTTGGGAATCTCGCAGGGGGCGATTCAAGCTTTCCCCCCTAGGTTAAATAACCAGATAGGGCCCTTGGTCCTATACACCGATGACCTTGTTTTCTTGGACCAAACGCTGATTGGCCTTCGGCGCCGAATTGAGGCATTTAAACATTACTTGGCGGAGAATGGTATGATGACAAATGTCTGCAAATCAAAGGTTCTTGTGATGTCATCGGCGGGTAGGAAACGGAGGGAGACTTTTCACCGGAGGGTGGAAGATAAACCCCTGAAGATCGTTGAGTATATTGTTTACTTAGGAATTGTGATTAAAGGCATGGTCTAGTAAAAATGTTTATTGTCCCAACGGGTCGGCCATGTTTTTTTAAGCCTAAGTGGCTCGATTTTAGAAAACTTTCCTATGGACCTTACCCGAGTTTTCGTCCATTAAACGCACGCGAAAACAAGCACCAGGGAGCCGCCATTTTCTGATAATCCTATCTTTTCCCCGATCGCCCTGGCGGACCTGCTTTTGCGGCACTAAATCAATTCCCCCGCCCCTGAGCCTGTCATCAGCAGACTCGTACCGCCCATTTCCCAACGCCAAAGCAGGTCTCGTGTCAACATTCGCTGCGCTTCAGCTAATGCCGTGTCGCCATGGAAATGGCAGGACGCCTCTCTCCTCAATAAGTATAAACAGACCGTTTCACAACACACAGCAGCAGGTTTTCGATTCCATTCCTCTCTCTGTGTTACTTTGAGTATTCTGTGACTCGTTTCAGTGCTCTGGTCAGCTACCTTCGCCGCTTGTAGCCCGTGTGAACAGATATCAGTACCACCGCTATAAATTATTTTAGTTTGTTTAACACACAATGGCTACAATAATGCCCTACATGTACGAGCCATAGTATACCGAGGAGGAACTACTGGAAAGGGAAGCACGCGAAAACGATGGGGATTCGGACGGCAGTTGGCAGGACGAATCAACAGATGAAGAGCCTGGGCCTAGTCGAATGGACGGCGTCTCCACCTGGTGCACATGCAATCGGTGCGAGCTAATGCCAACTGAGGACGAGAACTGCTGCTGCCGAGAAAACTCGGGATGCCTGGCCTACATTTCGGAAGGCGAGCCACGACCGCAATGCATCACCGAGCTGCCAGACTTCAGGGCAGCCTGCCTCACACGGGCCGTGTTGAGAATAATGATGGTGCTTATGCACGAACTTCGAGCAACTGTTCGTCCTCGTAATCCGAGTAACGAGTAAGTATACTCTGCTTGTCATGCCACTCCTATTTCATGTTCTTCTACTATATCCAAAATTACATCTACATATCATTGTAACGCATGTAAGTCATTCAATAGTGTGCATTGTCTAGATAGCATTTGTCCGTGTAAAATGCCATTAGTTACAAGAATTGTCATTGACAACAAACGTTTATTAAACTTATCTGGGTCATTTAAAAACAGTTTGTTTCATTCCTTTTCACAGGTGGTACAGGCTGGTGGCCTATCGTTCCTTTACATGGTGGCTTCACGGGAGGCTTGGACACCGCGTTCGAAGAGTGATACCCGCCTGTGCCGTTCGTGCCATTAGAGAAACGTTCCCGAGTGACAGCGGGTCAGTACAGGGGATTTTCTCTCGCTGTGCTGCAACCTGACCTGTATAATCTTTAAAGTCTTCTATTTTTGTGTCATGAAAATAAGATACAAAATAAAACACCACATATATTTTAACAACGTTTGTCTCAATTTTTTAAATGAATCAAGTGTGTCTCCATTCAAGGATGGACGTCAGACACCTGTGCAGGGTGGTCACTATCTATCTAAGCTAACATAACATATTCTCGATAATGCATGCACTAAATAACACTTTTTCAAAGTCTTTCAGTAGGTTATGTCTCTATAAAAGTCGCACATATATCTATACTAACAATTACCATTGGATTATACAGGCCCTAGGGTCTTGGCCACTACAATACACCGGTTGAAGTGTGGGTCTGTGCTCACAAGAATCTCCGGTATGTAGCATTTGTTATTGATAAGCAACGATATACTATCATTGATATAAAGGCGATATACTGTATATTGATATAAAGGCGGTTCGCGCCGGTGGATGCGCGCTGGCATGGGGGGCTGTCCGGGGCGCGAAAGGCCAAGGTGCCAAACTGCATGTACACTTCAAAAGGTGTCCCACGCCAAGGGGCCATCGGTCACATGGCCTCCTCAGACCCCGTGTTTCCAGGCAGGCCTCCCCTGAGGCAGGCCGCCCCCCTGCAATCCACATAAGTGTGTCTCCATTCAGCAGTCTTCCTGTGCCTTATCTGCACGCCCCAGGGCCATCCATCCCACCCCCCTCTATCAAAGGCGGTTCACACTCGGGGATGAGCGCTGGCATGGGGGGCTGTCCGGGGCGCGAAAGGCCAAGGTGCCAAACTGCATGTACACTTCAAAAGGTGTCCCACGCCAAGGGGCCATCGGTCACATGGCCTCCTCAGACCCCGTGTCTCCAGGCAGGCCTCCCCTGAGGCAGGCCGCCCCCCTAATACCACGACATACATACGTCATTCATTCACAAACACACCCCAGTTTCTAATACTTTAAAAACCACTCGATATGTCTCATGAGAACATCTTTGTGCTTTGCAAGTCAACTCTTGAACGTGCTACCTGAGAACCACTGAGATCTATGCTAATCTGCTTGTCGTCGTGCTATCCGTGAACTCTGTGACCGACCGCTTCGAGCATACCCATCAGTGCGCTACCTGTGGCCATCCACCTTTTCTCCCGCAACATACTGCTCTGCTTGCTGAACCCAACTGTTTGTTGGTCAAGGTAAGGCCATGTATCCTGGTTATATTTCGCAGATTTTTACATTTCTATCTATTTTCCAGTAGAGTACAAAATAGTGCTATGTTCATTGGTCTCATTGGTATTGACTTCAGTTTCCATTGCTATGCTATCAATAGATCTATTTATTTTCATCTGTGACTATTGTGATTGAATTGCATCCTTCGGGGGTCCAGTCAATAATGTTAGCATGTTTCCTTCTTGTGCAAGACAGAACATCCAAGGGACGAGTCACATGTTCAGATTTCAGTCACATCAATTATACATTTCTGCAACTTATGCAAATACTAAGCAGCACATAATGAACTGGTATAGTTCCTGCGACCAAAACAAACCTTGCATTGATCATTGTATGATTCATTTACTTTTGTATCAAATCTTTACTCTTGAAGATTGTATAATAATGTCGATATTTACTTTTCAGATTCATCAACAATGCCTGCCTGTTCGATTAGCGGTTGCCCTTCGAAGACCCATGCAAAATCTGAAGGAACTACAATGCATGTATTCCCGAAAACTGTTGATCGAATAAGAGAATGGGTCAGACATTGCGGATATCCACTGGATGAGCTGGAAAGTAGAGTCCAACAAGTCTTAGAGGACAAGAGGGGTGATCGATACCGCATCTGCAGCCGGCACTTTTCCTTGGACATGTACACATCTTCTTGGGTAACAAAGAAGAATAAACGGCGAACGACACGGAAATTGCGCGAAAACGCTATTCCCACTCTATTGGTCCACATTCCGCCACCGGTGAGTCAAGTGTCCGGATTTAGCTTTAGGCCTTGCGGTAGTGTGTAGCCGAATGGATTAATAGATATTGTAGGTGTTCTATCCCTTGTAATAATTTCGATATTGATATGAGTGTATACTTTTTTGAATAATGACATTTATCAATATATTCTTTTTCGATTTCATAACCTACAAACGCAATGTATATATATATATGGGGAGAGGGAACTGTGCTGTATTGAGCATTTTCCAAGTATTCTGTCGGCTTACATGGCTATTTTTAATATTGGCATTTCATTATCAATCATTAATTGACCTTTACAACTTCTTGACTATCCCTTGAATCTGAAGCAAGAACATTCTACATCCTTGACGTGGTCGCAGTTATCAACCACTTCTAGCGCGTATCAGGTAATCTTACTAGGCTAATCCGCTACAGACTTGTTTTATGCATGTCAAGTAATAGTTTTATTCCATCGTGTAATTATTTTACAGAATGTTTGGTTACTGCTTTCCAATTAATATACACCTTAGTTATCGTCCACTGGTGTTTGTTTTCAGTTATAATTAGTGTTATCCATACTAATGCAAGTACTGTCTTTCAGGGAGATGCTGAAGCGTCCGCCACATCTACAACGTTTCTAGATGTTCCTCACCAGCAGGAGGTATGGATACTGACAGCTCCATCGAGGGTCATCATCAGAGCTGGAATTCTTGTTGTTTGATTGTTCTACACAATGTTTCATTCGTGGTTAGCCATTGATATGTACCTGTGCTGTCGACCCCAGGTGTATTTTATGTTTTCGCAATTGTAATCCTCACTAATGCAAGTACTATGTTTCAGGCAGTTGATGGAGCGTCAACCCCTGCACTTGATGCAGAGCCTGACATTCAAGTATACGAATCGGCGCAACAGCTTTCGGAAGTGCGCACTACATTTGCAACATCCATAGATATTCTTCAGCAGCACGAGGTATGGATAATGACAGCTCCATCATGCGTGATCGTATAACGTGATTCCATTTGCTATACTTTCTTCCCTATTAACGCAAGTGCTGTGTTTCAGGGAGACGACAGAGCTTCCACCACAATCAAAACATCTCATTTAGATGTTGCAGATGTAAAGGAATCGTTGAAATAAGTCGATGAAATGTGATCATATTTGGATTTTCCTTCATTCTTTTGGACAATGCATCTTTCGCGGTTATCTCCTTATATGTACCTGTGCGTTCGACCACAAGTGTGTGTTATGTTTCCAATATTGAAAACCATACTAATCCAAGTGCTGTGTTTCAGGGAGACGACGGAGCTTCCACCACAATCACAACATCTCATTTAGATGATGCAGATGTAAAGGAATCGTTGAAATAAGTCGATGAAATGTGATCATATTTGGATTTTCCTTCATTCTTTTGGACAATGCATCTTTCGCGGTTATCTCCTTATATGTACCTGTGCGTTCGACCACAAGTGTGTGTTATGTTTCCAATATTGAAAACCATACTAATCCAAGTGCTGTGTTTCAGGGAGACGACGGAGCTTCCACCACAATCACAACTTCTCATTTAGATGATGCAGATGCAAAGGAATCGTTGAAATAAGTCGATGAAATGTGATCATATTTGGATTTTCCTTCATTCTTTTGGACAATGCATCATTTGCGGTTATCTCTTTATATGTACCTGTGCCGTCGACCCCAAGTGTGTGTTGTGTTTCCAATATTGAAAAGCATACTAATGCAAGTACTGTGTTTCAGGGAGATGCGGATGCCAGGCGTGCACATGTTTTACATAGACATAGTCAAGTTCAGAGGGTCATGTGTATGTTCACCGGTTTTAGCTGATTGTTGCACACAATGTTTAAATGGTATTTGGCTATTGAGATGTACCTGTGTGTTCGTCCTCACGTGTGTTTTATGCTAACAATATTTTGATACACAGTAATGAAAGTACTATGTTTCAGGGAGAAGATGGAGCCTCATTCCGTGCTGTCTATGCGGATACAGAAAATATAGTCCTTTCAGCGCAAGAGGAAGGGAGGACATGCGGAAACGAATCGGAGCTACAGCGTGCAGATGTTGAAGGTCGAGTCCAAAAAGTTGCAAAGAAAAAAAAACAAAAAAAGGTTAGTTACAAACAGTTAATAAAAAATTTTTTTTGTGGTGGGGACTATTTTATGTTTTTTTCCAGTCAATTCTACTACACTCCATCTTGTGTTTAAACTGAACATCCCTTTTCCAATCTCTCCTCCAGTTACCCGTGGGCGTCAGAACTATACACACACAAACAGTGAAGTGAATGAGAGATGTGGCTTGCCAGACCATGTACACTATGGAGGAACTATTGAGGCGAGGCGTGTTCAGGCTCGAGATGTTCATGTGCAATGGCCAGAACATGAATTAACTGTGTTTGGAGACTACAGCAAAGTTGCATTGGACCATAGCTACAGTGCGACCGGACCACCACAAGAAGATGTTATTGAATGTATTGACGATAGCTCTGAAGTAGTTGCAGATCAATTTACACAATCTACACCCGCCAAAAATTTGCCACCAAAAAACATGTCGACCTTGTTGTGTTCTCCCATCAATGTTGAAGTAGCAGATGTTGAAATGAGAGAGAATGAACCAGCCGCAGCATCCATAGACGCATCAGAACTTGATAGCAGCGATATTACTTTCCAATGTGTTGAAGTCTCCACAACGTCACAGGCCGAAACAACGTTGACGCAGGATGACAGTCTAATGAAAGAGAGCAAATACATTGTATTCGACAGTTGTTTGATGGAAATTATAAGTATGCTGAAATGTGTGCGTTCCATTAGAGGGAATGTATGTGGGAAGCCATTGATTAATGTGACTCGTCAAATAAAAGGCAGTAACGTCAAAATAAATGCTGCCTGTAGATTAAATCATAGGTTCTCATGGTCTGCACAACCAATGCTGGGGAAAATGCCAGCAGGCAATCTACTGTGTGCAGCTGCATCACTTTTTAGTGGCTCCAGTTTTAGAAAGTTAGAGGCTTTCTTTCAGTTTGTGGGACTCCATTTCATTTCTAAAGCGCTGTACTACACATACCAACGTGATTATCTATTTCCGGCCATTAGTGATGCTTGGAAAATTGAACAATTGTCTCTAGCAAGTACATTCGAAGGCAAACGATTCAGGCTAGCCGGCGATGGACAGTGCGATAGCCCTGGATTTTCTGCCAAGTACTGCACCTACCACTTTCAGGACATGGATAGTAAGAAAATTGTGAGTTCGGAGGTCGTGCAGGTAACACAATGTACATCCTCAGTGGCCATGGAGAAACTAGGATTTATAAAATCAGTGGAACATCTACAATCGAGGGGGATGCACATCGACCTCATAGCCACGGATAGACACGTTTCAATTGCCAAGACAATGAGAGAGCAGTTCCCACATATTAAACATCAATTTGACGTATGGCATCTTGCTAAATCTATCAATAAGAAAATCTCGGCTGCAGGAAAAAATAAAGGTTTTGAAAGTATTTTGCAGTGGTCACATTCTATCACCAACCATCTTTGGTGGAGCTCAAAAACTTGTGAGGGCTCAGTGGAAATACTACTTGAAAAATGGCGGTCACTGATGCACCACTGTACCAACGTTCACCGCTGGACAGCAAATGAACATTTCCACCATTGTGAACATGGCCCTTTGTCCCCAGAGGAGGCACGGAAGAAAAAGTGGTTGATTCCATCTTCACCGACACACAAAGCCATTGAGAAGATTGTTTTCGACAAAACTCTATCAAGAGATTTGAGAGGACTGACAGAATTCTGTCACACAGGAGATTTGGAGGTGTTCCACAATATGTGCCTAAAGTACAGGCCAAAGCGCTTGCATTTTAGCTTTCGGGGCATGAAACATCGCACTCTACTAGCGGTCTTGGCCCATAACAGCAATGTCGGACGTGAACAATCTAGGACTAGGGGTAAAGTAAGGATGCCTTGCTACACTAAGGTGTTTTCAAAACGAAGTAAGCAATGGGTGATCAAACCAGTCTATGATGAAATGCAGTTCGACTTTGTGAAAGGCCTTATTGTTGCTGTGTTAGAGAAGCACAGATATGGAATTTTGGACGTTTCTGTACAGAGCAGTGATCCATTGCCACCAAACATTGCGACTGTGCCATGCCCACCCGATGCACAGCTGATTGTGAAGTACAAATCCCGGTTTAAATAATTGCAATACGATTGTCTTTTTGTAAATATATGTTATTGTACAGTGTACCTGTAAACCTAACCCCTAACTTCACCATCATGGGTGGCGAACAAGCTGGGTGTCATCTTTGAATTCTCTCTATTCACCTCACATATGTGTATGTATATATTTTTCTCATGTCTCATCTCATGTAAATGTAAATGCTGCGCACTGTTAACGGAGGGGAGGCTTGCGTATTGCAAATAATAAAACAAACAAACAATAAATCTCACTTTTAACTCAACTCCTGTGGTACTTTATACTTTCCCTGACCTTCCGCCAATAATTAAATGTCTCAATTTGGGCTGCAAAGCTCGCAGACAACGGTGACAAAATTGGGGCACTTAGAACGCGCCAGCCAAGCGGGCCGTGGCATTTGGGAGATAAGCCAGTTCCCATTTGCACATTGAGGCGCACTACATAGACGGATTCTAAACTTCAAGTTCTCATAGATGCCTATACTACGTGATGTTGCAAATAAAGAATGCGAAGGACAGCGCCCAGATGAGGCCCACAAGTCGCACTGGAAGTATAAGGGTCTATTGTTTTTTGACCTTGAGACAGGGACCATGCCGAAAGAACTACATTTGAAGGGAGTGCGCAATAACGTAAGAGACGATAAGGCAGAAAATTCAGAAACTAGAGTTTCAGTTTAGTTCAGTATACGAAAAATCGTTGTCAAGAGCACGGTCCGTTTTACAGACTGCATTACGAAGAGACACAATGGAAATTTCAAATATAATGTCAGCAAATCTTTACACGCTTTTATACCGGAATGAAGATTTAATGAATGGATGCATGAATAAATGAATGAATGAAGAGCTAGGAAAAGCAAGTAAAACGTGTTCGTAGTGGGCACATGGGCATGCAGGTCCACTGGTCTCACCGATCTCGGTCCTTGGCCCAGCCACTTTTTCCTGCACTGCCTACCTGCACTACGGGACTGTCTCTGTATCCTTCAGCCCCTTCTCCCGGCATTTACCTTGCACTTGCCACCAGCTGGCCCTATTATTTAATTTGTATTCAACTAACCATGTACAGCCCTTCCCCATGCGCGATCAGAAAGACACCTGGCCTAGTAGGAACGTTGTCTGTCTGCCCTTGTTCCCCACCTGCCTCGTCACGCCTAGAAACACGAGTATAGGCGCGTTACAAATGCCATATCATTCCTCACGCATGTAGACTAACTGTCGTTTATCATTGTGTGTTTGCCTCGATTTATCTCGTTACTTTTCGCATTGATTTTATAGACGAACATACTCCATTAAACTACCCTTGCAAGCAAATAGTTTCTGATCGGCCGTAATAAATAAAATGAGTAATATTAATGAAGTTCGGCTAGTGAGACTAATTATCATTTTTTTGTTTTCATAACAGGTATTTGATCCCTTTCTGCCACTGCCATCTGTTTGAGACACCGGCGGATGGATTCTTCAGCAGACGCCTGCAGCTTCGTGTCAACAACTGGAGCACGATCACCATATTATGGGACGATCGCCAAGGGCCCACATTCCCTTACGCTGTACTAGTGGCTAGAAGCAACATAACAACCTTTAGGCTGGACTAGTGCCTATTTGATGGAACAGCCTTGCGGTTCACCGTGCTTCCAAAGTGATTCTTTTTACGAAAATGAACACCCTGTGTACCATAAAGGAACACCGCGTGACTCAAGATGAAACGGAACAGTTATTTATTGCGGATACAGATAAAAGAAAATAAATGGCTTCCGGAGTTCATATGGCAATTGCTAAATATTCTCTAAACATTTAATGTCAAATAAATGTACCTTACCAAATGTACCGTGTTGCTGTTTCATTGTAAAGTACAGTTTCATATTCCGAATTGTGGCGCGCTGTGTTGCGAGTTGATCTGTGTTGATTTCTGGGTTCTGTGTGGAGTCGCACAGAAGACGACTGGGCGCGTTTGCCTACGCAGCACAGTAACGTCACGGGGAGAGGCGGGGAATATGAATGTTTTGATAATGTCAGGCTCAGGGGCGGGGGAATTGATTTAGTGCCGCAAAAGCAGGTCCGCCAGGGCGATCGGGGAAAAGATAGGATTATCAGAAAATGGCGGCTCCCTGGTGCTTGTTTTCGCGTGCGTTTAATGGACGAAAACTCGGGTAAGGTCCATAGGAAAGTTTTCTAAAATCGAGCAACTTAGGCTTAAAAAAACATGGCCGACCCGTTGGGACAATAAAAATTTTTACTAGACCATGCCTTTAACAAGAATCTGAATGACAAAGGTCATTACACTTTCCTAAGGGAAAAATTAAATAGAACTAACCACCCAGGGGTCCCCATCTTCAGGGGCTACTGCTATTTCTCGCTGACACCGGTGATCACCTTCTACAAACAGAAGGTGGTGCAAGCTCTTACATATGGCGCCAAAGCTATCCTAAACCTCACATGGGAAGTGTGGGCGGTATTGCAGTGCTATTTTGGCGTAAAGTGCTAAGGCTCCCAAGATCGCTGCCGTTAACAGTGATACGCCATGAATTGTGCCTACAGTCTATGACCTCAGTGGTGCTATGGAAATCCATATTGCTATATCGTAAATGTATGTTAGAAGAGGGGGTGCTCCCCTTTGCAATTCTGAAACCACAGAAGTCTGAGGGTAATGCCATCAAAGAATGGTGAAGGAAAATAGAAGCGCTGTTGCTTTTCCATGGTATCTATCTGATGGTGCTGGCAGGCAATCCAACCAAAGTCAAAGATCTTCTGGAAAAATCTGACTGGATAGAAACTTCTGAAGCCAAGGGGAGAGATACACTGAGAGATGGCCTATGGAAAGAGAAAAAGGGCTGAATGACCTGCCAAGGTATCTTCAGAAAAGTCCATCCGCTCGTTACAGAGATCTCTTGTTAAAATGACTGTTGAACATCATGCTCACAAAAGAGATTCAATTGAGAAGACATCAAATATAGGTGGAAAACGCCTGCTGTCGATATTGTACAGAAAAGGATCCGATAGAATCCCTTACTCACCTAATACTGAGGTGTCCTGCTCTGACAGGTTTAAGGTCACCATTTAGGAGAGCACCTGGGAAAAACGGCCTCATTGACAATAGAGGGTTGTGGTGGGAGTTTGTCCTAGTGGGAGAAAAAGTTGGCATGGCTCTGGCGGCAATGACATTTGTGGAGAAAATCTTTAGAGAAGAAAACTGAATCTGTGGGGAACCATTGTAACTTATTATTAATTTGATCCCTCCATCGGCACGCTAGGACACGCTTATTACCGTTTTAGTATTAGGAAGCTGTAGTTAGGAATGGAATTGGAAATTTGTTTTGTTCTCTTAATTAGTTTTGACCTGCTGAGATATTGTTTTGTGATTAGGATTCTTTTTCTTCTTTTGTTAAAAGGTTTCTATTTGCTTTCTATAGGTTTGTGTGAAACCAATACAACTTTTTAAAAAGCATCGGCCCTTTTTATTTGACAAGATGCCAAGAGGACTGCCTTATTATTATTTGATGGTCGTAGCTTGCTCCCATTTTAGCTTTATGTTTAGATTAGGCGTTTTTCTCCCCAATTCATATAGTTTAATAAACCCCATTGACCTGTTACCACTTGTGTCTGTCTTTACTGTTACCACCATGAGTTCCTTATATATGGTGTCAGATCAGAAGTGGGATTATGACTCTTTTCAAACAAATTTGGGAACCCTACAATTTCAAAAACGTAGTCCTCGAGCTTCTAACCCCTCTGTGGCCACAAAAGAATCAATAGGTTTTGATATTTGTAGCAGTAGGCAAGCTGTCATTCCCCCTGGCAAAAGAGGAAGGATTTGTACCGATTCGGTTTTATTACCCACTCCAGGGTGTTATATAAAAGGTTAGCCCCAAAATCTGGCCTAGCATAAAGTTCGGCATAGACGTTTTAGCAGGCATCATCGATCCCGACTTCCGGGAGATGTAAAGGTTCTCTTATAGAATCATGGTGAAATCCCGTTTGAAGTACATTGGGGGGATCAAATTGCACAAGTAATTTTGGAAAGGGCATCGTTTCCTCAATTTAAAGAAAGTGAGCTAGATGAAACAGAAAGAGGTACATTAGGTTTTGGGGAAGCAGATACATTTTCTAACATCAAAGATAAGCAGGGAGATTAACCTTCCATCTACCCCGATTTAGCCTTCGCCCAACGAAACGATACCGCTGTAAAGACTGGAGGGGGATATCTGCACTCCTGCTCTCTATATGGCCGAGTAGACGCACAGAGCACCCCAGCCAAGATTCTCCATTTGGTAACATTGGACGAGCAATCAAGGCTTAATCTCTCTGGAGGTGATGCAGGCTGGTTCTTAAGTACAGTGTAGTCCCCAAGCCCCCACAAAGGAATGTCCACAAAATATGTTTGTGATAACACAGTTCTTTATATAAATAAGGCTTTGATTATGTACACATACAATAACACACTTTGTGCTCAGGCAATTCTAAAATGATTAATATATACATTCTCTATGTGGTACCACAATTACTTCTCTGATTCCATTAAAATGCATCAACTGTAGACAGTTTAAATGGCATACAAATCAATTAATAAGGTGTATTCACAATAGACATAGGAGGAAAACAAGTGGTTAAACAATTGGCAGAATACTGGGTCCCTACCAACTAGACACAGTTCTGTGTGAGGATCCCCCCCACCTGGGCAACCTGTAAATAAAGATATAAAAAAAGCCCAGTCTATACATTGCTTATAAGAGTCTTATTTCCTTCTATAACAGTTCTACCACCCCAATGTACCTGGTTTAGCAGAGTTAGACGTCAGGTCTTCGACGGATCCTTCTTGAGTAACTTCCTTTAAGGCAGGAGCCACAGATCGTCGAGATCCCTCGAAGAAAAGGTGAACAAAGGCGTTGAGGCAGCAGCTTTGGTCTTGGCGGTGCTCGTCGCTGATCGGTCGTGGACGTCCTGCGAAAATGAGGCATGCAGTGCACCTTGATGACGATAGTTAGTTGCTGCACAGAGTCAATGAAGAACTTTGGCCCAGCACGGGTGTCGGGTCATAGGCGTACGTGGTCTTCGGTTGACGGGAAACCCACTGGCAGATTTGCCTCGGTCGTCGGCGGCCTGGACTTCCTCTGGCGGGAAAAAGCAGTCAGCGGTGATGAGCAAGGGAGTCCTTGATTTAAAGTGTTCTTAGGCAATGAAGTCTTGCGGCTCTGGTCGTCGGCAACATGGCTTCGAGGCGCTTCCAGCAATTACGACGGTCCTCTGAACTCTGGTTAATGACAGTGGATGGAATGTACGGGCGCTTCTCTTCAGTTTCCTCAGCGGTCCTCGTCTCCGATCGACAGTCTTTCAAAGGCTGACTTCCAGGGAGGTTTGGTGAAGGTTAGCTGGTGCACTATGGTCCATCGTAGCTCGGAAAGCGGTCTCCTAGCCAAGTCCTCTCTTGGATCTGTTTCTTGAAGGCACAGCAGCTTTCAGATTGCGTCGAAGGGAAACAGCGGTTCACCTTCTTATTCCGGCTCGGCTTTGAGGGTAAGCATTAAGTTTCGACTTCAGCTTCTGAAAGATTTCCATCAGTGAGAGGTCCCCAGATATACTGGTCTCTCATTCACTCTGCCTGGTCATACCAGGGACATCATTTCACCAAAATTCCAGGGATAGCGGATGTGACATAACACAACACTTCACCCCCCCTGATGACCCCACCCCAAAGTGATATCGTGGGAAACAGTGGAAGACAACCTTTCACCCGTTGACAAAACATGAAGTAGCATCAAATGACATTGTACACTACGAAAAATATGGTTACGATATCACTATAATGTGATGTACATTTCGTGCAAGAATGGATCGCCATATGTATCATTAAGATCAGTGTGTATAGGCCCATAATACCAAATTACTGTGAATGCAAGCAGACGTCCATGACCAAATGATAATTATGTATTATATAGCACTTACGCTCAAGCGCTTTTTATAGGAAGAATATACACCCAAATCACCCAACCTGTGTTGGTACTCATTTATCGACCTCAGAAGGATGAAAGGCTGAGTTGAGGCATTCAAGAACAGACTAAATCAGTGACTCACGCCCTGAAGTGTGCCTGAAATAAACCTTTAATGATTGTAGCAATTATTGTATAGCATTCCAGAAAGACACATTATTTCGTATTCCTACTTTTTCTTATTTAGGGTTAGTGCTGAAAGTGTTAGACTTGTGGCACTCCTGTTCTTATTTTTCTTAAGGGCCCTGAACAAGAAAGCCAGCCACTCCAGAAGTAAAGAGTCACATGGTGCTGGCCACATCATCCCAGGTGCTTGCATTACAAAAAGAAATATATATGTTTCTTTTTTTTAATAGGTCGCAAGGGAGACCCTGGAGGTCGCAGTTGCGACCTCTGGGGACCCCTAAATGACGTCCTTGGGTTACACTGAGGCAACCAATCATTCATAAGGGTATTCATGCAGGCAGGCAGGCAATCAGGCTCACAGTGCATTCAGGCCGTTCTCCTCCCTCCAGACACTCACAACAAGGAATGTGTATGGGGACAAGCACCCAGCCATTCAGCACGCCACACTGCACTCATACCAGTTTTGGGCAGGGCTGTCTCATTCATTGCGTTACATACTAGAAACCAGACACCCATACCTACTTACCCTACCACAAATAGTGCTCGGTTCAGAATGTCAAATTAAACAATAAAACAACGGAAAGAAAAAACAACAAACGGGTCGGTTAGTAAAGGGTATCTCCCCTGGGCAGAACGAGTGTCGCAACTAGTGCAGGGAAGGTGCATCCACAGCAGATCGTCCAAAGATGCACATAAGTCATCTTCAAATGGAGTTTCAAGGAGGTAAACAGAGTTCTAATGTCTATGGTGGTATCCAATAGAAAGTAGGAGGATAGTATAGGAAGGAAGGTTCAGCAAGAGGATATGGTGTGGGGTGTTTGTTGTAACGTTGGAAATTGGCTTACCCGTTGAAGGCGTTCTTGAGAATGCACCGCTATGACAGTCGGTGCTCAGAGCCCACGTACAGCAGGATATGCAGGTACCAGGAAGCCAGATAACTGGAGGGTGGAGAATTGCAGAATTACCAGCGGGTTCCGGGTGGTAGGTGTAACGGGACACGCCGACTCAGCTGGAAGCTGGAATGCCGGAACCGATCAAGTTGGAGCAACGGTACAAAATCGTTAGGCAGAAGGAGACCGTAAGAGTTCCGAGTTGGCAACGTTCGGTAGATGTAGACCAAGGAATTAGAAAAAAGCAAGTCGGTGAGGAAGTCCGGATCTGAAAACAGGATAAAAAAAAATAGAATGCAAGTAACGCTACAATTAGAAGCAGTGTCGCTTGACTCTCGCACACATTTAAAGGTACAGCGATGGGTGGAGTCTGTGTAGTCGTGCCGGTCAGCTGTTCCTCACGTGACGTGCTTGACGCTCTTGTGCTGCAGACAGCGAGATAGGCCAACGTCTCCTAGGCAACCATCTCCAGCGTTGCCAAACGGAGGAGGCAACACGCATGGACAAAAAGAGACGTGCATTGGAGGACTGCAATGGGCGGACATGAGCCCCTGATGTAACACCTGGCCACCTGGGTGACAGACCCCCGGGATCTAGCCGGGGAGACACCTTCAGGTTTCTCACACACCCGAAGCAGAGACTACATAAGACTTGTTCGAAATTTAGTCTGTACTCATATAGAAAAAGCCCAGAGCCAACAAAAATCTAATTATGACAAGAAAGTCAGCTTGAGATCGTTTTCTATAGGACAAAAAGTATTGGTCCGATTACCCACCTCAGAAGCTTGTTTAGAAGTGGCATGACCCTTATGAGATATTAGACCCAACAGGAACCTGTACGTATAAAGTAGCCTGTTAGGCAAGATTGTATGCAGTACCCTTTGGGTGCACTACAACAACCCTGACTTCCTGGCAATAGGAACCCAACCTTTGGTATAAGTCCGTACTACACAGGTTGGTAGCGTGATTGAGCAGCCAGGCTCATCTCAGGAGGGAGTCAATATGAGCTGTAGGGGTGTTACACCGAGATTAACAGTAACAAGTATTCAAATAAACTCTTACACACAAGGTTTCTTGATTAAACAATTAATGTCCACAAGGTCCGGGTACCACGTCCTCCTGGACCAATCCGTGGCAATGACGATCATGGTTTCCTGAACTTTCCCAACCTCCTGATCACGCGAGGAATGACAGGGACTGGAGGAAACACGTTCAGGAGTGGAAAATCCCAGTGCACCACAAATGCGTCTCCTAGAACTCCTCTTGGGGGAAATTCCCTTGAGCAGTACAGTTTGCACTTCCGGTTGACACCGGTCGCAAACAGATCTACTGGAGGGGTTCCCCAAAGGGTGAAGACCCCTTGAAGAACTTCCTGAGCTAGTGAACTTCGGCTAGGCAAAATGCAGATAGGGAGATTCCTTCTTGTATCGCCCAGAACCAGAGCTGCACTGCTTCTCTGCACACTAGTAGTGACCCTACACCTCCTCTTTTGTTGAGGTAGTACATCGCCACTGTGTTATCAGTCATTATTAGGATATTCTTTCCCCGTACAGATGGCAGAAAGGCCTTTAGCGCTGGCCTGATTGCCCTCAGCTCTAAAAGGTTGACGTGGATTTTGGACTCCGATGGAGACCAACGACTGCCGATTGTCAGATGGTCAGCGTGGGCTCCCCACCCCGTGAGCGAGGCGTCCCTCACTACCGTTATCTCTGGCCATGGTTGCCAAAAAGGTTCTCCTTTCAAGATGTTCTCCCGGCATGTCCACCACTGAAGGTCCTGTGAGATTCTGCTCGGAATTTGTAGGAGGTCGGACATCCTTCCTGAGAATTGGGACCACTAAGTCCTGAGAGCCCATTCGAGAGATGATATTTTCAGGCAAGCCTCTGGCACCAGAAAAAAGCAGGATGCCATGAGGCTAAGCAACCTAAAAAAATAAAAATTAAAAATAAAAAAAACAATCAAGAAAGAAAAAAGAAATCTAAGGCCAGGAGATGCTGGGCATTCTGGAATTTTGTAACCATCTACAGAATGCCTTAAGCCCTCACCTCTGGTGGCGAGGATTTTCCCCAGGGATGCATCGAGGATTGCCCCAATGAATTGGAGCCTTTGAGATGGTATCATGCGAGACTTCTTGAAGTTGAGTGAGAAGCCCCATCTGTGAAGGAAGTGACCGGTGAAGCAAAATTCCCTGATCAGCCAATCGTCTAGGTTGGGGTAAAAGTGAATTCCCCCTCTCCTGAGACCCGCTGCCACAACCAGCATCAACTTGGTGAAAACCCTTGGGGCAGAGGTCAGCCCAAATGGCAGAACCCGAACCTTATAATGAGAACCACCAATGGCGAACCTCAGGTACTGTCTGTGCTTGTGATGGATCAGCACATGAAAGTAAGTATCCTGAAGGTCCAATGATACCATCCAATCCTGAAGCTGGAAGGCCTGAAGCATCGGAGAAAGAGTTACCATCTTGAACTTGTCCAAGTCTCTTAAGTCCAAGATGGGTCTCAATCCTCTGCCCTTTTTTGGAATTAGAAAGAACTGGGAGTACCAACCCTTATTCCTCTCTGCTCTGCTACAGGTACTGGTTCTATAGCACCTTTCTCTATCAGGGTTAGCATTTCCTGCATAAGCAGCGGATCTGGAACTTTGTAAGGGCTGTTCCCTGGTGGATGACACTGAGGTTTTTATTTTTTTTAGAAACGGAAGGCAGTACCCCCCGGGCAGCTCTTTCCAATGCCAATGCATCTGAAGGGTTTATAGTCATAATATCGAAAAAAAAATGTCGAATTCAAAAATGTCGAAAACACATACATATAATAGAAAAAGTCATTAATTCGAAAATAAAATGTCGAAAAAAAATCGAAAAACCAATGTTAAAATAACTATGTAAAATGTCACAAAAACTAATGTTTTTTATGGGGGGGGTCCCCCCCAACCCCCCCATCCCAAACCCCTACCCCAACCCCCCCCTCCTCCCCATCCCCTCCCAACACCCCCCATGGATATACCTTTAATTTAAAAAAAATATATATTTAATAAAACATTAATTAAATAATTAATTATTAAAAAAAACCATCCCAAACCCCTACCCCAACCCCCCCCCCCTCCTCCCCATGTCCCCCACCCACCATGGATATACCTTTAATTATTTAAAACAATTATGTTTAATAAACTATTATTAATTAATTATTTAAACATTAATTCGAAAAAAAAATCGACATTTTTGTAATTCGACGTTTTTATTTTCGACATTTTTTTTTTCGACATTTTGACTTTCGACAATATTGCATTCGATATTATGACTGGACACCCATCTGAAGTAATAGTCTGCCATTCTGTCAGATGCTTTGACAACCTGCCTCCCACTGGGGTCTTGTGAACTAAGTCCTTAGAGAGGTTTTGGGGCGGCTGACTGAGTGGCTGATGGTAAGATAGCCGCTGCTGCTGCGGTCTTAGTAGCTTTCCCTGTCCACCACGGGGGAATCTTCTTTGGCCTCTTTGAACTGGTTGTCCTCTGCCACTTCCAAATGTGGAGTAGTGATGAAAAGATCTACCCCTCCAGGGCGTACCTGTGGGGAGACTTGGAGGTTGTCTGATTGCAGCACCAAGTGATTTGGCTGCTGCCTTTGAAGTTTGTAGTTTCTCCAAGCTTTCATCAGCCTTGCTTCCGAATAAAAGAGTACCATCAAAAGGCATGTTGACCACTCTGGATTGTACGCCTGGAGCAAATCCAGACTTTCTCAACCAGGCAAACCTGTGCATAACTGTACTAGCCGCCATAGCTCTGTGGATACGGTCAGCAGAGTCGAGACCAGTCTGGAGGGATTCGCACATTGCATCTTTCCCATCCTTGACTACGTTTAAAAACCTGTCTCGTTTCTCCCCTTCGGGGATATGGTTAGCCGCCATGGATATACACTCCCAAAGGGTGCGAGTGAACCTTGTCAAGCATGTGGCATTAGCCGATTTCAGGGCCATATTTCCAGTTGAAAATGTTGGCTAGGGCATCGTAATAATTGTCATCCCTATCAGGTGGGATAGTAGGGTTAAGGTGGCAGCTTGAACCACCAGACTTTCTGGTGTTGGGTGTTTTGATAGATAAAACGGGTCTACGTGATACCTTTTATTTTGGGGTCAACTTCTTGTTGACAGCTGGATTGAGTTCAGGTGCCTCCCAATTGTTAGCCACTCGCTTTTGCAAAGCTGCATGGAACGGCACAAGAGGGTCTTCTTGAGGTCCCTTATCCAAAATGCCAGTCAAGTCATCTTGCTCAAAGACTGGATTTGATCTAGCCCAACCCATATACACTACAACCCTTGACTTCAACTGTCTGTAGGTAATCTCTGCATGATCACAGGGATCTGGCCTACCGAACTCTACCTCTGCAGAGGTGTCTAACCCACTGGCATCATGCAGCCACTCTTGCAGATTCTTTATTCTTGACTCTTAAGAAATGAATGCTTCAGGGACTGATGGTGTGCCATATTGGAGGCCAAAAGGCGTACATTCGTCTGAAGATGGTACTGCATCCTCATATATAGAGAACAGGGACTTAAAATATTCAGCCCTAGACAATCTTCTCCATGGCACTCGATGGAGTCATAATGTTTGTCGACAAAGGAGCCGAAATACTCAAAAGTGTCAACGTTGATGGCTTTGATGGCTGCGTCGACGGCTTTGACACCTGTGGCATCGATGACGCATCTTTCGACAACAAAGGGGTTGATATAGAGTCTCTTGGGGCTGACGACTCAGTCCTCGATGGGACTTTTCCTTGACTCGAGGGATCTTTAGACCGCTCTCGAGGAGTTTTACCTGCCTTATGAGGTCTTTCGATGGCTTTTGGGTGTAGTCGAGGGATCAAGGCCACATTCTCAAACACCTTCAACATTTTAAGCCTAAACTCTTCCCATTGAGTTAGCAAAGCATTCTCAGTCGGGCATACGACCCGTTCCGGAGAGGAACTGGAAGACGAGGAAGATGGCGGTGTATGGCGCAGTTTCTTTCCATGTCTAGATGATGACGAGTGGTGGGAACCACTTCGCGATCAGGATTGTTTATTTTTCTTACGGAAAGGAGAAACAGTTCACGACTCCTCCGCTGTTTATTTTTCAACAAAGTCGAAGGGGATTTGTGAGTCCTACCTGCTGCAAGCTTCCCTCTGCACTCTCTCAGGGCTTTCGACGTCATGGACAGGCAGTCCTCACACTCAGATGAAGGATGAGCGGATCCCAGACACCACAAGCATATTCTGTGTGCCCTATAAGTTTGTACTTTTTTTTTATTTAAATCTTATTTTTTATTAGCATTTTCATCATTATAACATACAAAATCCTCCCCCTTCCAAATCCATTTTACCCTTGCACCCCCCGGACAGCTACCACTTTGTTTGTATCAATGCTTTGAAATCCAGAGAATGTTTTATTTAGTTGAATAAGTCCAAGATCTGTATTATTTGCGGGCACCAGTTCTCACAAAAGTCTTTGTGCAAAAAGTCCAGCACAAACTCCCAATCATTCTTAAATTTCTTTTGCTGCCCTTATATTACATATGTAACCCATTCTAAAGAAACAATGCCAAATTTTCATTAGCCACTCGTTCTGTTGGGGCCATGGATTGTTTCCATTATAGTGCTATAAGCGACACGGCAGCAACAATAAGTATCATAAATGCTTTCCTTTGCTTCTTTACCGTTAAAACCTCCAATATGTCTCCCAAACCAAACCCAACACTGCCTCGCCCATATGTCTTTGTATTTGTGGACGAAAAATGTCTTTCATTGCATTGTTAATACTTCCCCAAAAAACTTTTGCATCCCTGCCAACATTCACCCGAAACATTCTTGTAAAACTAGTAATTTCTCTTGTGGGAGGTGCCATTGCACCATTACCTTAACCCACATTTCCTGTATCTGAATTGCCCACATCAATTTTGGGATTCCCTTCCAAACCGCCAACCATTGACTCTCTGTTATGACAGTACCTGTATTTTTCTCCCATAGTTTTATGTACCCCCATTCCACTTGACCTAAATTCATTCCAATTATCTTGTACAGTGCCCACACCACGTCTGTCTTCTAAATTTGTAGCAATATATTTTTCAAATGGGGTTAGATCCCTTATTATGAAGCATTTACTTCGCATTAGCCAGTGTCGGAGTTGAGCAAACCTCAATCTTTCATTTCCATTCAACGAAAATGCCAGTTTACTTTGTTGAAATGTTCTGATCTCTTGACCCTCCTCTCATGTCTTAAATGTGTTCTGCTCTAATCCCGGAATAAACTAGGGATTATGAAAAAGAGGTGTAAAGGGGAGGGAAACGTAGTGATACCTGATCGCGTCAACACAGCATCCAATACCTGTGCTATCAACGCTGTGATTTTGCTTTTGTACATATTGATAGGACGATCATGTTTTTGACACCAAAGTACTTCCTGAAGGGGTTTACCAACCACTGCTCTGTCCATTCGCACCCACATTTTCTCCATGTCTCCATTGAACCATTCCCTGATAATTCTCAATAGGGCCGTCTGATAATAAAATTTGAAATCTGGAGACCCCCATCTTGAGTACGGGTGTCGTTAAGTGTCTTCTATGCAACCCTAGGTTTCTTACATTGCCAGATATAATCCCTCATTATTTTATTGATTATCTTGAAGGATTTTTGGGGGGACCATTATCGGTTATGCCTGGTAGAAATATAACACCTTTGGGGGAACAATCATTTTGATTACATTTATTCTTCCCGTTCACGTTGTGGCCAGGAAATAGCGTATCTTAAGCCATTGTTTAATTGACACCAGAAGAGGGAGATAATTTACGCAGTACATTAACTACAAAGAATCTGTTAATTGTATACCCAGATATCTCATTCCCTGTTCCGTTACTACAAATTAGTCTTCATAGCCTTCCCGCTTTCCTGATATTTTCCCTTCTTGAAATGTCATCATTTCAGATTTTTGTATGTTAATTTTTTAGGGCCACCACCACCCCAAACTGTGCCAATTCTATTGCTAGGGCTGGCAGAGAAGGTGGCATATCTGTCACCGTCAACAACAGATCATCCGCAAAGGCCATTACTTTATGGTCTTCTCCCCCAAATTGAATACCTTTGATTTTCTCCTTGTCCCCAATTCTAAACAACAATGGCTCAAGATGTAATGCGTATAATATCAGAGATAAAGGGCACCCTTGTTTGCTCTACCTAGTAACCCGAACTTCATGTGAGAAATCACCATTAATGACTAGTCGAAGGATTGGGGATTGGTAGTTTTCTCTTACCATTTGCAATAACCTAGGACCAAATCCCATAACCTCCATTGTCAAGAAAAAAAGGACCATTTAACTGGCTGGTAATCCTGCTTTGTTTATTTTCTCAATCAAATGGCTCACACTTCTTGTGTTGTCGAATATTTGTCTACCCATAACAAACCCGGATTGATCCGGGTGTATTAGTAACGGTACTAGCTTTTCCAGTCTGGTTGCTAATATTTTAGTATAAAGCTTGGCATCTATACTGATGAGAGCTATGGGTCTGTAGGATCCACATTGGGTCTTATCCTTACCTGGCTTTGGAAAAAGCACCACCTTTGCCTCTTCCATTGAGGGTGTAATAATACAATCCCTCTGAAGGAGTTAAAAGGGAGGTCAACACTGGAGTGACGTACTCTATATGGGTCTTATATAATACTGCTGGGAAACCATCTGGTCCCGGAGCCTTGTTAAGAGGTAGAGATCGCCTCCCGAACTTCGTCTAATGCAATCTCACCCCTCCAACTCTTGCCTGTCGCCTGCATCTAGACAGTTTAACCGGCACTGATCCAAGTAGGTCTTTCGTACTTGGCAGTCTGGGCGGTCCTATAACTCAGAATATTACTCTGTAAATGTGTCTGTTATTTCTTTGGAGGAAGAGCTAATTTTACCTTTCCCAGATTCAATAGTGTGAATAATCCTAGCTTTTTCCTTCATTCAGACTTGTCGTGCCAGCAGATGATCGGCTTTATTGGCTTTGATGTAGTAACTCTGTCTTAAAAACAACAGGTCTTTCTCGGCACACCTCGTCTGCAACAAGTCTAATTGCCCTCTGAGGTACCCATATTTTTTCCGTATTCGTACCCCCTTGTTCATTTCCATCTCCTTCATAACTATTTTTAATTGCGTTTCCAGCTCTAGTTAGGCAGCTGTTAATTGCTTAGCCCTTTGGGCTTTTTTCACAATAGGTTCTCCCCTCACGGTCGCGTTGAAAGCATCACATACCCATCTTTCTGGTGTGCCCCGAGATCCATACAATTCAAAATATTCTTTCATTTTACTCCTAATTTCTTCGCCCAGTGCATGGTCTTTTATAATATATTGTGGGAATTTCCACCGCCATAACCCTGTGCCTTTATTTTTCTGGAGAATTATTAACTATGGTGCATGGTCTCATAAGGCTATAGGGCCTGTATCCATCTGTTGTATTCTCCGTAGCAATGAAGCCGAGACCCAAATATAATCTATCCTCGGAAATGTCTGATGGACGTATACCCTTTATCTTCCTGCTGAGTTTCTTTCCAAGCCTCTATTAATGATAACTTTGGCACATTCATTTTTTATTTTTGAGTAGGGGGTGGTTGCGAATTCTGTCCAACCCTGCTCCTATCAACTTGCGGATCCCAGGCCATATTAAAACCCCCCCCATCAGGATAATTCGTCCTTCTGCAAACCGTTCTAACTTGCCCAGAACCCCCTGTAAGAACGCGTCTTGCCCCGAAATTGGAGCGTAGACTGTAGCAATCGTATATCGCGTTCTCCCCATTTCTATTTTAATTAATATATATCTTCCCCCCTTATCCATTTCTTTGGCCAATATATTCTGACCGATCGAACCTTTCAAGGCCATTAAGACCCCTCCCTTCTTTCCCTTATCGTTTGATTGTATAAATATGTGGGTAATAATTTGTTCGCATCTTTCCTTGACCCATAGGTCTCTTGAAAGGTCATCACATTAGGCTTCTCTCGGCTCAGGAACTATCCAACTTTACGTCATTTGACTGGGGAGTTTAAACCACTTATGTTCGTTAAGACGTAGATTTCTTTCTTACCTCCCACCTACATATATGTACTCCGGTTGTTCCTTGGGTAGCCAACCACTCCCTACACCCCCGAACCAATTGTACATTTACATTTTACACTCTGCGTTGACTGTGGATGTTGTACTCCATCGACACCTCCTTGGGATCGTTGATCTCGAGATGATTTAGTCCATTCCCATCTTTTTTGTGTCTCCCTGTCTCACGAACATTACAAGCATCCTTTTGATGACTCCCTTCTTCTTCTTCTTCTTCTTCTTCTTCTTCTTCTTCTATCTTTAATATCCGTAACACTAATCCTTCAGACAAAGTGATTCGATGTTGTCCTTCCCATGACAACAAAAGTCCAAAGGGAAATGTCCATCTATAGCAAACTTGGTTTTTGATCAACACTTTTACTACTGGATCCACGAGTCTTCGCTTCAACGAAAGTTACTTCCGCCAAGTGCTGGTTCAGTTGGATTTCTGATCCGTTGACCATGGCAGCAGTGGTTTTTCTTGCTGCCTGTAGAATTGCCTCTGTCCATACCTTTGTATTGCCACGACATCTCTGGCCCTCGCTCCTGGATCTTTGCGTTTTGGGCCCGCTCAGTTTATTCGGTCTATCGGGACATCTCCCCCATTTCCAAATCTAAAAGATCGGCAAACACCGGTTGTATAGTTACTCTTAAGTCTCGATCCTCGATCATTTCCGGAAGGGATTTGATCCAAACATTGGATCTCGATCTATTTTCGAGATCTTCCATTTGTATTTCCATATTGTGGGTCGCCGTTGCCAGTTGATCAGTCAATATATCTATTTTACGCATGTCTTCTGCAATATCTTGAATCGCTGTTTCACTTGTTTCTACTCGCTCCGCTAAATCATTAATGGCACTTTTCACCTTGTGTAAAGATTGTGCAAGTTCTGTTCTTATGAGTGCAAGTTGTGCCTTAAGCGTTTTGTCATTTGTTCCATGAAGTCGTTGAATCATTGTTCATTGTTTAATTACTGCATGATGATGGATGCTGGTGTGAATAAGAGCGTGCTTGCTGTGTGTATGTTGTGTAAATGTGTGTGTGTGTGTGTGTGTGTGTTTGTGCTGGTCCGAGCTGACTTTGGCGATTGGGGGCGGGGGAGTTTGTACAACAAAGGCATTTTTGCACTGTGGTGCCCAGGGGACAGGCATGGTATTTTTTCTACTTAACATCTATGATAGCGGTTTAGTAAAAAAATACCATACCTGCCCCCCCTGCACCTCCAGTGCCTGGCATACACACATAACCAAATTGATTTGCGAGAGCGCAAGACCCAGGGGACAGGCGTGTCATTTTTTTCCTGGGCATCTATGATAGATGTTCAGTAAAAAAATACCATGCCAGACCCGTACCCCGCCAGACCCTTGCATACACACAATCATATTCATCGTGTGCGTGTGAGGCACTGGGTCCCAGAGGGCTGACATAGCATTTTTTACTGGGTCTGACCAGTAAAGAATGACAGCCCATTCAGCTGGGATTCCTAGCGCCTCACATGCAATGTCAAGCTTGACCTCCCAAGTGCCCAAGCACCTCACATGTACACAATTGATTTTCATTGCATGCAAGGTTCTGGAGGCAATGAGGGAAGGAATGCCATTTATTAATGGGCAACTGATAAATGCGCAGTAAAAAAATACCATGACTGCGCCCTGTGAGGCGCCGGGGCTTCAGGGGGCGGGCATGGCAGTTTTTACTGGGCATCTATGCCATGGCTTTAGCTTGGGACCCCAGCTCCTGACACGCATCTGCCCACTGTGCCCCGCAAACAATCACATTCATTAATGCAATTATGTCCGAGTGAAAGGCGCTGATGCACCATGGAGCAGGCATAGCATTTTCAATTGGGCATTGTTGATAAAGCAAGCATGATAAGTGTTAATATAAAGCTAGACTGGCATTTTAGTGCAGCCAGTTTGGACATGTTTTCCTACTTTGGCATGCATTGTTTATGGTAGCGCCAACTGGAGTATGTTCTTATGTGGGGGCACTGCCATATATTGGCAGAACAAACATTGACATGTTTTCTTATAGTATCATTACTGGCATTATGCACAAAGAAAACATGAATATGTTCTTATATGGGAATACTAGGGTATAATGGTGCAGTCAGCATGGAAATGTATGAGCACAGCCAGAATGAAAATGTTTCATACTGGCACATATTGTGCGAAAAGGCATCATGAAAATATGTTAGAAAAGTGCTCCTGTGCACTGTTGGTGACTTGCATCTATTGGATTTTTTCGAGTTAACCTCCAAAATAAATTGCAAACTGTCTGGCTTTGTACCTAATTATTCTAAAAAAGTGTGCTGTAAAAGGCACAATTTTAACCGATTATTTAAAAAAATTAAAAAAAAAATTTGGAGTTTGCTCCCTCACTACGTTCGGTCGCTGTGGCATATCTGATATCTGGGACATATATTTACAGCCCTCCAGTTAAAAATTTCACCAGCTGCCACTGGCAGGGGAAAACAATCTGGAGATTACCCCTGCCCAAGCACCACTGAAGTTCGTCCTTCAGCTGCAGAGTGATCAGTATCATGCCCGAGAGTCCATCGTTCAAAACTTGTAAAGGCGAGATACTAATAGGCAGATGTGGAGCCTCAACCATGAAAAACAAACATGTTGGCCACCATAGGACCTCAAACTCTGAGAACCACCCTGTCCGTCACAGATACCTGTGATGGATTATCAAAGGTATGCAGAAGGGCCCTACCCAAGAAGGGCAGATCCGGTTCCTTTTAGGCTAAAACCGAGCCACAATGTTTCGAAAGTCTTGCGACAGCAGCAAGCAAGACTTCTCCAAGGTTAGCAGGAATCCCAAAGACTATAGTGCACATGATCTCTACTTGTTCGACCAGGAGCTCCCAGAAGGCACCCATGAACAGCCAATTGGCTAGGCACTGGCCAACCTGAATCCCCATGGCATGAATATGAGTGACCACCAGGCCCATCAACTAGGTAAATTCACTTGGAGCATCGTGGAAACCAAAAGATAGAGCCCTAAATGGAAAATGCCGTTCTGCTATCAAGAAACACAGTTATGTCTGACACAAACTACTCGACAAAGGAAAGTAAGCATACAGAAAATCCAGGGATGTCAGAAAGTCTGACTCACCCAAAAGGGGAATAATCCTCTGAAGACCCCATCGAAATGTACCAGCTGGAACTTATGGTTGGGTTCCGGAACTACAAAGAGGATGAAGTGAAATCCTAGAGCCCACTTCTGGAGAACTTCCAGAATCATCCCTTACTTCATCAAGACCAAAAGAGCTGGGATCATAGATGAAGCCTTCTTCATCACTTTGGAAACTTGGGACACTACTGTCCAGAGGGCGGAGTGTGAGAGGCAAAATTCATTCTATACCCCGCCATGATAATCCTGTTCACCCAACCGTGTGGGGATGCTGCCTCCCATGCAGTCAAGAACCACCTGAGTTAGCCTTCCACTCACCTGACAAAGGAACTCTATGATGTCGCTGAAGAAAAAGGTTCCTATAACTTCTGAGGTAATGGCCACTCCACCAGCTGGAGGACTTGCTGTAGCCCACATTCGTAGAGGTTATACCACAAAATATTGCCTGCACTCCAGATGCCCCCCCTCCAAGATACAGCATCAAACGATCTATGGAGCTAGCCAGTGTGTTCATCCACCTTCAAACACCCAACGCATCTTCTCCTCAAAGGACAAATAGCATCAAATAGCATCTTACCCCCTAAAAGAATTTACAAAGCAGTTGCCTTCTGATGCACATTTGCTCTGATGCATTGAACGAACAGCCCACCAGGCAACACATGATAATGTCCACACACACACACTTGATATGGGCAGAAATGAACGTTGCTCACAAGGGATCAAGTATAGAAATGAAACAGGCACACACATTTTCTCCAGCTCCATCCAATTCTTCAGGAACTCTTTAATTTCTGGAAGCAAAAAAAAGCCCTACTTTGAGGGTATCCATAACTGTCTGAAGGAAGGTCTGGCTCCGGAGACTACCGCCAGAACAGTTTGCAGGAACTGGAAGCTGTGGTGAGTCAGAAGAAGGATAAAGACTCACTTTTGACATGATGTCTAAGCTTTTATTAAAGTAAAAGGATAAAGCCTATCTTTCCCTATTGCTGTGGGTGGTCTCTGCCTATGTTATTAACTAAGGTGCTTATCAGTCAGTCGTGAATGTTCAAAAGGAATACCTCTGTAGTCCAAGACCACCCTTTTTTGACCCTACCACTGTAAAAACTAACTTAGGTCTGGAGAATGACTCCCTTCTCCTGCAAGTACTTCTAGTGCCAGTCTTTTTAGTACATAATACGCAAATAATCTCTTGTGACTTCTTGGATCAAACTCTTTAGTTCCTTAATTGGGCTTTCTCTTCTCTTGGGATATCCCTCTTCGGGTTCTCTTAATAATTCTCCTTTCTGGTCTGTGGTTCTCAGCTTATCCTTGAAAGTTAACTGAGATGTGTTGGGTCTTACTTGATATGTGGGTCAACTGCCTACTTCCTCTAAGCTCTTTTCCATCTATTCTTCCTCTTCAAGCCTATATTGGTTTTGTACAGGATGTCCAGTTACTTTCCTCTTTTCCCAATGTGGTTTAAATTTTCTTTTTTTTTTTATTTATATATTTTTAATTTTGGGGTCCGGGAATAAAAAAAATGGGTAAAACAAAAAATAAAATAAAAAGGAGGGTTTAGGGGGTGGGAGCCCCCCCATTTCGAATAAAAAACATAATAAAAACAAATTCGACTTTTCTATATTATGACTTTCGAGATTATAGTTTTCGATTTTATGACTATAAAACGGTAATGATACCTGTATCAACTAGAGCCGGGAGGCTGTATGGTTAAGTGGCTAAAGTGAAACCTGGGATCCAATCCTTGCTTCACTGAACTAAAGTGTGTGATTCGGAGCAAAACATTTGACCTCAGTGTGCTGTATCTGCCAAAGTTGGCATGCCAGGTAGGTGCTGTGGGGGCAGAATGCAAGGTGGGAGTTCTAGGTTTGGGGGGAGCCGTGAAGCAGAGGTCTGGGTATGGATTTTGTGTTGTGGATGTCTGGGGAGGCAAGGTATGGTATTCTTGGATTCCCAGATTTAAATACACATTATTTTGCCGGCTCATCTCACGTTTGACATCGAGTGCCAAGACGACCCTGACACCCTGCCTCTGCCCAACCCAGGCATTCTCTGGCTACCCCAGATTTACTCTGGCTACATTGAAAAAACAAAGGGAATGTATGTTACCCTGCGTCCTTATCTACTCCCCCCGACCCCTGCCCCAAGAGTTGTTCTTAACTACTACACTGCAAAGAGGGCTATGAAAATCATTCCTACCAGTACGATGCAATTGGATTTGAAAGTGAGATGCAAAGGATACATAGTAACATTGGTGCCCATTTGCAAAGTCCAGATGTATGAATGTTCCCTCTGGGTTGGCAGATGGCGTGGGTGCAAAATCTAAGACGGGAGGGACTTGTGAGCTCTTAACCTCTGAATAAACCTTCGGAACTTTATTGTAACTGGTGTCCTCACCTAAGGCTATTGTTACTGTTGTGCAAAACTCTGAAGTTGTCCGATGCACGTTTGAGCAGCTAACCCAGCCTTGGTTTTATTGTTTGAATTCTGGTTTCTGTAGCTTCCAATTGAAATTGTAGGCATGCCCAAGTCAAAGAACTTAGAAAAGTGGGCAGAGAGCTGCTCCAGGATGGCCGCTCTTCTGTGAGCTCCTGTTTCATGCACCGAATATCCGGACACTGTCCAGTCCATCGGCATCTGGTTGTCCCTGAAAGACGTATATGTGCATTGCTTGTGAAATCATGGGTCTGCCTGCAGCGTTTTCTTCTGCCTCTAAGCATCACTAAGGGGCGGTGGCGGGCAGGCCGGCCTGCTGGGAGGCCCTAAGAGAGGAAGACCGCAGGAAAGCAGAGGTAAAGCCAACATGGAGGGCTGAGGCAGATGGCCCTCTACTGTTAAGATCTTGGCCGGTGGGGCTCAGCTGAGTGGTCGCCAGGTGCTGGCCCGCTGCCGTCCTGGTCCCTCCTGCAAAAAGATTGCGGCGATTCCGGTCGGCGAGTGCTGGCCACAGAGGGGAGGGGGGGCGGAGGAAGCTGTGAAGCTGATCATCGACTCGACCACCTCCTTGTGTGGCCTCTAAACCGATCCCGGCGGGGCGTACATCGAGTCCCTGCAGTGAGTTAGGCGGCACGGGCATCAGCAGAAGAGCTGGGGCCTTACGCAGAGGACTGTGGAGCAGTCGAGGAGGACCCGCAGCGTGACCCGCCTGCCTCAGTGTTATGCTGAGGTGGGGAGTAGCCCTCGCACTGGTGTGCTGTTTCCAGGTGCCAAGCAGCACTTCTACTAGGACTCGCGGGAACGGCCCAGCTGAGTGAAGAAAGCCCGGAAGCAGTGTTCCTGCAGGCCTAAGGCGGCTATTTGCCCATAGCACCTTTCGGGATGAAGATCTTGGGACCGCCTGAAACGCCAGGTGATCGGGAGGAGTCAGAGGTCAGAAGAGGCCTGCTGGCTCATCTCCGGAGTAACAAGCAGGCACAATCTCGCCCGGTAAGCAGGAGGTCAAGTAACGTGGTAAATTGACCCATAGGTTGCTGGGGGGGGGGCCTGGATTCTTTGGGTATTACCTCAAGTGGACACTGGGGGTGGTGGCCTGGCACAGTGCAGTGTTTCAATGTGCGAGGACCAGAAGCCCCTAGGGAGGAGGCCTTTTGGTTGCAACTTGGAGGCTACAGCCAACATGGGGTGAAATGGCATATATGCGGTGGCAAGGTGGATTGGACAGACTTCCCTGTGAGCTACTGTCTGGAGTGGGAATCACCGGTGGGACACACACAGATGAACTTGAGCAATATGTATTTGGAGGTAAGCTTTGCCCCGTGGGACATTGAGCACATTGCCCCGATGCTTGGCTGATTTAAACCCTGGTGCATGCGATTAGGGGACTGGAGGGAGAAATTTGGTGTCCACACAGCGGCCAGGGCTGAGGAACAAGTTTGGGTACCTAGATTATCAGTGACATTGGGTGCTAGGCTGAGGTTGCGGTGGTGGGGCCGAACTGGTCGGTCACCTTTCTGGGACCCCCACTGACTCCCCAGGTTGCATTAAGGATGGGGGAAATGATAATACGCAGTGCAGGCTCCCGTTTGGCACATCTTCTAAGTCAAAACAGACAGCAAAAGGATTGCAGGACACGGAGGGGCTGTAACCCCGGCCTTCTTCGGACACCCTGCGAGACAAAGGGAATGACGCAGTTACAATCCGGTATTCATTCATTGAACAGCAAACTGGACAGTCTCACCTGTAAAGTCGACCACATGCAGGTTAGACTCAACAGGCAAGGTGACCGGCTGATTGAGACAGAGCAGCGTCTGTCCAGAGTAAAAGATGAATCCGAAGCATCGACATGGTAAGTAGTCCAACTGAAGAAGGCGGTCAAAGAGCTGCTTGAGAAACATGATGACCTAGAATCTAGGCCCCGGCGAAACCATCTCAGAATAGTCGGAGTGCCAGAGATAACGGATAAGGGGCCCATGAAACCATGGGTAGAAACAATTCTGCGCAAGGTGCTGGGAGAAGACAGGCTTTTCGTCGGCATTCGTGGTGGAGAGAGTGCACCCTATTCAAAGCGGGTGTCCGCAAACGCCAGGGCCGCCGCCCCGGCCTATCATTGCCAGACTTCTTAATTACTGCAACAGAAACTTGGCACCTCATCGCTCCAGGGAATTTGGTGCCCTCAGTTACGGTAGTGACCAGATCCGCTCTTCCCAGACTTTTCCAACAGAGTGCAGGCATCACAGAAGAGTTTCATAGCTGTGAGTAAAAAGCTCCAAACGAAAGGGTACAAATAAGCCATGCTATTCCCAGCAGGTCTGCGAGTGGAGAAAAATGGCAAAGCCATGTTCTTCCCATCACCTGAGGAGGCAAGCCATTTTTTGGACAGCGTGGGCAATGGTGCAGGTCCAACAAGAAACAGAAGGGGCCAGGGCAGACCCTTGCCCAGAGACCCAGGCTAGGATGCCGGCAGAGAGTCAGCGCCTGCCTCGGTGGGGGCTATTGTAGTTGGGAGGGGTGACCTACTGTCGGGGCGTAATGCAGTGGTAGCGGTGAGTGGGGGGTGGCTAAACCTTGAGACGCCCCCATGCAATGGCTGTACAAGTTGGGGAGGGGCTGTCGGTGAGAATGGGGGGGGTGAGGGGGTCTGGTGGGTTCGGTGAACTGTTTGGTTGCTGTTGGTATGTTGGGTGGGGTTGGTTTTATCAGCACACACTTCTATGGCCTCTAGTTATTTTGTGGATAAGGTTGATTGGGAGGGCTTCGCTGTGAATCTAGATACATGGGAGAATGGCTGATAAGGGGGACACGTGCATGTCATAGAATGTCAGGGGGTTGAATTACTCCTCGAAAGCTGGAAGGGTTTTACTCTACATGCACCGTGTGGATGTTGCGTTCCTTCAAGAGACGCACCTCTCGCCCACCTGCGAATCTGCCTTTTGCCAAAGCCTGGGGTTGCCATAGGTACTTTTCATCATATTCCAGATACTCTTGGGGGGTCTGTATAGTTGTTAAAAGCACAGTGGGTTTTCGATGTATATATTTTTTGTTTTGTTTTATTGGTGAATACATTTTTAAACCTTTAACATTTCTCCATTTAGCACTTATAAGTACTTTCATATCAAGGTGTCCAGAGTCTAATCCAATGTTATTGACATTCATGGATCCTTGTCCTTTAACACTGTCTCCACAAATTTCAGGGCGGCTATCGTTATTCCTATTTTCTCCGACATCGTTATCCGTTCACCACCACTCTTCTTCATACGTCGAATCACATGATTGGACATAAACTCCCAGAAATGTTGTTCTTAGTTCAGTGAGGGATGTACAGTTTAGCATCAGGTGTCTAATTGTCTCCATTTAATCATGGTCTTTACAGAAACAGCATTTCGCCTCCTGGGTTTTTATCTGTTTTCTTATTAGCATGACCTCTCTTGAGGCTAAGATATTTAATCTACATCGCATAAGGAGGTCTCTATAATGGGCAGATGAAAATGTTCTAAGATATTTCGGTGGTTGGTTTAGTTTCTTCAATTCCCAAGTAATGTTAGAACAGAGTTTGTTATTGCTCTTCAACTCTAAGGTTTCCATCCAGTCTCTTTCCTGCAAGATCTTCTTTGCCTTATTGGGGTTTGTTGTCAACAATTCTATCTTTTTAAAAAAAATGTATTTATAACTTGGCGCACAGGAAACAATGCATTAACAATGATTATATCTCACATAGCTTATCAGATAAGGTATCCCATCTCCCACCCCAGAGTTCGCAAGCAGGCTATGATGCGTGCCTCATTCAGCCAGAGCAGGTGGGGAGCCCTCTCCCATCATATAGAGGGCTCTCGCGATCAGGCGAGGTTTGAAGGTCATGGCCGGGTAGTTCTGGTCATAGTCCAGGACTGGAGCCCAAATGACGGTAAACCAGTGGAGCAGTCCCGCTTTGGCAGCCGTGACCTTTTCTGCTATCAAAATGTCCCATAATTTAAGCCACCAGAGAATCATCCGGGGTCCGTCCGCGGATTTCCAGGTGCGAGCTACTGTGATTTTGGCCGCCAACAGGAATTGGGAAATCAGCGTCGCTCTCCTCCCAGTTCTCGGGTACACGTCCGGGAGCGGGATCCCCAGGAGGACCTGGTCCGGCGTCAGAGGGATTTCAACCTGGATGATGTCCCGTATGGTAGCCAAGCATTGGGTCCAAAACTCCCTTACCTTAGGGCATGTCCACCACATGTGAAAGTAGGAGCCTGGGAAACCGCAGAGGCGCCAGCAATGGGGATCCAGGGCCCGCTGAAAGGGTTGAAGGCATAGGGGGGGGTAGTACCAGCGCAATAAAGTTTGTGGGCGCATTCCCGGTTGGTTATGCAGCGAGATGCTGTGCGTGTTCTAGTCCAAACGTCAACCCATGTGTGATCCTCAATCGCACGGCCCAGGTCCGACTCCCACTGGGCCATGCAGGGAGGATTGGAAAGGAGGGGGTTCTTCCTGCGGCAGTTTATAGAGAGCCGAGATCTTTCCCCAGGCTGGCAAGTCCTTCACCGTGAGCTCCAGCGGGGCCAAGGGCCTTGTTGCGGCCACCCGAGTTTGGGGGTGGGAGCACCAGTGCCTCAGTTGGGCATAGGTGAATCTATCTGCCTCCGTTAGCTGGAAGATCGCTTTACAGCGTTCGAAAGTGAGGGGGGCATCCCCCTTCAAAAAGCTGCCCCAAAGTTTCAAGGCCTCCTGCCACCCAATTCCTAAAGTTCTGCCGGCGCGCTCCCGGGGTAAAGGCGGGATTGAGAAAAATTCGGGAAGATGCGCTGAAGCCACCTGGAATGCCTCCACCTCTGCGGGCCCACTCCCATGCCTTTATCGACTGCCTTGTGGCGGTCAGCACCCCTGCCCAGCTACAGCGTAGTGTGGTGGGAATGAACGGGAGAAAGCAAAGGGGGAGAGAAAGCCGGGATTGTTTGATCTCTACCCATTTCGGGCATCCGGTGGCGAGATCCCATGCTTGAAATTGGGCCAGCTGCGCTGCAATATGGTATTTCCGAAGGTCTGGGACCCCCAGGCCTCCCAGTCTCGTGTTGGCCATCATCGTTCTTCGAGGGATCCGTGGTTTCTCGCCCTTCCAGATGAAGCCAATAATTTTCCGTTGGAGCCGTTGCAAGGGGGGGGGGATTGCGGTTGGGAGGGCCGCGCAAACAGAGAAAGCAGGGAAGGAGGTTCATTTTGCATGTCGTTATACGCCCCAACAACAGGATCTCCTTTGTCTGCCATTGAGCAAGGTCCTTTTCCAGCTCCATGAAGAGCGAGGGGAAGTTGGTCCGGTAGACCTTTGTTGGGTCAGCAGGGATCTGAACCCCCAAGTATGGGATCGCTTGGGTGCTCCATTGAAACGGGCTATGGTTCTCTAAGGATTCCCGTTCGCCTGGGTGCAGGCCCACTCCGAGGGCCACAGATTTGTGAAAATTGATAGCGAACCCCGAGACCCTCCAAAAAGCCCGGATTTCAGCTAGGGCCACCCTCATGGAGTCTTTGAAGTTCGTGATGGTCAGCAGCACATCGTCCGCGTAGAGGGCAATTTTATGTTGGGTAGTGCCGATCCTTAGGCCTAAGATCAGGGGATCCCAGCGGCTCGTTGGGCCAACGATTCCATGGCCAAGGCGAAGAGCAGGGGGGAGAGCAGACAACCTTGGCGCGTTCCACATGTGAGAGGAATCGGGTCTGGCAGGCAGCCGTTGACTCTCAGTCGGGTTCTCGGGGCCTGGTAGTTCGCCAGGGTCATTCTCATGAAGGTCGGTCCAAAGCCAAAAGCTGCTAGGGCGAGGGATAGATAGGGCCAGTCCACCTTGTCGAAGGCTTTGGTTGCGTCAAGAGCGATCAGGGCTAGTTGCTGGGAGTCTCGGCTTGCAATCTCTATTAGGTCTAGTGCCCTGCAAATGTTGTCCTTCGTTGATCTATGGAAGATAAACCCCGTCTGCTGCGGGTCTATTATGCGCGGGAGAACAGGGGCAAGGCGGTTGGCCAGGACCTTGGGGTAGATATTAGCATCTAAGTTGAACTGTACGAGCTGTTCTCCTGGGGGTCCTTTGCAGGTTTGAGAATCAAAATAGTGGTGGACTCCTGCATTGATGGGGTGACGGTACCAGTGGCTGCAAACGAGTTGAAGAGGCGGGTCAGAGGAGCCACTAGTTGAGGGCGGAAGAGATTGTAGAAGCGTGTGGAGAACCCATCTGGGCCTGGTGCCCGTGGCTTTAAGCTTTTAAATGGCCTCCTCAACTTCCTCAGTAGAAATAGGGGTTTCTAGACCCTCTCTCACCTCAGGCTTGAGCAGCAGAAGCGAAGCCTCCTGGATGTAGGAGTGTTGCTCGCCTGGGTCCCGCGGGACTGCTGTCATTATTTCTGACTGGTGGGCGACCGCCATCTGTAGTTTGTCACCCTCCGTGTAGTGGATCTTCCCTTGTGCGTCGCGCAGGCCCTGGATAAAGTTTCTGCTCTTCTCCTTAGCCAGCTTGCTGACCAGTAGCCTGTTAGCTTTGTTGTTATGGGCATAGTACCATTGTTTGGTCTTGGTCAGCAAGTTCGCTGTAGCGTCGGCGTAGTGCGCCTCGAGCCTCTTCCTTGCCATTTGTAGGACCCTATAGGATTTCGGGGACCAGCCCTTTCATTTATGGGTGGCTCCGGCCTCCTGGACCTCAGCTTCCAGGACGGCACGGGCCTCCCGCTTCTGTTTGTGGTACGCGGTGCCCTGGGCGATGAGCTCCCCTCTAAGCACCGCCTTCATGGCATCCCAGGTATTAGCCGGGAGGTGTCCTCGTCAGGGTTTTCCGCAATGAAGCTTTTGATTGTTCTGGCAATCGAGTCTCTCACTGCCATGTTCCCCAAGATAGGGTCATATAGGCTCCATTGGCGGCGGGGAGGAGAGTCCGGGTCGTGCGCCCGCAGGGCAAGCGAGACCGGAGCGTGGTCTGAGAAAATCCGGGAGCCAATCGTGACATCGTCCGTGAAGGTCAGGATTTGGGGGAGAGCAATAGGTCAATTCTGGGGAAGGTGCGGTGGACGTACAAATAGAAGGTGAAGTCTTTCTCTTCTGGGGTGTTGGGTGTCCTGACCCACGTTTGGACTATTATGCTGCAACATTTGGTGCTGTGGGCTTAGGAAATCCAAGATGGCGGAAAAGCCCACATTTGCGCCAGAATCCAGGAGAACCGTGCAGTTTTGCACACACCAAAATGGTCCCCTGACCTGCCACCCACCAGTGCAAAGAAAGATGGTTCTGTTCAAAACCCGTTTTTATTAATGTCAAAAATTGCTAACATCATGGGCCCGGAACCACCAAACAAAAATCCAACTATGGTTGAGTGTTTTACTTTACTCTACTACAGATCCACATCAATGCCATGCCAAGCAAGGATCATATACTATCAAGTAAAATCCTTTCTTTTTGAAATGTATTAATTCAAGACAGCTGTCAAAAATAGGTGCAATACCGGCATTGGACACTGACCGGCGCTGGCGCTCTATAAATCCTGACAGGAGAGCTGTCTTGCAGAACTGTGCAGTGAACAGAAGGGGGTCTTATGTAATTAAAAGTTCAAAAGACTGGCCTTTCCTGAGAACTCTTAACACCCCAGAGACCCACACCAGGAGGCAGGATATCACATGGCCCTGTTGATTGAGAGGGAGGGGACTTCCCTGCAGCCTGCTGGACCCAACACAAGAGACCCTTTCAATTGAATGGAGTATGCTGATTTTGGGTGTGGACTGTAAACAGAGCTCTGCCTGAAAGGAGAGACATGTGATCCCTGACTCCCCCAGTTCCTAGGGGCGGGTCAGACAGGACTGTGGGTTCATATTGCAGCAAATATATGTTTAAGTTAAATGCTTCTAAAATCTTGTATGAAGCTCACAGAAATGTGCAATTTGGGGATCCTGAAAATGAAAAATGCCCTCACGATTTGAGCCCGAATTCCACTTTGTACGGTGGTCTGGGACCGAAACCCGCTATTTATTAATATTGCAGACACTGTGTTTAGGATAGAGACGTAGTGATTTCCAGTAATATGCTCAGGGAAGGGGTGCAGGTCTGTGTAAATTTTGAGGAAAAACCAATATGGTGAAAGTCACTAAAAAGCACAAAATGTTGCCATTTGTGAACCTAGGCTCTGAGGGGGATCAGAGTTGGGCAAGAGTGTATCTTAAATTAATCTGTGAAATGTGTATGTAATTTCAACGACGTGTGTATCTGGGAAACCTGTCAGTTATGAAAAAATCATTTTCTAAGTAAAAGCAAAGGGGCGTTTCTTCAATAGACTGTAAGACTCTGACTCACTCTGACACACTATCATGAGAGGGTTGGGCATACAGAATGAGCCGACCCACCCACTTTCAAAACACATAAAAAGAGACTGCTTGGACAGGCAAGACATTCACTTTTCATTTTCTTGCGGAGTGCTTTGCCGGACCACACAACATCTAGAAGGAACATCCAGAACTTAGACTCCAGATAGACTACAGAACTTAAACAAAGGCCTAACCCACAAGCTGGGAACTCTTCTCAGCAGGCCTTCAGAATCCAGCAATCCAACCAAACTATTCTACAGCCGGGCGAGCTGTTGGATTCTTTGCCAAGAATTTTTGCCAGAACCGGTAGCAGACTCAGAAAGCAGTGCTGTATCCAGAATCCACTTGATCCAGACCAGCAGAACCACAGACCAGACCAGACCAGAACCAGATATCCAAACCAGAGAACCAGTACCAGAAACCGCCCAGAGCCCAGTCCAAATCTGCTGACCGGACCCTGACGGCCTATTTCAAATTCATAGTGCGAGTATTCAGCCAGAACTGTGCAAAACCAATCTCTACTGTGCAAAACCAATCTCTTAGTTTAAGATAATCTAATTCAAACTATTTTAACCTATTTAGAACTGCATCTTAAGAAATTGTGTGTACATTCTGCAAAACTGTCATCTGTCATTTTGAATCATTATTTAATTTCTGAAAAACTACCTTCACAAAATCGTCCTTATCTCTTGAACCGTTTGAAGCGAGTTTTAACTTTCATTTTAAAGCTAAGATTCTAAGCTTTCCAACAAGCCTAGAACCGACTTGCTAATCCTTATAGTTCCGCCGTAATCGCGATCGACGCACTCGGAAAAAAGTGCCACGAATTGACAGTTTGCTTCATTTCAACCACGTGTAAAAATATTTGTCTTTTACTTCCATTACTGAATCCCGTTTTCAACCTGATAACCATCCCTGAATCATTGGTAGGGCTGACCTGAACTGACTTAAAGTATCTCTCACTCACCCTGAACCTCTAGAGGGAATTAAAAGCATTTTCAGCATATTTTACACTTCATTGCCACCACATTTAAAAGGATCTTGCCTGCTTTAAAATCATACCCGTTTTCCTCTAAGCTCGCTGGGGGGAACTGGAAATTTGTATTGCATTTTGTATTCCTGAGAATTGTGTGCTCTCCTTCCATCTCCTTATCTTGCATAGGGGGGGGGGGGAAATTGTCAAAGAAAAGGTGATCATATTATCTTTTGTTGAAATCATATCAAGTTTATTTCTGTGCTGCATTTTTCCCTCATTGCTTTTCCTTGAATCCATAAAAGTATTTTCTGCTACCTTATCCTTCCTATACTAACTCCTCATTGATTGTAAAGAAGTGTGCTAGTGTCAGATTATCTATTGTTGATCAACATTATATTCATAAGGGTGCTATCAAATATTAATTTATCATAAAAGTGTGATATATCTATATTGTTTAATTTTTCCAATAAACCTATTAAATTGCAAAACAAACCTACTTCTTGGCTCAGTGAGGTCAGGGGGATTCAAAGAGAGGGGCGTTATATAAGGTTTATCATCCAGAGGATACCTTGTCATAAAAATACATAAATAAGGGCTTCCCTTGGGCGTCCCAGGCTTGGCACTGACTTAGTGGGATTGCTGAATTGAAGTCACTTGACAGGGGATAGCACTCTCCAGGAGTCAACGACATTTAGCGTGCAAAATAGGTGAAGCAAAGCCGCCGCCAACGGTCCCTGGCTGTTAGGGGTGAGATCTGTCCTTGTGGGGGTCCGGGACCCCGTTAAAGTCCCCGCCGATAACTACTTGTCCTTCAATGAATGCAAGGAGGGAGTCCTCCAGGTCCTGATAAAATCCCTCCTGGTGCTCATTCGGGGTGTAGGCCGAGACGAGGGTGTAAAGTTGGCCGAATATAGTGCATTTGACCGCTACAAAGCGGCAAGTCATCGAGTCCAGGATTTGGGGTTTTAAGTCCTTAGCGAAGAGGATAGCGGTGCCTCCCTTCTTGGTTCCACCGGAGGCAAGGAATTGTAGCGGATAAAGTCTGCTTCGTAAGCGAGGAAAGTCTGCCGGGATTAGGTGCGTTTCTTGTAAGAAAGCAATTGAGGACCCCTAGTCGTGCAGTCTTTGGAGGATGGATTTCCTCTTCGGGGAGAGTTCAGGCCTCTGACGTTTAAGGTGTTGAGCTTTAATTTTATATGTGGGGGCTGGTGCTCCAAGTCCGTTTTGTGCGGGGAGGGGGGGGGGAGTGGGAGCGGGTAAGTCAGCCATAGTCGTGAGAGAGACGCTGCATAGGGGAGTCCTGTGGCTGAAAGGTTTCTAGAAATGGTCTCCAACGGGAGATATGAACTTCCAACGATAGCCTCCAACGGGAGGACCGAACTGTGACCGGGGGGACCGATATTGGTCTGTCAGGGACACCCCCGGCCACCCAGGCTGTCACCGAGTGACAACGCCAACATAGTTGAGATTCTCTCCAGGGGTTATAAGGTGGCATCCACCCTGGAGAAGGGTATGGACCGTATGGGGTCCGCGGCGAGCTTAAGTGAGTTACGGTGGTTCCTGCACTGTGTGTGCATCAGACATACCAGCCCGTGTTATCTGGGTTTACGGCTTCTCTGCACCCTTGACCATGGGGGCCGCTTCGGCTTGGGAGAGGCGGCGTCCTGCACCAGGCTTGTCTGGCTTGAGGAGTGCGGCTCAGTACCCCCGGGGGAGTCCGGGCAGGGGAATGACGCTGCGTCGTCAAGGTGGCTGATGGTGCGGGGGGTGCCCTTGTATGAGAACTCGAGCGCTGTGGGGAACAGCCATCGGTATCGAATCTGTTGGTCCCGCAAGAACAGCGAGAGTGGGCGAAGCATCCTGCGCTTTTGGAGGGTTAGAGGGGAGAGGTCCTGGAAGATCTGCAATGGGGAACCTTGGAAAGAGTTCATCTTTTGAGCGGCCTATCGCTGAAATAGCCTTCTTGGTGGTGTAGAAGTGAACTCTCGTGATTACGTCTGGAGGGGGATCTGTGTCGGATCCTCGGCAGGGGCGCAATCGATGAGTGCGGTCAAGGAGGAGCTGCATCTCATCTAAATCTGGCAGCAGGGACTGAAAGAAGAGACTTACATATCCGGGGAGCTCCTTAACAGGGATCGCAGAGGGCACTCCGCGGATGCGGAGGTTGTTGCGCCGGGAGCAGTTCTCCAAGTCCTCCTGCTTGCACTCGAGGATTTAGGTTCTGTCCATTAGTGCCTGAATGGAACGGTGGACCTCTACTAATGAGTTAGAGTGATCTGTGGCCAGTTCCTCAGTCTCCGCCATCCTACGTTCGATATTGCCGACCCGTTGTTCCGTTTGCTCCAGTTTGGTCGTGAGCTCCGCCATACAGGAATCGAATTCCGACTTGATGTCGGACATGAAAGCTTGGAGGTCCTCTTTGGTTGCGAGCGACCCTTTATCTTCTGTAACTTTCTGAGGGGAGGGTTTGGGGTGGAGGGGTTCGGCTTTCTTCCCCCTCTCCGGGGCCAGCAGCATGGTGGAGATGTCGCCGGATTTAGAGGTTTTTAAAGCTTTAGACATGGCTCTAAGGTGAAAGACTGCTCCAAGGGGGCCCTGCCTGGGGGCAACGCACGGGGGTCCCGGGCCCCAGGTGCAGGTTCCGGGGGTGGGGAGGGCCAAGGAGGTGGACTGGGCCGGGGCGCCTCAATTCCCTCAAGGGTGAGGGCGTACCTTAGTGGCGCAGCTCCGCGAAGCAAAGTGGATGACGGTCCGCTGGACACTCACTGCAGGCTAGTTCAAGTTGCACAAGTCACAGGCAGACCGCATCCGGCTGGAAAGGGCGGGGGGTGGTCAGGGGCGCCCCAGGAAGACAATAGCGTAGGCCGACCAGTGCCTTTGGGGCGCTCCTGCGAACCGCAGAGAATCAGGGCTCTCTCCGCAGCACTCCCCCTCCCCGGGTGATGGTGGTCAGGCCCAGGAGCCGGAGAGCCCCCCCCGTTGCGGTGGGCGATGAGCTTTAGGAGTCTGGGGTTGATGTGTGTCTCCGTGTTGTGCTTGGGCGACAAAGCCAGCCAGTTCGAGGAGCTCAGCGGTCTGGGATGCTGGAAGAGGGATGGGGTAGTCAGCCCCAACCCGATCGCTGCTGGAGCCACGGGGCCGGTGTCAGCCGACACCGAATGGGGGGGCCCTCCACCAGGGGGAAGCCTACCAGCCCCAACAGAGGAGCTGCAGTGAATCCGCTGGCCGGGCCCAGCGGGGCCGAGGTTCAGGCAGGCAGTTGGCCTCGGTGGAGGGAGGAGCCCTCGCGGGATCCCCCGGACTAGAGGCCCCAGCAGGAGGAAGAGGCCGACTCCACGGCCGCAGGATAGGTCAGACCGGCTCAGCCGCCGGATGGGGACAGGCCGCTGAGGCTGCCGGCGGCCCCCCCACGGGTGCTTGGTGCTGGGGGCCCCGCAGTGGTGCTGGGTGGCGCTTGGTGTGGGTGGCCCCGCAAAATGGTAGGATGGCGATGTCGGGGAAAGTAGCCGGCGGAGAGGGAAGCAGCCGGAGCGGCTCAGCTGCAGGCAGGCTCATCTGCGCGGGGGTCCGCCGCGCTACTGTCAGGCCATAGAGCTCGGGCCAGCCGGTGATGCGGGTGGCCCCCACCCGGGATCTAGGTGGTGCAGGTGTCGGCGCACAGTCAGTGCGAGTTAGAAGGGGGTCTGATCCAAGACGAGAGAAGGCTAACGAGCCGTAGGGGGAGGGGCACACCATTGCGGATGCCATCTTGGGGATTGCAGCGCCGGCGCAATGTCTTCTCCGCGTTTCTGCGATTCTGGGGCCGTTAAGCACCCAGGTTGCAGCAGAAGCGCTTCCAGCGTCTCCACTCAAGTCGTGCTGATTAATATCATGGCAGGAACCGGGGAATTACGGTGATGGCCGCGGACTCATGCGGAGGCCATCAGTGGAGCTGCCACATCGCTGGCGCTCCAGGCCACGCCCCAACAATTCTATCTTGATATTTGCCTTCAGATATTCTTTACATCGCTTTTCCATCTCTTCAGGCTTTTGTCTTTTATCTGTTGAATTATTCAGAATATCGAATGGTACAGGGGTTGATTCTGTTACACATTTCTGATATAAAGAGATGGTTTTCCACATAGCTGTTGATGTTAGCAATTGGAGTTAATCCATTCTCCTAAATAGATTACGTAGTTTACCATTTCGAGCTTCTGATTATTGATGGTCCAAATAAAAGACTTTTTTTTAGTGCAACAAGCTGACTTCATTATCAAGATGTTTGAATTTCTTCACGTTTACCTTCATCTCAGTTTCATCCAGGTAGTCTTTGAATACATTAAGTCGTCTCTGTAGTCCAATTGCCCTCTGGTCAATAAAGACCAGATTGTCTGCGTATAGAATCCATGGAATCACTCCTTCCATTTTAGGTGAAATGCTCTAATGCTCCTTTGTGAATCTTCCATGTCTGCCATATATAGGGCGAATAAAAAGGGGGCCAACGTACATCCTTGTTTTATGCCAGCGTGTGTGTAGATCTTTCTCGAGAGGGAACCATCTCTTGACATTTGCACCTGTATCGATGTGTCCGTGTAAAGAGCTTGGATATCTTCTAACAGGTCCTTCGGGCATTTCCACTGCTTCAGTTTTGCCCACAAGTGTTCGTGACTTACTCCATCAAACGCTTGTTCTAGGTCAATGAACCCTAGGTAGATTTTTGTATTTGTTTCTAATGAACGTTGTTTTAACAGGTTCAAAATGAATAGATATAATGATGTTCAAACTCCACTTATGAAACCTGTTTGCCGGGGATCAATTATACCTGCCTTTGTTGCCCAGCGTTTTAGATCCCCGAGTAATATTGATGCAAATAGTTTACCTATAGAATCTAATAAAGCAATTGGTCTATAGTTGCTTAGTTCCCCACAATCTCCTTTTTTATAGATTGGGACTACTATTGCATCCTTCCATGACAATGGAATGGTCAGAGTCTAGAATATTTGTGTGAATAGTAGGGTAATTAAGTCTCCCCAACTGTCCTGATTAGCCTTCAGCGTGTGGTTTGAGATGCCATCTGGGCCCGCTGCCCTTGAAGAGCTTAGTTTATTGATCATCCATATTATTTCTGTGCGGTCAAATTCCAGCATCCACACTCTCTGCTCTTTACTTCTCCCTGAGTGATTAGTAGCCCGCTTCTTCCAGAATAATGCTGAATAATGTTCTACCCAGCATTCTTCCGAGACTTGACCAGTTGCGAATGCTGTTTGGAAGTCATCTCCCTTATTGCGGTTGTCTCATAGATTTCTTCCATTACTTGCGCATACTGCTGCCAAAAAGTGTTCAGCATCACAATGGGCTCTTTTCGCCCGGATAGCGCTTAGCCAATTCTTATAGTTTTGTTTGCATTTCCTTATCTCCAGTTTATTCTGGCATTCTTTTGTCCGTAACATTCTACTGTCCGCTCTGTATTTTTTCCTTTTGGCCACCAAATCCTTATCATAGCCATGTTTCCCATTCAACGTGGTTGTCCTACTTATATCTTCTTTAATTTCAAATTCTTTTAGTAGCCATCTATATTCCACTCCCTCTGGGTTATCACACACGTGTCTTTCTTATCTCTCAGCCAGCTTAGGTATTTCTTTCTGCTTTATTCTTAGTTTATTCCTCCCCCAGGATACTTCCACGGGTCCATCTTCAATCTTTCCTGCTTTCTTACCTGGAGCTCCAGTTCGATCCTTAGTAAGTCGTAACTTCAAGAGACAATCCATTGCAGGGTATTTCCAGATACAAAGCAGTAATCCAGACAAGCACGACTTGTACCCCTGGACAAAGTGTCGGCTCCATGTAGGTCCCCCTTAGTCAAACCATTTAACATCCTCATGGCTCGGATTTCCATTTCATTTGTCCATCGTAGGGCTCTTCCCTCCAGCTGGGATTCAGTTTTAGGCTTCCCGTCTTTAGCAGTTTGACATTTAAGTTACCACATATAATTAATTGGTTATTTTCCTCTAACATTGACTCGTCAACTTCTTTCATTACATTGCTTATGTATTTCTCAGTTGAACACATAGTTTCACTCCAATATGTGTTAATAGTATTTTAAGTTCCTGATTCTCCAGCCGTTTACCAATTTTAATAATCTGTATTTTTTATTTTGTATTTGTATCGCGGACCAAACCCTGAGGTAACTGGGCGCTAGAGAGACTTAAGGTAACAGACATAGGCAAGGTCAGGCAAGCAGATTATCATCAACAAATGGACCCTGGTTACAGGTGGGTCAATTAATAAGATACAAGGTAGAATGTACAGTGGTGGGCTGCAGAGGCTGGGCCCGGCGTCTCAGGTGATGGTAAGTGCTACTTACTAAAGCGCTTGGTACTCAGCCTGTGTTTTATACTAGCTTTAAAAGTGAGGAATGAGGGTTTGTGTCTGAAGGGGATGGCTAAAGAGTTCCAGTGTTTGGCTGCTCCCAATCCCTATCCCTACAAAGGGATTGGGAGTGCAATGTTCCACTACGTTTAAATCGCTGTCAATTTTGACCAAGATTAAGAGTCCTGCATAAGGCCTTCCCTTCTCTCCTATCCTTGCTGGGTTCACGTAAACTTCATACCCTTCACATAGTGGCTTATTTCTTATCCACGTTTCCTGCAGACATAACATTTCATATTGTCCAAGAGAGTCAACATCACCCGAATACAGTTGTTTAAACCCACGTGTATTCCATGAGGCACAAGTTTGTCTCTCAAGATCCTCCTTCCTTTCATTCTACTGCTTCTTTGTCGCTGCAAGTCGGAATCTTCTCTCTCCCTTGATGTGTCGGTTTTGTCGCTTTGATTTGCTTTCTAGAGTTGTCAATGGTAAATCTTAGCTTTTTCCCCTGCTCTTCTGAGGGGGTTTAGCAATCTTGTTCCTTTTCAATTCTCCCCTTCAATTTTGACCTTTGCAATTTTATGATAGGGGACTTCCTCAATTCCTTTCCTCTGGACTTCATTTCTATCCCAGAGGGAGAGCATCTCTCCATGTACATTTTGTCTTCAGCATTTACAAATTTTAAGACGCTGTTCCCTTTCTTTAAATGTCCCCTTTCCTTCGAGATACTGGCGGGCTCTCTAGGTTTCCAGACCCGGTCTTTAAATTCACTCATCTCATAGCCTAACAAGGCTATTTTATCTCTTGACTCCAGTAGTGATTGTTTAATTATAAGCGATTTCAGGTGTAGGGTTACCCAATCCAGCCTTCTTTCACTGAAGAATTCCACTATTAAGATGTTGTCCGATGATATATATCTCATTACGGGGATCTGCCAAAAGTGTTTCATCACTTTTTCTCTATTTAGGAGGATACCCTTAGAATCTTTCATTATTCTCTATAATCGTACTTTGTACACTCTTTCTTCTCTCTGCGGCTTATTATTACAGTCTGTATCTTTCCTTTTGTGTTGAGATTCATTCCTTAACTTTTTTTTCTCCATTTACATTCTTTGGGTCCTTCTCCTTTGGCTTTTGCTTAATTCTATTTTCCTTTAAGCGTTCTAAAATGCTCAGATTTGTTCTCATTCCAGGACAGAGCTTTGTTTTTCTCCTTTGCTGGACGTTGTCACTTCTGTCTTGACTATCCCTCTCTTTCGACAGTGGCAGCTCTCCACTTGTTTCCACTGTCATGTCCCGAACCTGCTTTTCAATTTCATCCCACTCCAAAAAACTAAGATTTTCCCCATTCCTCTTCATCCTGATTTTTCTCAATGATCTCTATCAGGTCACTCAAGCATGCTTCTGATTCTGCATCTTGAAAGTCGCAGTCATCTAAGTTTTCCCTTATTGGGAGTGAGTCGTCTAACACATACATTTCGAGAGGCTCCTCTGCCATCATCATTTCTCTTCTAGCCTTCTTGGCACATTGTATCATTTACAGTCTTGGCGGGTTTTAATGTTTCTTAGAAAGGCTCTTGATCCGTTGACTTTCCTTTTTGGCATGAGTTTCATATTTTTTTGCCTCCTTTTCCTTCTGTGGCCGAAAAGAGTTGCCTTCTTATCAGAATCTTTTGTTTTATCCATTATTGCTGTTCCTTCGAAGATCGGGAAGTTTGTTTTTTCAAGATCTTTCATTCTTTGCAGGTGTGGGAGCTCCGTTCCGTCCTTCTCTTTGGGCTTGGTCTTAGGGACTTCAATCATCTGGGATGCGCACTTACCCTTTTTCTGCACAGGCAGGTTCATCTCCTTCTGGGCTTCGAAGATTTTATCTATTCCAGTTACAGTGACATTTGTATTTTCCATAGGCTTTGAGATCACTTTCTCTTTATGGGCTATTTCCGCTGTAGAGATTTCGAGGCTCCTTTGTGAATAATTAGCTACTTCCTCCTTTTTGTACCATCTTCTCATCCACTTACAGTCCTATAGAACCGCCTCCATTAGTAGAGATTTATCATTAGTCTCTCTTATGGCAATGTCAAATAGCCGGTTTTGCCATGCGTTGGATAGTTCGGCTTCTTCAACTAGTCCCTGTTTAACTTTGTTCATAAAACCCTCTAAACCTAGCAACTGAGTGTTGTTCTTTGCGTTCACTGTGTGAATATCTTGTAAGGAGGTGTTTATACTCTCATACAGTTTTAAAAAAAGGGGCAACTGAGATAGTCAAAGCTGCTATGACTATTTTGAGTGTGGGCTAGTTTGCCATTCTTTCATTTTTCGCCTCTTCGTGCTTACTTCTATCAGTCGCCTCCTCCTCTTCCTTTGTTTCTAGGTAACTTCTCTTTTCCGGGGACACATGTACCTTAGGGGAGTCTGCTCTTCCTTGTTTCTCCATTGTAGCATGGCTCCGATCCAGTGATAAATTAGCAGAAGGGTTCTCCAGGCCTCGTTGTTCCTTCCTTTTTTCGTCCCACTTTTGTGGCGAGAATGTAGCTTAATTATCTAACGCTGCTATCTTCTCTTTTATAAACGAGAGACTATTACGTTTCTCACGAGCTTTCTTCCCTGTTAGGGCTGATAAATCTTGTATTTGTTTTTCTGCCAGCGCTGAATTACTTGGCTCCTTTAACTTCAGCTCAGTGTTCATCTTAGTAGAATTGTTAGTAACCACTATAGGTGGGGGCGCTTCCTCTTCCCATGCCACTTCCGCTAATGAATTTCGCTCCCACTGGGATTCTCCCCTTTGCTGATCCTCTGGGGCAGCCTCCCTGTCCGACTTTTCTTGTTCTTACAGGACTGGATATTGGAAGGTCTTTCTAGGTTGGTTTTTCTTCCAGCCCGCCGAGCTGACTCCTGTATTTCCTCCATTTCATCCAAATCATCCCAGACCAGGCTTCCTACCTCACAGGTACCCGATTCTACATTCCATTCTACTTTGGGGGCTGGTCCCACAGTGAATTTGAGTTGGGCACTGTTTTTCAAGTTCTGAGGCTCCAAGTGATCTAGAAGCATCTCCAATTCCGTTGGCGCAGTGGAACTTGGATTTTTAAGCACCGTGCACTCATCTACTTTACTTGTTTAGGGTGGGGATTGGGGGAGTCACATGATACCACTACATCGGCTGCCTTCTCCTGCCTTGAATGGGAAGCTATCTCCCCACAGGGTTCACTGTCCTCTCCCTCCCACCTCTCTTCATAGTAGTCCTGGTTCTCTCTCTCCGGCCAGGGGATTTCATATATGGCCAGTATTGTATTTGTCACTTCTTCATTGCCACATTCCACCACCAAGGTCTCTAGTCCTTCTGTATTTACAGTTGGACTTTTAGTATAGGCCGTCAAAATTTCCCTCTCAGTGGTCGGCTCTGTGGGTCTCAGGGCTAATTCACCCAGTTTCTTCTCCAGCCCAATAGACAGTGGGTTCCCCTCAGCCTGAGACATTTCCGAAGGTTGGGGGTTTACTGACGTTGCCTCTATCTGGTGAGTAGGGGCGTTCTCTGAACAGAGTCCATACCCTTCCGAGCCTTCCAACCTTGCACATAGCTCCTGCACTTGCAACGGACAGACAACCTGCTGTTTTCCTCTTTCTCATTGTTTACCAGTCAAGGCATGTTGTTGTCCCTCCTCTGCACAGTTTCCTCGATCTTGCTCAGCTCCTCGCTCAGTTTTAATCCGTGCTTGCAGCGAGGTGGACTTGCGGGTGCTAAACATCAATCACGACTGACTTTGGGTCGCATTTAAAGAAGGGCGATGTTAATGTAGGTAGTGAGTTCACACGTCTCACCTGAAGTCTGGTGCTTGTACCCGACTGCTCCCCTGTTGCCTGATTTACCTCAGCCCCCAGTCTCTTCATCGTCGTGCAGCTCCTCTTTCAAAGTGCAGACTGCCGCAGACACCGGACAACACCACTTGCGCACCACTTTTCGATGTATGGGGAGGGACAATGAAAAGAGGGCTTTGATCCTCACAGGACTGATTCAAGAGCAGGGGTTTACCTTTGTGAACTACTACAGTCCCAATACGGACTCCATAGGGACATTGGAATTTATCGGAGGTCAAATAAGGAAGCAACCAGAGAACATGGTATGTTGGGCAGAGGACTTTAACGCTGTCATGAATAACTCGTTGGATAGGTCGGGGGGCTTAGTAGAGGGGGATCTAAGGCTAGGAGTAAGTTGTTGCAGATTTGCACTGAGGGTTTGGTGGACGTATGCAGGGCTAGGCATGGCGAGGAGGTTCACATTCTGTTCATCTGTTCACGGCTCTGCCTCTGAGCTGTATTTTTTTCTTCCCTTTACCAAAGGGTCTGGCTGGTTTCACATTGTAATATCCTTGCACACACACTTTCTGACCATGCTCTGGTGGTTGCTGGTCTCTCCATACCAGGAAAGGGTCATGGGGGCAGGAGCTGAATCTTTAAGAACTAAAGCCTTCGGAACAGTTTTCAGCGAAGAAGCGAGGGAAGGAGTAACTTGGTTCTTCAAGGGAATGAAGGCTCCACAGCCTCCGATTCCAAGCTGTGAGAGGCATTCAATTGCGTGATAAGGGGTCTGTGTATCGCCAAAGAGGCAGGAATATTCATCATCACATGGGGGCCGAACTGACCGCCTGTATGACACGAGTGCGCAAACTGGAATCGGGGGCTGGGTTCTTAGCGAATGAGGATAAGCAGGCTAGATTCTGTGAAGAACTAAGTTTATTTAGGCACACCGCCGATCGGAAGGTTACATTTCTTAATAGGTCGTCAATGGTGAGGAGTTATGTGGAGGGTCAGGACTGGGGCCACGTTGGCGTGCCCAATTAAATCTGAAAATTCCAAGTCGCACATCAATGGGGTCATAGACCATTCAGGGTTGCTTGGACGAGGGGATAATGGGGGAATTTTTTGACTTCTACACAACACTGTATTCATGCAGGTGCAACAGAGACCAGGTTATGTTAGATGAATATCTGGACCAGGTCGGTCTTTGCTGGTTTGCACAGGAAGAAACAGATTGGTTGGGGCAACCATTATCACAGCAGGAGATCCATGAGGCAATCAAATTGTTACCCGGCATAGAGATGGGAAGAGGAACACAGGGGTGCCCATTGTCTCCAATGCTGTTCGCACTTGTGGTGTAGCCCCTAGCAGAATTGGTTCAAACGCGGCGGCACATTGATAAGTGAGTTCAATTGTTTATGCATAAATTGATAATCTCGCCGGACGACTTGACACTATTTATCAGGGACCCTGAGGTGAAACTGGCGTCTGTCACGAGGGATGCCTTGGTTTTCGGTCGGTCCTCTGGGCTTAATATCAATCCCTCCAAGTCAGTGCTGTTTCCTCTTACTGACGGGACTGGGAGGTTCCAAGATGAGTTTGATTTTCGGTGGTCTCTCGCCCAGACCCGCTACCTGGGGGTAACGGTGGCTAGATCTCAGGAACTTCTCTACAGGGAGAATTATGAGGTGAAGTTGGAACACACCGAGTCTTTGCTGGGGAGGTGGAGGAATTTGCCTCTGTCTATATTCGGCTGCATCACGCTAATTAAAATGGTTATACTGCTGAGATTTCTGTACACCTTCCTTAACACATCTTTACAGGTGCCTGTAAAATTCTTTAAATCCCTGAAATATGTTTTAACTACATTTATTTGGCAGGGGAAACAGGCCAGAGTGCAATGGGAGTAACTGGTCGCTCCTTTGGAGAGGAGAGGGCTCGCCCTACCTGAGCTTGAGGCATAGCGGACAGCCGTGCAGGCATCCTTCTTGCAGCACTAGTTTGATCTGAAACCAGAACAGGCTCATGTACAGATTGAGAGGGCCATTGTAGCACCATCACTGTTGAGAGCAGTGGTCCTCACCTCCCCACAGCTGGACATTAAAGCGCATAATATGGTCGAACTGACATGTTGTGCGTGGAAGCATATTGAGGGCAGGTCCAAGGATAAGTTACTCTACTCCTCCCTATCAAACACTGCAAGAGATGATCAGCACAAGGTTAGGTCCAAGCTGGTTTCCAGAATATACTCTGCTATAATCGACAGGTTCGCTGGGTACTCCCGGGCTAAAGGGGAGGAGGCGCTGGCCGTTCACTAACGGATAAAGTCTGGAGATATTGTTTTATGCAGACTCAAAAAGGTGGCGATTAACAGCAATTTTAAGTTGATTCACTTTAAGTACTTGCACCAGTTTTACCTGACCCCAGTGGGTGTTCACTGGTTCTTCCTGCAGTCATGCCGGAGATGGGGGGTCTCTCCCGCAAACTTTCTACATCTGGCTTGGTTATGTCCCCAGATTTACTGAACAAAGGTGTTTGAACTGCTTGAAGGAATCGCTGGAGTATTGGGGACTCCGTGCCCAGTGGTAGCAGTGCTGGGTCACACACAGGAATTGCCAAAGCAGGTTAGGATCCTTCTGGGTTTGTTGCTATTGGCCAAAAAAAGGGTGGCTATGATATGGGGGGGGGCCGACCTCCTGAATATAGCCATTGGAAGAATGATATTGCTCATTGTCACTTACTGGAAAGAGACTATGGTGAGTGAAACCTAAGGATATCTGGTGGATTTATATCGCATATTTACTGTCAAAAGGTAACAGTGACATTGGGGGGTCCGATTGTTAACTCGATATCTACTGCCTGGATCTGTTCTGCGTCACTCTTTTCTTGGCTGTAATTGATTATCTACTTTTGCCGGATCTGATGGGAGTAAAGCACTGGGTTGTGAGGCTGATATGTTCTAAATTGTTTTCTCGTTCTGCATTAAGATGGAGAAACTAATAAAAAGTTATTTTAAAAAGCTTAGAAAACAGGGCTGACTTGGGCACTCATAAGTCAAGACTGACGTGAGGAAAATTCTGAGCTCGCTAGTGAGTTGTACTCTTGGGTATAACGCTCTTGACTGCAGCGATAGGAGTTGGAGAAACGATAGTCCTAGTCTTGGGGGAACCATGGGAGCCACATTATTATGTAATATATATCAGCTGTGATATAGAAAGAGAGGGTCGAACTCTACTCCTCTCAGACACTTGTTTTGCTCACCCACCGTTATCACGATCCGGTCCCACCGGGGTCCGATTCAGAGCAGCCACCGCTGCTGCTGCCGCTGCCACCACCACCACCACTTCCGGCAGCAACACGGATCACTTCCGCCCCGCACAATAAACTTCCGGCAACTAGAACGATCAATTCCTTGCTGTAATCCACTCCCACCAGCTGTCAAAGTGTGTCTTCCGTCCCACAATGAACTTCCGGTACCTGTAATGTTTTCTTCCTATCCGCGCATGCTACTTCCGGCATTGCTGCCAATCAGTTTATCTTCCCGTTCCATGCACCAATGACACATCGCTCATCGCTGGCAGTGGTTTCTCTTGGTTTTTTTCACCTTGTCCCTGCACAGCAGAGTCCGTTTCCAGCAGGAACGCAAATAGTTTGTTTTTCTTAACTTCGCTTGCATTCTCTTCGGGATAGCCATAATCTAGTTCTGCAAATCCTTCGCTTCTCTTGGATCGGTGCGTGCCTCTTGGCTTAATGCGGCTACTCCCAGCACTATACATAAGCCATGGCCGCGTCGCCCGTCGTATGGGGCTCGGTCCCCGTTCCCGCCTGGACATGTTACGGAACCTGCTGACTGCTTTGGTGCGACACGAGCGCATCCAGACCACCTGGGCCCGAGCGGACGAGTTGCAGTTCTATGCTGAGAAGGTAAGTGGAGGGCGCAGTGACCACCGTGCAAATTGTGGCCGTTCCGGGCAAAAGGTCAATAGGGGCACACATTCTGGACTATGGTTCGCTGTTATGGACACACATTATGGACGGACCGCACACACTTCAAATACGACTAATCATACAAAAGAAGCAAACGTGCAACTTATTCATTTGAAAAGAAAATTTAAATGTTGTAAAACTGGGCGTTTGATTGTTCAAAAATAACTGCAGTGGTGGCTGGTGAATTTTGTAACTGGAGCGGTGTGCATTAACTGGAGTGGGTGTGCATATTTCGCAGTAATCTGTCTGCTCGAAAGAGTCTAGAAAGGAAGCCCTGACAAACCAAGGGGAATTGGAGGAGTTCTTACACGTGAGAATTTGTTTTAAATGTGTTTAAATTAGGCATTTTAAACATACCATACAATTTACAGTCGGTACTGCAAGGCAACAGATTTAAAGGTCTGATAAATACCAGGCCACCAACAGTCAGCAGGAGCAATCATTTTCCAATGCGTTTGAATGATGCCTCTGCCCACAGTATTACTCCGAGTTCTATACTTGTCACTTGCCTATTATTGTGTCACATTAATTACGAATTGTAGGATGCCTTTATTTCAAGGCAGGCACATCCGTTACTTCTTCTTTTTTATTCTTTAGACTCCTGTCATTCCTACATAGTAGTCCCTCACCCAACAGTGTTGCTAGGTCTGGTAAAGATCTGTAGCTACACTGTAAGGATTGTAGGGTCTAAGAGCTAGATAGACTTTTGGTTGTAGACTCAGATATTCGGCCCAGGGCTATAGCCCCCCGTAGCAACGCCTCTGCAAGCCTCACCTAATGAACTTCCTAATCTTTTCCACGCCAAGGGAGAGCGGCTCGATGAACAACCACCTTCTTGTGGTGGGTGGATGCACGTAATAGGACGAATAGTAGTATGCAGAGTAATTAAGATTACCCTACATGATTGATCCAGGTATTTGACCTACGCCGCCTCGTACACCGCCTCCTCCCCTCCTCCCCCCTGCACCGGCCTTTCCTGCTTTTTGAAGGAATACCAAAGCCATCAGGAAATCAAGCTTTGAAGCAGCAGACGCAAGTCCAGGCGCTGGTGACATCCTAATACAGCAGTCCATAGAAAGGCAGGCACCATTATTTTGAGGGTTTCTATTGAGCACCGACCTAACCTCGGGAAGCAACAAAGCACTTCACAAGTCCCAGGGAGGGAAGCGGAGATACTGGAGAGCTAAAACTGGGAGTGTGTAGGAGGCAAGCAATTTGGCAGCAAGTTTTCTACAAGAAACCAGGGGAGCAGATAGCCCAGTCTCATGTTATGCAGGGAATGGATTTTGTGTGGACCTGTGTGTTAGGATGGAGCCATTCCTTGAAGAGGAGAGTCTTGAGCTCTTTCCTGAAATGTAGAAGGGGTCCGTCTGGTGTTGCCAGGGAGGAGATTCCAGAGTGGGGTGTAAACTGAGAATGCATATCTTCAGGTTCAAGTCTGCGCATGTCCTTCTTGTGGAACGTAGGCCTCTGGAGATGCTGTGTTTCTCAGTGAGGTATCTTGAGGATTTCAGGTTGACACCCTTGTAGATGATGCTGCAGGATTTGACAATGTATATGGTTGCAATGGGAGCCAGTGCAGTTTGAAGAGGGCCGGGATGATGTGCTTGAATGTGCAGAGTCCTTTCAGCCGTGCTGCAGCATGTAACGCACATCTCAGAGGTGCTAGTGTAGTCGGAATGAAGGGTTGGATTTTGTACAGGAGAGAAAGTTGGTACCAAGCTGTTTGTTATTTCCTTGGTATGTGCTGCTTACAGGAAAAGTGTCTGTTGATGTCAAACCTAGGAGACTGGTCATATGTGGCCAGCTGGGGTGTGAAGCCTTTGAGGTTCATACCCGAGAGCTATGTCTGGGGGGTGTTTACTGTAGGTCAGCAATACGAATTCTGTCTTGGAGAAGTTGAGATTTGGGTAAACACTGGTCATCCAGGACTAGATAAATGTGAGGTAGGCCATGAGCCTGTGGAGGTCTTCGATTTGAGGTTATCTTGAGATTGAGCTGCGTGTCATCTGTTTTGGTGGCTGTGGATGTTGTGTGGCACCACAAATGTCCCAAGCTGTTCCATGTAATGTTTGAAGATCACTGGTGAGAGAATGGACTCTTGTATAATTCCACAGGTGATGGGTAATCTTGGTGATTTGGGTGAATTGGTGGTGGTTAGCAAGGTGGGATTTGAACCAGTGGAATGCAATCTCATTGATTCTCATGCAGTGATGTGGATTGTCAGTGAGTGTCCGGTGGTCGGTTGTTTCAAAGGCGCTGAGATGTCAAAGTGAACCAGGAGGTAAGGATGACCATCACCAAGGATGTCAAGGGCACCGTCTATCATCTTGATGGCAGCCAATTTAATGGTACATGTGGGTCTAAAGACAGATTGGTCGGACTTAAGGAGGTTATTGGCTTTAATGTGTTGGAAGAGTTGCAAGGCTCCTGCTTTCTCCTGGATCTTACCTGGGAAAGGAAGATGGGGCTGTAGTTGCAGAGGTCATCAGGGTTCAGTGTTGGTTTCTAGCGAAGCAGGGGAATATGTCCGTTCATGAGGGTAGAGAGGAGGGTGCCTTAAATGAGGGGGCTGTTAATTGTCAGGTAAGGGGGAATGACAATCACTCACCCTTGAGCAAAGACTGCTGCCACTGACCATTTATAGTAATGTACCCCATTGACAGCAAGGTTGAATGGATGTAAATTAGACTGTGAATACTCATCATTTTACACACTGTTTTTATAATTCGAGTGTAAATTAAATGTAATGATCTGCCTCTGCGTGATTATGCACACAGCAGAGGCACTCTGAAAAATACAATTGCGCAATACTGGTTTGCTTTCACTGGGGAAAAAAGCATCATTTGTTACAAAATATCAATTCTCAATTGCAACTTAGTTTTCCATCTTATTATACAATCCTAAAATTCTAGGAAAATTAAATATGCACAGTGCTTCTGGTTGCTCCATGAGCATCAACACAGCCGAAGCTAAATGGAAATAAACCATTCCTTTTATCACAGTGTGCAGTTTCTTTTTTTTGAAAGGCTTCAGAAAAATACATTCTGTTTCAGAGGTGGCTTGCAATTACATTTATGTAGATAAAAATCAAAAGAAGCCTTCTGGTTTCTGTCAAGTAACCTGACCTTTCCACTGCCCTCTGCTCTAAACCTCTGTGTAAATGTACAAAGGAAAATAATAAAGCTGTCGTATTTACAAGATTTTCATGCGTAAAAAGGCCGGGTATGCACCTTATCTGGAGGCCTGACCAAAACATATCCATGGTTCTACTGACAGAAATGCCCCTATAGGGCGTGATTTTCTACCTCCCTCGCTCCACCCAAAATAGGGCTGTGTGAAGTGGGCAGGAAATCACACGTCATGTTCTATGGCGAGAGATGCCCCTAGGGATTTAGTCTAGCGCTCGGACTGTTGAGTGTTTGCACCCCTTGACATAATACAACCAGGAAAAATATTCATGTATTTCGTTTGGACTCAGAGAGACCTCATTATGATGCATTACTCAAAAATGTGAAACTGACACTTGAAGGTAGCAAGTCAATATATTTAATATTACTTCTGTTTTCTACCAGCTCTACTTCTCATTACACCTGCTATGGAAGCAACAATTATAACGTAACATATTACCAAACCTGTGAAGAGCGTTATTGCGTAAGCTAAAAGCATGATTCATTCACATTTAATAAAGATCAAGTACAATTGATCATTTTAAGATACCAGCTTGAGCAACGTGGAGTTTATGTTGGTCTGTACTTAGCTTGGTATGATCGGGAGTGGTGTAACATAATAAAGCACGCCTTCAGTCTCTGAATAAATGCATACAGATCAACTTCCACATTGAAACTCGCGCCTTCAGGCCTTGCTGGGATGCATGCGAAATTGACCACGACTTCCTATTGATTGGGCCTGCTCGCCTTCGTTCGTGCCTTCTGCTCGGGAACCTGCAATGGAAGTTTCTTCCCAACCCCCTAGATTTCTTCTGCGGCGCTGCGTATGTGTGTGTGTTCTTCTGTTCAGCCTTTTTGTGCTTTTTATATTAAACCAGGACTCGGTCTGCCTAAAAATCTGTGCGTCATTTCCTCGGGCTGGAAAGCTAGTCTAGAGCTTGGACCTGCTCTTGTGCTTTGCTTTGCATTGCACACGTGATGTACCTATGTAAAAAATCAAGAGACGGGTACTGTCTTTGACTCTTGGATATTTCACTTGGAGTGAATGTGCTTCTGCTAGGGACAAGAGCAAAGCATGCCACTCGTTCCTAGACCACTTTAAAACCCCATTATATTAAAGGTGTTTCTGAAGTGGTAAAGAGGTACACTTGTCTGTGCACACATCCAACCGTTGTCTATTTTTGGTATCCTGCTTCCTGTCCTTGGCTTATCTGATCTGAGTGGTGCAGAAAAGGCATCCCTTCTTGAGACAGGGGCTGCTATTCTGTGGTTAGAAAGAGGAAGTTTATCATGTCCTGTTCATCGCCTGTGCTAGAGTCACGGAGCAGGCTATGCGTTTGCTTTTTTCTGAACCCACGTGCGTTATTCATTAACGGCAATATATTGTCTACATTTGTCTTTTGACATTAGCCCTTGCCTTATGTGGAACCGTGTGCTTTCTGTTCAACAAACATTTGTAGCCTCTTACTGCTAAACCCACGTGCGTTTGTCATTCAAGGCATTATTTCTACAGCAAGTGTCTACATGATCTGTGACTGTCTTAACTTGTTTGTAATTGTAATTCATAACACTACTGCTGCTTCTTTATGATTTGCTAAGACCACATCACAGCACTTAATCAACTTTCACCTGGTTTAGTTCCATGCCATGCTACTACATCTTCAATTCTCTGTTCTGATATATTCTTCTACCAGAACAGTATAAAGGGTTACCACAACCTCTGACCTGGTATACTTCTCCTGGCAGATCAGAAAAACACAAAAAAAACTGCTCATGTGGTATCAGTTTACAACAATTTAGCAATCTCTCTTGCTTCACAACACCACTTGTCAAGAATTTCTTCAGGGAAGACAAGATTCACATTGTTGCTTTTTATTACACTTTTGCGGTTTCCAAAACCTCTGCAAGATATGTTCAATCCTTTTGAATAGCCTTTGCCAGAAGGGCAGCCTTCTTGCCACTCTTGTTTGCCCACTTCTTCATTAACCAAATACTGAGAATAATATGGTTTCACTCAGACTCTTCTTTGGCTTTGGCAATGCAGGTTTACACCAGCTTCATGTATGCACTTCTCCAAACATGGGCAATAAGCTTTTAAAAACTTTTGGACTTTCATTTGCCACTTCTTGACTATTTGTCAATGTTTGTTAGTTCTAATTTGCCTTGTTTTAACTTTCTTTTGGCTTGGGCACTGGTCGTTTATATTGGGTTCTGAAATGGTTATTCTGTCATATTGCTGGCTTTCAAATAGACCCACATGCTTATAATCTCAGTCAGTTAGTTTTTCAAAATAATGCTTTCTCTGACTTCTTTCCTGGTTTTCCTTCTATGTGTTTGAATTTTGGTGTTGAAGTACCTGTTCTGAGCGATTATGGAGCGATCCGTTGTCATAAAAGCTTCGTGAACTAGTCAGGCGTGCACGTCCGCTTTCCTCACTGCTTTCAGGTCCTCTGCTTCTCGCTGTCCGGCAATCTGCTACTTCCAGTCTGCCGCAGCCTGGGCCACTCGCACACAGAGCTTCCTTGGCTCCAAAGGCTCTCTGATGCTCGCCTGCCACCGGAGACAGCCTTGTTATGGGGAAAGCTTTTCAAACTTTCACTTCCCACAGCGCAACCTTAGAAATGAAGGCTTCTGGAGTTGAAGACCCTCTCAGGGCCGGCTACTGTTCGACACTCGACAGTAGTCCTGGCGTCTTCTTTCTCCTCCAGTCTCTGCTTCTGCTGCAACTTGGAGAGTTCAGAACTCCTTCATATAAGACTACTGCTATGCTCCTCCTGCTTACTAATGGCCTGCACCGGGGGGGGGTGTGGGGGGGGGGTTAAGCCTCCTAGTCTCCCTCAGGTATAGGTCATTTCTTAACCAGCTGCACTTTTAAGTTTCGTTCCTCTTCAGCCCTCTTCTTCATCCCAGTACTTCAGTCTGCTTCAGCTACACCGTCCCTACCCCCTTCTCTCATCTGCAGTTCATTTTTCCATTTAAATGTCCCGCTCAGGTGTTTTCCTTAACAACTAGACCGCTCATTCTGGTCAATAGCACTTTGGATCCTTCCGCCATTGTAAAACAGAGCAGGCTCTGTTTTACAATATGCCATCACTGTTGTAGAGAGAATAGGGTAATTTAGGGTTAAAGAGGTCACCAATTCTCCCTGATAGGAGTCCCTTCCCATGTGATCCTCCCAAATAATACCATCCCCAGGGGCAGGATCAGGTAGTGGCGGCCTTCCCCTGCCACATTAAAGGAGGCCCATACCAGGTTTTCAGTGTTGATCTCACTGGATTCACACAATACACACATACTATCACTCCCTCTATGATTGTTTCCATCTAAGCAGCCCAATACTACAAAAATAATATTGCAGCTGATGGCCAGTGTGTTCACATTTCATATAGCATATTTATCAAGCAATATCAACATTCCTCAAATATGCTTGTTTTTCTCCAGGATCAAAACAAGTATGGTATCAGAGGAAATTTACTTGGGCAAATGACATTTATATGCACATATTAACTCCACTTGGCTCCCCTATATGAGTGTGGGGTTATGAATGTATAAACTATGTGCAGGTGATTTAAATGTAGGCAAGAATACATTGCATCTGTCCTACAGGGTTGGATTGGGAAAGCAAGACTCTCAGGAACTGTACACAACCTTGGTTTACCCAACCAATGTAAGTAAGAGAATGTTCTCAGATTTTTGGATGACTTGAAGCCAGTATCCCTACCCTTTCAACTCTCACATGAGTCCACCTTTTTATTTTAGATTGAGGGATTGCATGGGTTACCTTTGCACAATTTTCAATTAATATAAATCGGTCCTCTAAGCTACCTCTGACCCACAACTCTTGCGTTATCGAGTTACTCAACGATGTCTACCTTGAAAACTGGGTTTAAGACATGTTCAAATTGCAGGTCTAAAATGTCCATCACATACCTGCACAGGATATGTCTCTGGTGCTTGGGAACATGCCGTAAAATGTTATGGGTCTTGTACCACGCACTCTTGCTAATTGCGTGGTGTTAGGGGTCAGCAATGTGAAACTCAAGACTTGGTCCCTCATTACAACCCAGGCGTTAAGGGGTTAACGGCGCCCTTAACGCCTGATTACGAGGTCCCTTTGCGGGTTGGAGACTTTAACACCTGCTTTTTGCAGGCGTTAAAAACCAACCCGCAAAGGGACCTTGGTGCTAAGTACGGTGCCGCAATTTAGATGTAATGGGAAAAGTTGGCTCTGGACTAATGATGAGATACAATTGCGCTAGGCCCGAACTGATTATCATATTCGACTACCTGATCCGTATGTATCCTATGTATGTAACCTAAGCTTAAGTATTCCTATGACTGCTGCACCTGGCTACCCCTGGGTTTTGGTGCGCATTATCAAATAATAAACTAAACTAAACTGAACAGTTCTGCTGCTACTGCAATTTTAAAAAGGTAGGCAACTTCCACAAGACTTCTTCGGGCTCTACAGGCTTGCAAGGCACTCTTCTCTCTTATCACAAGAAAGGGCAGCATCTTTGCCTCTCCTTCCGCCTTGTAGTTACCAACTCCAATTATACTACTGCTGCTACAACTTAAAAATATTTAGGTAACTTCAGAGATGTTGAAAAAGTACCCAGCACCCTTCCACAGATTCTAGAACACTGTGACTTCAGTGGCTATCCCAGGGATGTAATGCCACTCTCTCCAGCATTGGATAACTTCTGTCACTCCTAGTCTTAGAAGCCCCTTAGGTAACACAGCTTCAACAACTCTTAAACAGTAGTGTTCAGTTCTTAGATGAGCTGGAAATGCTGTAATGGGGTTTGGGCTATTGGCTTTGGCTGCACTTGTTCTCTGCTCATCTTCTACGTCTTTTACAACTTCTACTTTATTTTTCATGATGTTGCAAGATATCAGTTTTCCAATAAAAACGAAATTAGGCACACATAATTTCGTTTTACCTTTGAACTGCAACTTCAAAGTTGCGCGTTCCCACCTTTTGGTCAGCTTCGTAGCCTCCAAGGTACTCGGGGACACAATGTTGCACGTGCATTTTCCTAACATGGGAAAACTGGGTTGTGATGCTTCAGTAAATTAGATTTCTTGGTTTACCAGCAACATTCTCAGTATTAACGAGAGGCATGCGACCGCTCTGCATCGAGTTGTGTTTAACAATGAGCGAAGAGAGATGCTTTTACAACACGCGGGTATGTCTGCTTTGATATTCCATTGCGTGTTACATGTCCCTTGTTAAACTTCCCACTTCTGCGAACAAGTTTCTCACTCAATTTTGCACGCAAGTGTTAAGAAAGCTGGCTACTGTTACTGGCAAGGTATTTGGAGAATGGAGCTTCACTTTCCGACTCCGCAATCACTCTAACTGTGGGCTGCTTCTTCCTACTGGCTTGATTTCTTCAACTACTTTTGTTGCAGGCCCTCTGGGACCTACACCCCTCTGCTCCACGGGTATCTACAATCCGGCCTCATCAAAGGAGAGACTTCTCTCTCCAGGTTCCCTCAGCTTCCTTCTGCACACAAGCCTTGGGTGGATGCAAAACTTCAGCTCTGTTTTCCCAGAAATTGGGTGCACCTGGAAAGACGGCTTGTTTCTTCCAGCCCCTTCCAGTGCTGCCACAGCCAAACAGGGTTGGTGAGAACATGGTTAGTCTGCAGGTCAAATCTGCCCTTCCTCTACTCCGGCGTCCCTACTGTAGTCTGTGAGAAACCTGAGGGTATCTCCCTAACTAGTCCGCGGGGGTCTGTCATCCAGTGGGCCAGGACATGGCCATTGCTATTGGATCCAGTTCCTGGGGGTGGACTAGTGTGGGAAGATCATCTGGATGGAGGTCCTTGGGAAGTGGGACACTGACGGGTGAGACACGGTATTCGCCTTCTTCCGACAACTTTTCCCCAACCTACCACGTAGGATACACAAACACTTTACCCCCTCCCCCTTTTTACCGACGCAAACACTTTCGCATATTACGAAGGACGACAGACTAACACTTGAGCCATTTACCTGACATGTCCCAACACCAGAGTCAGGCAAAGTCAGGTAATTGACCAGAACCGCACACACCTGACAGCCCTTTCCCACAGGGATAAAAGGTGGAGCACAAGACGAGCAAGGCAGACCGCATGACGAGAGAGCTAACTCAGCACAGCAGTTCAAGAGGAAGAGAAAGACAGCACATACCGAGAGGGTAACAAGGAGGGAAGCAAGTGACCTTGCCCTTTCTGACCAAGGCCTGTGAAACCTCTGCAGATGAATTGTAAAACCGCGAACAATAGCCAGCGTGTGTTGCAGCAGATGTCAAGGATACACACAAGACCCTCCTCTGCTAATAACCAATCTGGGGAGCGACGCTTGTCTCCATGGTACCAACCATGATCCCAAAGAGAGAGAAAGCCAAGCGGTTTATCACAGCTGGTGAGTTGAGGGGAGAGTTGATAAGAAACCAAACTGTGTTGAACGAAAAGTAGCAAATGGCTAATTGAACTGTGTTAGGTTAAAGAGCTATTAATCCTAAGAGAGGGAAAACCAGCAACAGAGGAGTCCGGCACCACGTGGGTGCTCACTCGGGAAACTCTGGGCGATTACCCGATTGTTGAAACTACCATAACCAGAAGGCCTTGGGAAAGGCGAAAAGGGGGTCAAAGTGGTCATACAGGGGTCTTGTAAAATCCTCTGTACAGTCGAATGATTGTGAAACTTAAGGAAGTGATTCCTAATCGTAAGAGTTGAATGGAAAAGGCGCGATTGACATGTGAATCAAATCATAAATTCAAGCTGAATCCCTCAAAAACAGAGGTTGACCAAAGGAAACTGTCCAGTGTTAGATCTGGGATCCCCTGTCCCGTTCTGTTTCGCTGTATTTGGTAGGCAACCCAATCTGTAAAAAAATCTAGGCTGTATATGGGAGGCTAGCTTAGGGTGTCCTCGACATGTGAATCAAATCATAAAGTCCATGTACTTCCAACTTAAGCTTTTAAAACCTTTACTGACCCTAATTTCTGTAAAGGATCGCCCCACAGTGGTAAGCGCCCTTACTAATTCGAAGCTGGACTATTGTAATGCCCTATTATGTGGAATCCCGAAATATCAAGTTCAACGGCTACAGGTGGGCCAGAAGTCGGCAGTACGTATGATTTTCTTTTTTTCTTTACCACAGAGCCTCTATCTCAGAGTTTCGAACAAGTCCACATTGGTTGCTGGTACAGCAGCGGATAGAGTTTAAAATCCTGTGTCTTGTTTTTAAATGTATTCATGGTTTGGCCCCCTTGTACCTTATCTCTAAGATTCTACCCTACAATCCAACTCTTACTCTACGATCTAAAGGACAGGGACTATTCATAGTTCCTTCCTCTAGAACATCTACATAGGGAGATCAGTGGTTCTCCTTTTTGGGCCCCGTTATTTGGAATTCTCTCTCACAATCTTTGCGTGAAATTCAATTTTTATGTAGCTTTCGAAAACTTTAAAAAACGTATTTGTTCAAATTTTAAGTCCTGGTTATATTAAAGAGTTATTCAAGTTTTTGCTAAATCAGAAAATTACATCTGCGCCCAGATGCAGTTTTGCCAGGCTCCCTCAGGATATGCGCACTATAAATACACAAATCAATCATTCTCGGCAGGGAGCATGGCTTTGAAAGTAGTTAATACCACTTGTGCTCTGGCAACATTTTCTCATACTCTTTGGGAAGTTGTGGTAATCGCTGCTGAGCACAACCATGGGGAAGGAAACAGAAGGTTTTCTAAATATCGTGCAAAATGGCAATGATGCCCTGTGCTCATCTTTGCAGTGTGGATTAGATACCGTAGATCGTGCGCCATGGCTGGGGGCACTGTGACGAGGTTTGCACGGCTGCCGAAATCAAGTTTGCACCTGATGTTCAATTTGAATTTTTTTATATTTTATTTCTATTTTAATTATTTGTATAATGTGCCTGGCCCAAAGGCATCTGGGTGCATATCTTAGGTTACAGTGACAAAATACATCAATAGCAGCAGGACAAGGAGCAGAATATACAATCAAATTGCTTAAAGGAAATGTACAGTGTATTTACATTCAGATTACTTGCAAGACAAAATCAGGGTACTTTATGGCTAATCAGGCAGGTGAACGTTTTGAGTGTCTTGAGCAATAAGCCACAGTTTATTTTTTCTCTTGAAGGAGTGGCAGGAGGATTCTGATCTAAGTGGGTTGGGCAGTGAGTTCCACAGGTTAGTGACAAGGACCGGGAAACTAGCCCCACCTGCCTTCTGAAGCTTGAACCTAGGTAGAGAGAGACAGCAAGCTTGGGCTGCTTGAGGGAGGACAGTTCGAAGTGTAGGGGGTGAATCGACTTGCCAGGTAGTTGGGCGCAAACGTTTTGAGGGAGACTCTTTGGGCTACTGAGAGCCAGTGTAGGTTGCGTCTGGTGTCAGAAATGCAGGGGCTCCTAGAAATATTTAGAGCTGCCCTGATGGTGTTATTTTGGGTGATGTGTAGCTTGCTAAGGTTTCATTGACTCGTCCCTAGATAAAGCATGTTACAGTAGTAGAGTCCCGACATAATAAGGGTTCTGGCAAGGATGGTGCATTTAGCCGTAGTCGGGAATGGTGGGCAGACTGTAATAAGTTTGCACATGTTAGGCGGATGCTGAGATTCCAGCATTGGTTTGTCTGGAGAGAGATAACGTTGAATCAAGATAGATGCCTAAGGTTTTTGTGTCGTTGGATACCTTGGTGTTATTGTCGATGAACGATTTGAAGGTAGGATCTAATCTATTAAGTCGGTGATGGGAGCCCAAGATGAGAAGCTGTTTTATCATCGTTTAGACAGAGCTTGTGTTGTGCTATTCAAGCCTGAAGGACCTGATATCCATCATTTAAAGCTTTAGTGTCCACTGTGTAGTCACTGGTGATGGGGATGAGTATCTGGGTGTCATCAGCGTAATTAGCGTAGGTGACACCCAGATAGTCAAGAATATCAAAGAGCGGTTTCGTGAACACGTTGTAGAGTGTCAGTGAGACGCAGGATCCTTGAGGGACCCCGCACTGAACTGGGCAGGGTTCAGCAGATGCAGAGGGGGAAAAGACCCTCATGGATCTATTATCCAGGAACGATCTAATCCAAGTGGTGGCTTTGTCTGAAAAATGGGCTGCAGATTTGAGATGGCGGCAGAGGATTTGATGGTTAACCAAATCAAAATCTGCTGATAAATCTAATAATAGTAGGAGGGCCAGCTACCCATTGTTTTTCAGATACTCGATTTGAGTTTTTAAATCCATGAGGGCAGTTTCTGTTCCGTGCCTAGGTCGGAAGCCAGATTGTCTGAGACCGAGGAGTTTATTGGATTCCAGATAATCCTGGATCTGCAGATAAGCAGTTCGGTCCTAGGTATCCAAGGCTAGGCTTTTGGATTTGCCCTTTAAGGGTTCTCAGCTTTTAGGCTCTAAAATAGACAAGAGTTTAGAAAAGCTGCGGTCTTCAAAGGCTGCTGCTAAGTCTTTGAATGCTGCAATTTGTCCGCCTCACCCGAAACGGTTGACTCCTCAGGGTTGCAGGGGTCGGTTTGTTCTGTTTTACTCATCCTTGGAAAGATCGAGAGGACAGAGGAGACAGCCTTGTGGTTCACAAGGACGTGGTGGTAGGGTTGCTTCAACACCCTCTGCCTCGTTGCCTTTCCGTAGCCTCCCCTGCATCAAAACCACTTTGAGACCTTCATCCATAAAACTGTGGGAGGGGGCAGGTTGTTTCAGCATCTGGAATAATGGTGAAGGATTACTTCCAATACTTGGGCACTACAAACAGATGCTCAAGATTCCTGCCTTTTCCAAAAAGGCCCCCACACCACCCCCCCCCCCGTCCCCCAAGAGGCCAGTCCTTGACCAATGCAGATCCAATTCTCTTACAGGAGATTTTAACCTTTGTTGGAGAAAGGTGCAATTGAATTGGTACCTGCGGCAGAGAAGAAACAAGGCTTGTCTGATTCCCAAAAACGACAGGGGACTGCGACTCATCTTGGATTTGAGATGTTTGAACAAGTTCCTGAGGAGGGACATGTTCAAGATGGTTACTCTTTCACAGATCCTTCTGCTCAAGGATTGGATGGTGTCATTTGATCTCCAGGATGCTTATTTCTATGTGCCCATACATCGCAAGCACAGAAAGTACCTGTGATTCGCTATTGGCCGTTCTCGCTATCAGTTTCAAGTACTGCCCTTCAGACTGAGCTCAGCCTGAGGGTCTTCACCAAGTTGATGGCGGTGGTGATAGCGAATCTAAGAAGGGGTGGGATTCACATCTATCCCTACCCGGACGATTGGCTGATGTAAGAAATCTGAGGCTACTCTCCCAAATAGACCCCAAGAATCCCTTATTCAGGTAGCCAGGGAATGCTGGGTGCTCTCCAATCCCAACCCTGGGGGTGGACGAGCGAGGGAGGATCATCTGGGTAGGGGAACCCAGGGTTATGCTTGATGATATACCCCAGGTGAGATGCGGTACACCTTACTGTATGGCACCTTTTCCCCATCCTACCCAGTAGGGTATCAAGAAATGTAATCCCCCCCCCCAAACTCTCCTTTCACACACTTTGTAACAGACAGCTCACTGTGAGCGACAATGGATTAACACCTCCCTACCCAACATTCCCTCTGTTACCATACACCATTTCAGAACCCATACCGTTACCCCCCCTCCCCCAACCCCCCATTCCAACAGATATCAAACCGGAAGCGAAGCATAGGAGAACCTGGCGAAGGAAAGTACATGTCACCCTGTGCTCTACAACAACCCTTGTGTACACAACACTACAGTTACCCCCTTCACCCTGATGGAAACCCACATGGCTTTTCCAGTATTCTTTTGAAAAACTAAAACTCCTATAATCATAATCCCTCCACACGGCTTTTCCGTAAAGCCACTGGGACGAGGAGGAGAGAGATTGGGAGGATGAAGATTACTGACAAAGAACCATGGACACAGAAGATGGACTCCCTCCCTGGATCAGACTGTCCCACTAATGAGGCCAGGCAAAGTCGGGCCTCCCTTCACAACCATGCACACCAGAATCCAATCACTACTCCCAGGAAGTATAAAAGGCAGAGCAGGAGAGCACATGAGCCAGCTGGGTATGCTAGAAGGTGCAAGAAGCTAGCGGAAGACCACAAGCGCTGCAAAGACCCTGGGAGACCTGGAGGAGGAGAAAACCACCCTGACACTGGCCCTATGAGTCCAGAGGACACTGCATTGTGAAGAGTGAGCTGTACCTCCAGAAGGCAAGACCTGGGGCAGCTGGGGTTGCCTGGTGGTACCCACAGCAAGACTCCTCCCCTGGCCAGTCAGGCGAACCCAGGTCTCTGAGGGTCAGAGTAAGAGATCCTGACCCCAGCACAATATCCACTTTTAGCTCCTGCAGATCCCAATGCCAAATGCCATTTTGGGGAGCTGAGAAGTGGGAGCAAAATCCTGAAAGTGCATTCTGGGGCTGGAAATCCCAAAACCCTTTTTGAAAACTGAGGTTTGAGAGGAGACTAGAGCCAGGCAGAGGAAAGTCTTTATGAACTTTGTGAAAGGGGTCCAAGCCCGGCAGAGGTAGACCCTTGTGAACCTTGTGAGAGGGTTCATACACAGTGGAGGGAGACCCTGAAAGACTGGACTTTTGTGAGAGAAACTGTCAACAGAGATAGAGTGGGCCGGCACCACGTGAGCACTCATTCAGGTCTCTGGCTGGTGCCCCATCTCTCGAACCAGGAGAAACAACAAATACCAAGAGGCCTTAGGGGAGGCCAGCGTGAGGTGTCTTGGTGATCATACAAGGGTCAAACCAAGCCCTTTGTACAGTCAAAAGTGTTTGACATGTTGTGGAGGCAGACGTGAACCCAACTGAGGGAAGCCTGCAAATTGGGGTGAACCTTAACACACCCTAGAACATTGTGATGAATTAACTGTGCGATGCCTGACTAGGGGCTGAGACCCGGACTTGGGTAAAGGGAAGAACCTAAGGAGTCTAGAATGACTTTTTTTGAATGAAATCTGAACCCGACAGAGGGATGCCAAGAGAAAGCTAGGGGAAGGGAACCCCACTTTCTGATATTTAGAAATTGTGAACTGTGGAAAGTGTGAGCCCGACTGAGGGAATTGTGAACCTGACATTTGTGCCCGGTGAAGAGGAACGCCGTACGAACTGTGATTTTATGAACCACGCACTTGCCAAAGAATAACACAGCGAGACGTGATCGTCCTTCGGAAGCCTCTGTTTAAATTGGCAAGTGCGAAAGAAGGATCAGAGCCTGCCTTAGGGGGATACTAGGGTAAAGTGTAATCACCTGACGTGAAGGTTACCAGAAGGAACTGTTTATTTTGTTGTTTTGGGCAGGTCGGGCCCTCTGAAGCGAGAGACATTGGATGAGAAGAGACTTGGTCACGGAAGGCCCTAGAGGCTCAGGAGTGTGCTGTGCTCAAGAGTCCCGCCTTGTCCTGTGCTAAAAACGTGGGGAAGGGAGACCCCGGCCATAACATCCTGACTTATCATTTTGTGAACACTTCTTTCTTTTCTTGTGAACATTATCGCGCACTATTTTGTAGCATAGCAGCAAGGATTGCCAGTAGACTTTTTGCATGTGCCCTTTTTAATTGACTAGACTCCACTTGGACTGTATTACTATTATTTGATGGTCGTAGTTTGCTCCCATCTTAGATTTAGGTTTAGATTAGGTGTTTATCGCACCCATTTCTACAGTTTAATAAAGACCTGTGAACTGTGATCACTTGTCTGTCTTGCTTTGAAACCATGCCTTCCTTACATTGATCAGAGCCTGTTCTCCTGAATAGGATCTGGAACATCTTGGCAGCACCTGCCACTCCCTCTACAGACTGGGTTTCCCAGTCCCAGAAGCTTCAATTGATTGGAGCGGTCCTAGACTCTTCCTTGGGGAAAGCTTTGCCACTCGAGTAAGGGCTCAGCACATTTTGTAGATTGTAAGCAAATTGCAGAGTTCCCAATGTCTACCGACTTGCGATTTTCTGAAGTTACTCGGTCATATGGCATCCTGCGTTTTTCTGGTGCCAGATGACCATCTAAGGATGAGGTCTCTCCAATGTCCCTTAGATCCCAGTGGACTCAGTTCTCCGACAGGATGACAGACCTGCTTCAGGTCCCGAGCAGGGTCGCACAGTATCTGCTGTGGTGGGCCTGCGAGGAGAATGTGTTGAACGGAGAACCTTTTTTGCAACCATGGGCTGAGATAATGCTAGTGACGGATGCCTCCTTCACAGGTTCGAGAGCGCATGTCAACGATCTGACAATCAGCGGTAGTTGCTCTCCATTTGAGTCCAAACTACACATCAACCTTTTAGAGCTGAGGGCAATCCGACTAGCGCTGATGGCCTTTCTGCCATCTGTACGGGGAAAGTATGTCCTGATAATGACAGACTTCACAGTGGCAATGCATTACCCCAACAAGAGAGTAGGTGTAGTGTCACTACCACTGTACAGAGGCAATGCAGCTCCGGTTTTGTGCACTGCAAGATGGATTCCCTCTGTCGGCCGTTCACCTAGCAGGAGAACAGAACGTGGCACCGGACACTGGGAGACTGTGCTCTGCCTGCTCAGAGGAGTGGGAGTTAGCTTAGGAAGTCCTTTTTGAGCTCTTTGCCACCTAAGTGGAGCTGTTCGCGTCCAGTGTCAACAGGAAATGCGGCCTGTTCTGCTCCAGGGAATTTCCTCAGAAAGGAGCTCTGGGGACGTGTTTGTGGTAGAATGGGAGTTTCCATTAGTCGCCGTCATTCCTCATGTTCTCAGAAGGTTGTGAAATGTTCCTGGTTGCTCCGGATTGGGCCAGGAGGACGTGGTACCCGGTACAGAGATTGGGACCTTTTGAAAGACATAATGGAGTGTTTCTTTCGGCCAGAAGGCCAGCAACAAAGGCACTGTACCGGTGCCATTGGAACAAGTTTTGAAGGTAGTGTTGAAACAGGAAAATAGACCCATTCACTTGTGACGCACCATCAGCGTTAACTTTTCTTGTGCAGCTAACCCATCAGGGGCTTCAAGTTTCTACGGCAGGGGGCTAGCTGGCTCCGCTTTCCATTTTAAAGCGTTAGTTAGAGCAGGGCTCCTATTTCAAACTCCCTATTGCCATTCAATTCGTGAAGGGGTTAACTAATCTCTTTCCGCACGTTCCTTTTATTGTTCTGGTTTGGGAGACCTCAATTTGGTTTTGAGTTTGCTTATGGGTGCTCCTTTCAAGCCTCTTCATTTGTTGCCTCTCAGGATGCTTTCTTTAAAAACAGTGTTTTTACGACTATTACCTCAGCTCGCAGACTTAGTGAGCTCCAGGCTATCTAAACTGCCATTCACTATCTTCGATAAAGATAAAGTCAGGGTTCGTCCTTCTTTTCTACCGAAGGTGGTTTCGTAGTTTCACCTGGCACAAAAATTGTTTGGCCATCTTTCTACCCTCCTCCTCTTCGTTCTAAGCTTCAATGAAGGCTTCACAGATTAGATCCCAAGAGAGCATTGAGCTTTAATATTTACAGACTCTCTAAGTTCAGGCAGGACGACCAGCTTTTTGGAGGCTATGCTGGTCACCGGATGGGACAGGCAGTTACAAAACAGACTGGCTCAGTGTATTATCCTGTTGTAAGGGAGGCATGGTGCCTCAAGTAGACACTGACACAGATTGCAAGTTTCAAAACCTTTAGTTGTATATTTTGAAGGGGGGTGGGGGAAAACTCATAGCTTGCCCTAATACTAAAATGGGAGTAATCTCAATCATAAACTAAAGAAAACACAGTTCTGGTCAGTCTTGTCAAAATAATAATGGCCTATGCTAAAAAACCTAATCCCTGCCCTTGCTCTAAGATAACAAATGGGTGAAGGGATATGGATTGGGTCAAAAGAAAATCAGTGTAAAAAACAAATGTCAGTATGGCTGAGCAACCGTCTCTCCCCACGTTTTGCAGCATGTGGTAAGGTGGCACACTTGGCTTGGGTGACTTACTCTGGCTCCAGACACACGGATGCAGTTCAAACGATTGTGGACCAGGGCCCGCTTGGCCTACCACGATCAAGTACCTTTTTTGGCAGTTCAACAGAATAACCACATTTCACAATCACTACTCGACTTCTTCTCGAGAAGTACAATTACACCCAGGTCTCCCTCTGCCAGGCTCAGACCATTTTATATTACAGTTCACTAGGCTCCCCTCCATCGGGCTCAAGCCCCTTACTTTTCCTACTTTCGAAGACTTTCGATTGTGCAAGGATTTTTCTAAAACCACTTCATGACCACTTCGACCTTTCTTCTTATTTGGTTTTCCTTTTATAACACAAGTTCCTTGAATCCTTATAGCTTTGCAAACATACAAAAAGAAAGTTAAACAAAATCTTCACCAAATAACGCTTTCTCGCAATGCCTCCTGGCACTTGTCATTTTCACTCCCATGCTCCCCTCAGTCGGGCACACGCCTTGTTTTTTCTTTCTTTATGAAGTTCTTGTCTGCACAATAACGCAAAGACCTTCGATTGTACCGCTTCTTACAGTATGACCACCTTGCTACTTGATATAGTGTGGCGCCTTTAACCATGAACAAGAGTGTTTAATCGCTTTCCTCCTGGTGGCCGTCTTATGCATAGCCTTCGCTTGCCACTTTGTTGCTGCTACAATCTTCGTTTCACACAGACGGGTCTTTCAGGGCATTCACACACCGGCTGTGTGAACTCCTTGCGGTTGCTTGCGGCTCTGTTACTGGTGTCAAGGATTGCAGTTCACAGCTGGTGTCTCGCCTCGCCAACTCTGTCATTCACCCGGGAGGGTGGCTGATAACGTGGAAACGCCATGCAAGCTTTCTCTTTCCTTTCAATCAGCATTTCATTCGCAACCTTCAGGATCCCGGGCAGGGAATTACCTCTCGCAGGGAGGTTCAGGATTTCTCTCCCTTTTCTGCCACTCTGTCGTCCTGCTCCCCCCCCCCGGCCCCTCCCTCCACCCTCCCTCCCCCGGTTTGCTGCTGCCCTGGAAGTACTGTTCGTACGGCGTTCATTCCGTGTCTCAACTTGCTCAGTGTGTCCTAGTGCTACACCATTTGTGTGGGGAGTGTTAATGTGTGTCCGGTGTATGCAATTGTGGTCAATTGCCTGACTATGCTTGACCATATTAACAGGACATGTCCAGAGTTTGAAGATTTGTTTATTTGTTAAGCGCACCAGGCCCATGGGCAACCCGGGCGCGTAATCTTAAGTACAGGTTACAACAAAGTATATACAAAGGGCCAGATTTGCTGGTAATACATATATATAGAATACAAGTGGTGAACCATACAATGAGGCCTATATACACAGATAAGGTATGTTACAGATAGGGACCGGCTAGTGGGAACCTTAACCTTAAGTAACGTATGAGTGTCAATCTTTTTCCTCTTGGACCTCCTCTTCCTCGGCTCAGTATTTGTGTAGTAAGGGGGGGGGGGACTAGGATGTTGGAATAACCTAAAAAATAGGGTGGGATTGGATTATTGAAAAGGGAGGGATACCGCGTCTCACCTTCGGATGTCGCACCCCTACTCCCGAGGACCCCCTCACCCAGGTGATCCTCCTGCACTGGTCCACCCCCAGGGTCTGGATCCAAAGGTGATGGCCTTGCCCTGGCTACCTGAGTAAGGGATCCCCGGGGTCTAGCGGTGAGACACCCTCAGGCTTCTCGCACTGTATTTCCAAATGTTACAATCTGTCTCGTAAGGAAGTCCCTGAAGGTCTGAGAGCGCATTCCACAAGAGGGGTGGCTACTTCCTCAGCTCTTCAGAGAGGAGTGCAGGATATTTGTTGTGCTGCCACCCGGTCTTTGTTGCATACCTTCACAAAGCTTTATTGCCTGGATTCTCCATCAGGTTAGGACACTACATTTGGGAAGGCTATTCTACACAGCATAAATCGGATATAAATTCTCCATTCTCTCCTCCTTCAACATACTGCTTTGGGAGTCTATCAAAGATGAGGAGTATGTGGGAGGACATGAAAGGTAGCCCAACTTAGTGGTATCCCTTTAATTATATGGGTACCACCAATCACGCTCACACTGGATTAAAGTTCACCCCTCTAGGGAATTAAGGCCAAGAGTCTTTAACTTGCAAGGATAACAAATTTAATCTGTACAGAAATGAGGATGTGGCAAATAACTGTGCTCCTGAAAGGTATATTCTGTCCCTCAACTGCTCCCAGCTCCTGCAGGCTGGTGCCAAGCAAGAGCCTTATATACTGTTTAACTTGGTCACTGGATACTGGCATGGCTCATCTAAAACTGTCCTTCTTCCCTTACAAGGGGTGCTGCAGTCTTTCTTCCTTCATGGCTGGGTTTCCGTTTAGGGCAAACTACTTGGCATACTGTTAGCCTATGCAAGAATACATTGTAGCTCCTGTTTATCGTCATGTTGCTACATTATGAACATTTGTATATGAACACCCCTTCACGCCATACTCTCCACACTTCACTCATTATACTCATACTTTTACCTAGTCTTACAATCTCTTTTAAACCTGGTTTTATAATTCTGCATGTCGTGCATTGAGTGTTAGCCTGCATGAGCTTTTGAGGAACAGGAAACAGCTGCTCAGCCACTTGGTGTGCTCTGCCAGAGCTAGCAAAACACCACATCAATGCCTGTAGTCTATTTTTAGCACAGGCTGCATTCCTTTTGGCACAGAGCCTACTTCTGTTGTGCATTGAGAAAAAATAAATACAATTTAACATTTTTACAATTGTATTCAGCTAATAGTTATTTACACCTTTTTTTTTTTTTAGTGCCCCTCCTCCCCCCTGGACTCTTGTATTGCTTAGAAATCGTTAAAAGTAGACTTGCCTAATTCTAAAGCACTTGGGGTGAGGGTGGGGTGCAGGAAGGCACTAGCTCCTCCCCAACAGACACAATCCATTAGAAGAACAAATTACTTACCCCGGTAATGTTCTTTCTACTGGCTGTTCCTCTCATGTAATCCTTATTGCCCTCCCAACCTGCCCCGCTGTCATCTGGGAGAATTTCCATGATTTACACCTTCCTCTCTATTAATGCTGATGTCTTTTTAGTATTTAGGGGCCAGATAGCTCCACACGCTCGCCTTGGAAGCAAGACAACGCAGAGCAACACAAGTTCGATCCCTGGGTTCGCACTTGGAAACCTCTGGGTATTAAGCGCTTTTTACAATTACAATTCATGGCGGCTGTGCTGGTGAGAGGAAAAACATGAACTGAGGCAATGGATGTGGTGCGTGCTATTTATACTAATGCTGACTTTGCAGTTGAGAGCAGATGGAAGTCACCGAGGGACATGAGGGTGGCGATGCACGGCGCCCTCTGCTGTGAAAAGTTTTCCAAAGCTGCAAGCAGGATATCGGAGTATATCAAAGATGAGGAATTTGTGGCAGGAACATCAAGTGAAAAGAACATTACGCGAGGTAAGTCATTTTTCCCTCAGACTCTACAACCTTTGCTGGCCATCACAACACTGCCTACACCTTCACCCACTCTCCCTGCCCAACTGGTAGGGGTGCTGGTGAAGGACTGTTCTCATCTTCCAAACTTCCGGTCTCTCTAACTCCCCTATATCCCCCAGCTTCTCCTTCTATCGAGTACAGTATCTCCACCTGCTACAGCATTCATATTATAGCTTTCTCTCGGCCACCTGGTCCCACTGATCAATTTATTGACCACCTCTTCCCAACTGACTCCCTTCCTCCCCATCATCACCTCATCACTGGTGACTTCCCCTCCCTCTCCACTCCTCTATCCACTGATTATAGCTCTTCTCTCCTTAACTGGAGTCCACTGATTCCCTGGCAGTGACCTTCCATGTGGCCTGGGGAAGGCAGACGCTACCTGATCCTGATCCTGGGGGTGGTTTTATGAGAGAGGATCACATGGGAGGAGAGGGCTACCAGGGAGATGTCATGACTTCACTGAACGGGGCGCTGCAGCTCCCCCCTTTCCAATGAAGACGACCACCTATTACCCGCAACCCTTTCCCATGAGGAAGACCCCTCATACCGAAGATCCTTTTCCATGAGGTAGACCCTCTGATGCCTGTGAGAAACCAGAGGGTATACTCAGTCCTACTCACCCTGGATCCTCTGCTCAGGTGTTCCGGGAAAGGCCATCGCTCGCGAGGGCAGATCACCTGGGTGGTGGGTCCTCAGAGATTGGGAGGGTGGCACCCGCAGGCGAGACATGGTATCCCCCTTTCCCTATTAAGACCAATCTAACCCTTCTCCGGACTTAATGGGTTATTGCAAAACATTTCCCTTTAATTCACCACATTTGACCGTTGAAAGTACTGGGAAGAGGAGACTAAGAGTAATGAACAGTACACCTACATTTGACCACTCTGGTACTGGGACATGGAAGATGCCTGCAGAGTGTAGTGAGAGGCAGGTGTGTCCCTTCAATCAAAGTCGGGCAAACCTAATGTTTGGGGTTTGCAGGAGTATAAAATAAGAGGCAGAGAATGGCATTTGGAAGGAGGAGAGAAGCAGGGAGAAGTGTGTGGAAGAGACCTGCAGGGGGCCCTTACGAGGAGGAGGCAGCTGTGATGGGATCTGTAGAGGAGCCAGGATGCCAGCCAGCAGCCCAAAGAGGGAGCCTCTGTGTTTCTGAACTGTGCAGGAGGAAGGAGAAAGCCGTCTGCATCCCAATCGAGGCAGCGGAGCCACCAGCATGCGAGAGGCAGGCTGTGGAATGCGAGCAGGTCTCGCAGGAGCTGGTCCACTGACCTACAAGGAAGAAAGAAGCAGTGGGAGCCATTCGGGAACGCCGCCAAGCAGCAGCGAGTGTCCGGGCGGCGGGGAGCGTTGGCCGGTGTGCGGGGGGAGGTGTCCCTAGATGACAGAAAGGCGTTCCTAAGCAGGCTGCGAGTGGGTAATTAATGCATTCCAATTACCGAACTGTACGGACAACGGAAATTAAGCATAATGAACATTTATTAAATATGTAATAACTTGCATTTAAACCATAATGAGTGCATATTGAATACCAAATTGAAGAAAAACTTGAAATAAAGTATAACGAATGCACATTGAACATCAAACTGAATTAAAGCTTGAAGTGAATATTTGTTGGGTGTCGGAACTGAATGTAGGCTTGCACTTTCACTTATTGAATATAGAATTTTAATAACACTTTCTATGGGTAAAGCAGAAGACGACCAAAGAGAAAGTGTCCATGGGAAAACCGCACATAGGCAAGAGCGCAAGTGTTATAGAAAGGTGGGACATGAGCAGAACAACCATAAAGTGAACTGTACGGATAATTGCATTGTGGCAAGGCCAAAGACTGGCGAGAGGTGTGTGACACTTTGGGGTAGAGCCAAGGGGCCAATTAGGAGAAATCAAAGGAGTGTGACTACTGCACACAAGCCAGAGGCCAACCAAGAGAGACTACAATAATACAACTCTATACACATGGACAAGCCTTGAAAAACCTGCGTGGGCTGAGTAATCTAGGTATTCTGGTTGCGCGCCCTGTGATGGGTGAACCGCGCGGTCTGACAACTACGGCTAGACCAGTAAGCCCAGAACTATATGAATCCCAAGACTTTGTGTAAACTAAAGTCTTTGGTAAGGACACCCTGAGATTCAAGGACCTGTGAATCTTGTCTTGAGAACGAAGCCTCAAGAACCATTTGCTTTTGTACTTTGTTGCTTGGAATTTCGGAAAGGGGGCGCTGGAGAAGAAGCGAAGAGCGGCACGAAGCTCAGAACTTTGTTGATCATTGTTTAGCTTTAGTTGTCTGGGCAAGGATAGGTTTTGGACACACAGACTTTTAAGTTGAACTCTTTAGCTTAGAATTTCCTTGGTTTCGTTCAGGTAGGGGAATCCCACCTTAGCATAAGGCAAGTTAGGCCTTCGACCTTCCTGACATTTCATTTAATTCATATCTTTTGTTTGAACTTTAAGTCTGTTGTCTGTGTCTTACTTCTTGATGCCTTCACATTCTCCAGACCCTCATGGCCTACTGTCGGGTATGGGTTCCCACTAATAGGAGAAATTAACCCTCTTCTTCATATTCTTATGGTTAAACTCATAACCATAACACCAACTCACACTACTCAAACATAACACTGCTTTCTTCTAAAGTTATATTATGTAAAACCAGTAAACTGAACTATTGAAATGCCATGTGTTTAACAACATCTATGAACTTCAACTCCCAGAATTTCCCAGGTACTGAGACGAGGATGTTGGAGTTTGAACCATATACCAAGACCTTGGCCCACAATGTGCAGGCTAGTCTTTTTTCCAAAGCACTTGTTAGAGGAACATTTAAACCTGGTGAGAGCACTATTCGGAGAGGCAGTGCAGGATAAGACGTAGGCTCCTATTCAAAAGCTAGTGAAAGTGAAGATCACGTACCGGTGTGGCAGACCAGAAGAGGGTGCCTCAGGAGAGATGCTGAGTCATAGACTGAAGTGCTGTGGAGACGCTGGAAGCTGCTATAATAAGGTCCTAGGCGCTCGGTGAGTCAAGCCTGCGTTCTCCATTCTGTATCCTGAAGGGAAGCAGACATGCAATCGTGGAGCCGCGATGGAGGCTGGAAGAATGTCTACAGCATCCAGAATGGAAAGTGGGTGGAAGCAGCACGCTGCAGAAGCGCAAACCTGACTGGTGATGCTGGTGAAAGCAGTGAGTCTGCCCAAAGCCAGTGGGGACCCCAGAGCGTGCCGGCGACCGCGCCAACAACACTTTGAACATTATAGCCTTGTGCATACGATGAAAGGCTTGTTTGAATACCAAAAAATAAAAAGGCAAACCCCAATGAACTGTGAATATCTGAAATGTAAATGTGGGGCCAACTTAAACCTTACCACAAGTATATACATCAACCCAAGGGCCATACCTACAATATTTATGATCCAGAGAAAGCATATGAAAAGTCCTGGTAAACCAAAGACACTAGGCGACTGAAGCATATGAGAAATCCTGACCAGCAAGACCGCAAGCAATTGATATATATGTAAAAGTCCTGGCAGTAGAGTGCACCAGGCAATTGGCAAGCCCCAAGAAATGTTAAAGGAAAGATTGGCATTTATTTATTGAACCCGGAAAAGTTGGATCTAAAGAAAGACATTGCTATCCAGGCTGAGGAGAAAGTTGCATTAAAGAAATACTGTTGAAGACTTGGTTGCCTAAACGGGAATCTTGTGAGCCTAAACAAGACACCAAGGAACTTTTTACAAAAGTGACTATGCTACGAATTATGAATCCAGTGGAAGCAATCCACCCCATGGAACCAAGGGCTTCTGCCTTGGAGAACATTTGTGTTAGAATTATACTTGTTTCAGTTGTGAACCCCTTTTGGTCAGTTGAAGATATTTTCCTTAGACATTGTCATTTGTTAATAGTATGACGGTCAGGATAGGAAGTTTTGGACACAAGGTCAATTTTTCAATTATTGACATCCTGACACGGACAGATCCTTAGTTTTTGGTTTATAGGCAGGGAAACTCCTCTTTAGCATGGGATCAGAGAGACATTTTTCCAACCCTTTTTCTTTTAATAATTATCTTTTGTAAAAACATGACAACCTTGTGTCCAGCTCTCATTTCTGCCACCTTAAACCACCAATTCAAATGGTAACTCCCTTGCCCTTATACCCCTCTCCTCTCAACTTTCTGCCTCTAAAATCTCCACTGCTTCTCCTTCCTTGGATCATTCCATCGTCATTGCCTCACACTCTTCTCCTACTTCCATCTCTCTTTCTCTCTCTTTCTCTCTTTCTCTCTCTTTCTCTCTCTTTCTCTCTCTTTCTCTCTCTTTCTCTCTCTTTCTCTTTCTTTCTCTTTCTTTCTCTTTCTTTCTCTTTCTCTCTTTCTCTTTCTTTCTCTCCATCTAACACTTCACTTACCAAGCCTAAGTTTCCCTCCAAATTCCCTATAAACACCTCTAACCTACACCACTCCAATGGAAATGTCACCTTTCCATCCACTGATGAAGCCTTCACTACTAACGCTGCCTTCTCCTCTCACCTCCCTCTTACTACATTCACTCCTTAACCCTCCGCGCCACTGCGTTGGATTACATCTTCCATCCGCACCCATAAAACAACAATGAGGAAAAACCTTCATACTAGGCAAAGATCTAGACACTCCTTGTATCTCCAACTCTACCTGACTGCTCTTCAAAACTACTCCTTTGCTCTTGACTCTACCAAACGTCACTTCTATCTCTGTCATTTCGTCACAATCCTCTGAACCTAGGCACCTCCAGAAATCTCCCAACTTACATCTTTCACCTCCCAAACCCTCCTCCATCTCCTCTATTTCTGCTAACAATCTTGCTCTCTGCTTTGCTTCTAAAATTTCCAACATTCAACATACCCTCGCAAATTACCTTCTATCCCCACACCTGCTCACCTTTCTCCACCACCCCTATCCTCCTCTCCTGCGACAATGTCTGTCTTTGCCCCCACTAACACTGATCAGGTTCTTGACCTTCTCCTCATGGCTAACCTGTTATGTGCCCACATCGACCCTTTATTCCTGCACAGAGTGAAACTCATAGCTCCCAGTGTTCCTCCATATCTTCGCTTTTGAACTCTCCTCTTGACAGTGCCACTTTTCCATCATGCTGCAAGTCGGCTACTGTCATCTCTATCCTAAGAAACCAGGCCTAGATCCTTACTGTCCTATCAACTTTCTCTTCTATCTCACTATTCCAAAATCCTAGAGCATGTAGTTTTCAACTGACTCACTGAGTTCCTTGACACACACGACCTCCTGGATCCTCTGCATTCTGGCTTCTGACCGCGAACCGACCAGAACCTAGGGAAGGGAGCTAGAGAAAAAGCTCCAGCAGGACTCCATTTTGTCTTTTATTTTTAACACAATTTTGTTGTGGCAAGAGAAATCCCCACACAATGTTTTGTTAGATGTGAGGGCAAGCATAGGTTTTGACACAGACAGACTTTTGTTTTGGACTAACGGACCTAGACTTTCCTTAGTTACATCAGAAATCCCAAAACAGATATAGGGCAAGCTAGGCCTTACACTATCCTGACTTTTAGAAAGAGTTTGTTTAAACTTAACATTGTTGTCTGTGTCATCTCTTGATACCATACCTGTCTCAACTTCCACACTTTTCCTTAAAGGTGGTTTCACTGGACAGCCACACTGTTCCCAAGCTGCTACCTGGGACAATGGAACTCCTCTTCCTTTCACCTGCAGCATCTTTAAAATTCTGCTGCTGGGAGTTGACACGCTGGGAACCAATCGCAAAGGTTCCACAAATAGGCCCCTGACTGAAGTTTATGATCTTCTTCCTCCTAGCCCTCTTCTTCGTCCCAGTACTAGACTATTATTTGTATGTATGCAAGTCAATGGGAAAATAAGAACAGGATTGATTAAACCCTACAAAGGCCTGGGGGACTTTCAACTCCCTATGGGGTATACCACGTCTTGTCCATAGATCATGCCATATAACATTAGCCAGTGGGTCCATCGCCATTGCAAATATCAGTGGGGAGAGTGGGCACCCATGCGTATACGATGCCTGATTTCAATCTCCCCTGAGACACCCATAGACCACCACCGTCAGGGATGGGATTTGTAAGTTGGCTAGTGCTGTTTGGACAAAGGCTGCATCACAGCCAAAAGCTTCCAAGGTTATCTGAAGTTAACCCCTTTCCATACAATCAAATGCCTGTGTAGCACCCAAGGCAGCGATTGACAACTTCTGCACTGTCCGCCTTCCCCAATCAATGACATTGACCACCCTCCTGCTTTTGTCCTGAGTGTGCCTGCTCTCTATGAATCCGGCCTGATCACGATGAATGATTTTGGCGAGAACCCTCAGACGACAGGGCCACTACCTTTGCCTATGGCTTTGCACGGTTCTTCAATAGGGATATGGGGCTGTAGCTACCGCACTCCGTAGGGTCCTTGTGAGGCTTGAGGAGCAGTGTAGTGGCGGAAATTCCAATGTCCCATGAAAACAGACCCCTCTCCCGGATCACATTGAAAAGCCTGGTGAATGGTGATCTTTACCAAGGTTTGAAAACCTTGTAAAAGCTGTTTTTGAACCCATCCAGACCTGGGGCCTTATTGGGCGGCAGGGACTCGATAGCTCTACTCACTTCTTCCAATGTGATCAGGTTCTCTAGGGCTTCCTTATCCTCTTCCGATAGCGGAGTCAGGTTTGCTCTCTGTATAAGTTTTGATCTTTCCCTCTGCTCTCACTAGCTGCCTACAGTAGGCCTCCATTATGCCCAGCTTCTTCCCCCTCCTCCCTACATAGCTCCCCGGGGTGTCTTCCTGAAACTGTATAATATATTTCCTGTTAAGTTGCTTGTGCAATCTAGCAGCCTAAAAGCAGTTGGCCTTATTCCTGTTGGCAATATTAAGATTGTTAAGACCAGAGCAGCATCTTGGCGGATCTACCCGCAGCGTGCGCCTCCAATGGAGCTCTCATTGATATTATCTCGCTCGTACACCAGTGTTTTAGAGCATGACCAGGCCAGAGAGGGGAACAGGGAACAACAAAACAACGATCTTACTAGGCCCAGTGACATTGAGAACGCACAAGTGCATGGGAGAGGGGAAAAGTGTGTGGGGGGGGAGTGGAAAGTGCGGATCAAAGGAGAACATTGATAATAATAAATAAATCCAAAAGGCAAACAAAAGTGGTAGTGCAGCCAGCAAATGGCAAGTGCTGGGTTAAGGCAGCAGACAGGGTATGGGGGGGGACTGTATGGGTACAGATACAGACCCCAGTGCAGGGGGGTGGCCGGAGGCAGTGCAGGGGGGTGGCCGGAGGCAGTGCAGGAGGGTGGCAGGGTGAGCAGGTACCTGGGTCCGGAAGACGGAGGGTAGGCCAGGTGCATGGTGCAGAGCGAGAACAGATCAGCAGGGGAGGGGGCGGTGCGAAGGCAGAAGCAAAGAGGAAGGTTGTGAGGTGCTTCCAGAACGGGAGATGGTTCTTATCAAGTTTCAGAATGACAGGGAGGTTGTTCCAGAGGGAGGCCCCAGCCGAAGACCGAGATCTACCCCCAGCTCGTTTCTTTGAGAAACAACTGACCCAGAGGGAGTTGGAGGTGGAGGAGGGAAGAGCTTGAGAGGGGAGGTATTTGCGGAGTGATAGATGAAGGTATTTTGGACCCAGGCCCCAGAAAGCCTTGTGGACAATGCAGAGGGTTTTGAATTTAATCCTTAGATCCACTGGGAGCCAATGGAGAGATTTCAGAGCTGGAGAGATATGATCCCAGTGCTCGAAGCCAAGGGCACGTCTCGCAGTCCTGTTCTGGATTAGTTGCATAGGGCAGAGAGTAGAGACGGGTAGATTGAGAAAGAGGCTGTTACAATAGTCCAATAGTCCAACCTAGAGAGAACCAGTGCTTGGGAGACAGTGAGCTTCTGGGGGAAGGAGAGGAAAGGCAGAGTACCTCTGAGGAGGTGCAGTAGAAAGTTTGACTTTTTAGAGACATCGGAGACGGGCGGAGAAGGAAAGTGTGGAGTCAAAGATGACCCTGAGGTTCTTAGCCTCACAAATGGGGGTAGGAGGAGGGCCAAGGGAGGCCAGCCAGAGAGTAAGGGGAAAGGAGGGTGAAGGTGTGCCGATGAGGAGGATCTCCGTCTTGCTGGCATTCAGACAAAGATCGTTGGCGGCACACCAATCTTGAATGGCAGTTAGGACATCAGATGAGAGAAGGAGAGGAGTTGGCCGAGGGTAGCCTGAAAATGAGTTGTCGTCAGCATAGCACAGGAAAATGGCAATGCAGTGGGCAAGAGTTGCCAGGTATTGGTTGAAAAGCCAGGGCGAGAGGTTAGACCCCTGGGGAACCGCCACAGGTAGAGAGGGAGATAGATGATTGGAAGGACCCAAGTTGGACCTGGCAGGGTCGATCAGAGAGGAATGAGGTCAGCCAGGCCAGAGCCTGATCGGTGATACCCAGGTTATCACGGAGACGGCTGAGCAGGATAATCTGGTTGACCGTGTAGAAGGCAGAAGAGAGAGAGAGAGAGATAGAGAGAGAGAGTAGGATGAGGACAGAGGGAATGTTAGAGTCCAGGTTAGCGAGCAGATCTTCACTGAGGTTTAGGAGGGCAGTTTCTGTGCTTCTGGCAGCTCTGGTCGTGGAGACTGCCAACAGAATTGGAATTGGAATGAAGGTTAAGCTGAGAGATGGCCAGCTCTTCCAGTAGTTTGCCCAGAAAAGGAGTAATGGAAATTGGGCGATAGTTAGCCAGACAAGAAGGATCAGCTGTGGGTTTCTTGAGAAGAGGATGCACAAGGGAGTGCTTCAGAGGTGAGGGGAAAGATCCTGAGGCAAAGGAGTGGTTGCAGAAATCGGCAAGGGCTGGAGCAAGGGTATTTACGTGGTCCTTGATGGTTTTATAGGAACAGGGATGAGCCTGTTTTGACGAGGCTTTCATAGATCGGACTTGTCTAGCGACCTCATCAGGGGAGAAAAGAGGAAAGGATGAGAAAGAAGGTGGGGGGTTGGCTGAAGGAGGGTCAGGCCCTGGCTTTCTGAAGAGAGCTCTGGCTTTGTGAAGCTCCCTTAGAGAGCTCAGAGCAATGTTGTGTACATGGGCCTTCGCCGCTGCTCCCACCTCCTGTTCTAGTGCCATCTGTACCAACTCTCTTGCACTTAGATACGCTGCACAGCCTCGGAGATAAGCTCCCCTCTAAATACTGCCTTGGCGGCTCCCCATACCACCCTTCAGTCCATCCACAAGACCCCCCCCCGCACCACCCCGTGTTGTTCTCCTGAAAGTACCTCCATGTGTGCCCTGAGCGCAGTGTCCTGCAATATTAATTGTCATCCTCCAGGGTTCGCTTTCTTTTGGTCTTTTGGCGTGCCCCCTCACCCCCCCCCCCCTATCTTCACCTGTACCAGAACCGGGAAATGATCAGAAAGGTACAATAGACTTATGTCCACAGAGATGACCGAGGGAACCAGGGAAGCAGACACCAACATCATATCAATTCTAGAGAACCCCCTATGCACAGTCAAGAAGTGCGTATAATCCCTTTCTTCCTGACGGAAGAACCTCCAGGTTTCAATGAGGTCCAATTCCCTTAGAAGCCTTGCCAACTCCTGTCTGTGTCTGCCATCATTAGATGTTGGGGGAATAGTTTTGTCCATCATAGGGTCCATTACGCAATTATAATTGCCCCCTCCCACCACCACCACCTGACCCTCCATCAGCTCTTCCAGGCACAATCCCAGTGTCTTAATAAATTACCAGAAACCTCCCCTCTGGGTCTCCCACACAAACCATTGCTGCCTCCCCTCCCCCCACATCCCCATTCCCCTGTGCAATGCAAAGAAAAGGAACCAGAGAGGCAGCTCAGGTGCAAACCTCTTCACCCCTGCCCCGTTTAGTTCTGCCATCCCGACTAGCTCCCTAGTCAAGTATGCTGCTCGTGGAAATGGGAGAATAGCGTTCCAAAACCGGTAGTGAGTCTCATTCTGATCTGCCATCCAGCCACATCCCCCCCGTGGATCCCTGGCCCCACACTAACAAACATGTATAGCCCATACATTACAGTTCCTTGTACTCGCTTGTAACTTGCGGTGTCCGCAAGCCCTCCCTCGCCCCTTGGGGTGCAGTCTGACAGATCTCCAGCCTTCTCTTTTTATGGCATGCACCCTTGCCATCCTCGACTCTCACGTGTTTCATCCTCTTGCTGAGTTGATCCCTCACCCTCCAGCTGATCCGCTTCTGCTTCTTCCTTTATGATATGGTATGCTTTCCCACAATATTCAAAGCGCAGACCACAAGGGAAGGTCCATCGAAACTGCACTCTTTTCTCTCGCATCCAGCCAATCACTGTACGCAGGCTCTTTCTCCTTTGCAGGGTCACCTGCGGCAAGTCCTGGTAGTGTTATAGAGGCTTCTCTGAACCCGATTGCGTCTCGTCGCTGCACTGCTCCCATTATCCTCTCCTTCAGCTTTTCTTGTACTGGTGGAATGCCGTGTAGACTCGATGCATGCGATCCAGGACAATTTCTTACTCTTCCGGAGTATCCAAGATATAGCTGAACAAGGCTCGTACGTTGCCTTCCAGGTCCGCATCTGATATCGTTTCAGGGATCCCCCGAAACTGGATATTCCGCCTAGAACCATTTTTTGCATCAACCTGTTTGTTCATCATATCTGCTGTTGCAGCTTCCCAACGCCCTTCGAGATCTGCTCCTGTTCGTAACCCTGCTCACATAAGGGAGTCTTGGCTTCCTCCAGTCTCTTTTCGACCGTTGCAACCTGCTTCCTCTGATTTGCAATCCACAATACTCTCCATGCTGTCCTAAATCTCCAGTTTAATTTCCGTTACCATCTGGAGATACAATAGTCTCGTGGCGGCATACTCAAAGTCTGGCTGCTGGGTTGTCAGGTAGTGCACCTCATCCGCAGCCACTACCTGATTTTTCCATGGCACCCTCTTGCCCCTGCACCATCGTCCTAATGTCCCCTGTGAGAAACCAGAAGGTGTCTCATCCACTAGTCCCCGGGAACCTATCATCCAGGTGGCCAGGACCCGGTCATTGCTTTTGGATCCAGTTCCTGGGGGTGGACCAGTGCAGGAGGATCACCTGGGTCAGGGTTTTCGGGGAATGGGGCACCGGATGGTGAGATGTGATATCCCCTTCCTTGGAAAACCTTTACACCATCCTACCAGGTAGGATATTTAGGAACTCGGCCCTACCCCCTACCCCCCCTGTTTTTACAACGCAAACTCTTTCTCACAGACAGCCTGAGATGAGAGAAAACGGATTAACACCTGAGTCATATACCTGACGTGTCCCAATACAATGGTCGTGCAATTACTGACCATCACACACACACACCTGACTTCCATTACACTTCCCCACATGTATAAAAAGTGGAGCACGAGAGCAAACTCGGAGCGAGGCAAGGCACACTCGGAAACAGCAGTTCCAAGATGGAAGTTTAACACAAGGAGAAATACAGCGAAACTGAAGGGATCGCAAGGAGGGAAGTTCCCTGGACCTTTCGACAAGGAACAGTTACTTTCACGAAGCCTCGACTAGAAAGCGTAAGACCAGGATAACAGGCTGAGGAATCCTGTATTGTGTGCTGGAGGTACCCAGGTGCCCTCCCGCATCGATAATTAAGGCGAGAATCGCCAGTTGCCATGGTACTGCCCTTGGCTCCAACAACAAAGCAGCGTCTGTGAAATCATCACAGCCGGTGAGTTAGGGAGACTGACGCAAGACCGGTCTGTGGTGAAGCCAAGGTTGCAAGCAGCAACATTGTATGGCGAGCGCTGGAACGAACATTGTATTAAACGTGTGTGATGACCAACGCAAGTAAAGTTGACTTGCAGATGAGTGATTGAACTTTGAAACCAAGATAATGATACCTTTGACAGAGTGGTCCGGCACCGCGTGCTTGCTCAATCGAAGGTCTCTGTAATGTATCCAGCTGAGAGTTGACAAAAGTGAAAGAGTGGCAAAGGATTGTGAATCAAAGTGGTCCTGCAACGGGTCAAGCAAAATCCTGTGCCCAATCGATCGATGTTGATACAGTAAAGAAAGTTGATTGCAAAGTAGATCAAGTTGGGCCGAGCCCGGCAGAGGGAGACTGATTGAAGATGTTGTGTCAAAGTGGATCTGAGCCCGGCAGAGCCGGATCCAAGGTGAATAGTAAATCGCCCAAGTAAATTGTGTATATGTGAAATACATAAAGAAAAGGAACTTCATTGTTTATTTGTTGCATCACGCCCTCTAAAAGAAGAGACTTTGAATAGCAAACAGACCTTGGCACAGACGACCATGATGTTGATGTTTTGGACTGCACCCCTGTGCCAGAGACTATGCTAAGCTCCAACGTGCCGCCTTGTCCTGTGCTAAAAACATGGGGAAGGAAAGCCAACGCCCTGCAAATCCTGACCAATCATTTCTTAAACACTTTTCTTTTGCATAACATTGTTTCCCACACTCTTTATATTTAGAGGTAAGGATTGTTAATAGGTTTTTTAATATAGGCTCTTTTATTATGACAAGACATTTCTAGGACTGCGTAACTATTTGATGGTCGTAGCTTGCTCCCATCTCTATATTTAGGTGTAGATAGGCGTTTATCTTACCCCTGTTGAAGTTCAATAAACACCCTTGAACTGTGGTCACTTGTCTGTCTTACTGTTGATATCATGCCTTCCTTACACCCCCGCCACAGGACCCTTGTTTTTTTCTACTTTCTTTGTCATTGTGCAGTGCCACACGCCCCACCTCACTATCCCAGGCCCCCACCAAGATGATAGCAGGGGAGCAGCTCCTTTACTGCCTCCAACCCACACCATGAGCCAGGCAATAACGTGTTATGCAGAAAGCATCTCCCCAGGGGGTTGACCCTGCTGCCACCTGGTCGTTGGCTTGAGTGGGGGGGGGGGTCCTGCCTCACCCTGCAGCGTGTGCTTGCTTGCTTGCTTGCTTGAGCAGGCTGTGGTCCCCGGCTTTGCTGGCTATATAGAGTTTCAGGTGTGAGCCTGAACGCTGGGCCCCACCCTGGCTGTTTTCAAAAGGGCCCGGTGACCTTGCGTTCACAGCCGCTAGTCTGCTACCGAGGGCCGCTCTTCCCCCTCCACTTACCGCAATTCCAGGGCCCACCTGCGCTGCCTGCTTTCTCCTGCCTGCAGCAGCATAGTCCCACCTCCTGCGGCACCCGCCCGGGCAGATATCCTTCTGCTGGGGTGGCAGAGCTGCTCCTCGTGGATGGATGGCATGCCTGCCGCACTCCAGTGGCAGGGCCACTTAATCGCCCGTCGCCATCTTGTTTCAGATGCTGTGACCCGGGTCGCGGCACCTCAGGCAAATGCTCTGCTATCGAACTTCAGAGGGTGCTGGCGTTTTGCTTACGGTGGCCCCCACCCTTCAGACACCTTCTGGGCCCCACAAAGGTGTAGGAAGAGGCCGGCGGCACGGAAGCACAGAGCTCGCTGCGAGCACGTCTTCATGCTGCGCCGGCTTGCCATGCCCTCTAGTAGTGATTCTAGCCACTACCGGATATTGTTTTTCAGTGCACAAAGTGGCCATTGTTGACTCTTTATGCATTAAATGAGGAAAGGGTTGGCATGGGGGTGGCCCAATTTATCACCCTCTTTCCAATATCCCTAAGGAAACGTTTGCTTATTGTATTGAAAGGAAGCACAAGTGCTTCCCTTCCATCATCATTAAAGTCTTTATGCAACAAGCTGGCAGCCTGTAGGCAGAGGATGTGCTGAGTTTGGTGCATCCCCGTCCCTCCCCACAAAAGGTGCTAATGTAGCTGTGATTCCTCCCCACCCCCGTGAAACCAAGCCCCCAGCTGCGGGACACTCGCTGTGGCACAATTAACACCTGGGAGCCCAAGACTCCTGCAACGGCAGCGAACGCCGGAGACCCCACGGAGTGGCGGTGCAAAGCGGCCTTGCGGTTAGGATAGACTGCGTTGTGCCCCCTCGGGGAGACACAGGCGTGTGACAAACAGAACTCTGGTGCGCCGGATGGGAGCATCCGCTGGGGTCAGGCACCCAGAGCAGCAGGGGAGCAAGATATCTTCTCTGCGTCGGAGCTGAGAATCACTGGCCGCCAGAAGGCAAGAGTGACTGGAGCCACGCAGGAGCCGGGAAACATACAGAAGGAACACATGGGGGCAGGGGGCAACGGCTTGACAGTGAGGGGCACCACCCGGTGTGAGGAGTGGCGGGTGGCCCCATACAGAGATTGGCTCTGCCTGTTGTGGAGGGTTGGTGGTGGGACCCCCTGGGACTTTGGGAACTGCACCCGGCCCGTGGAGCAGAAGTGAGCCCCCCCCCCACCTGAAGATGGGACATTGGGCCTTCAGGAAATGGCAGGGGCATCCTGAGCCGCAGGCCCCTGCGGATGGGGGAAGGAGGTGGCCCCCACAACTAGAGGCGCCAGCCAGGGGACAAGCAACCCCCATTGTGCAGTCTTCAGAGGACTCCCTCTGGTGGGTGAAGGGGTGAGTCCCAAGATGGACACAGGACCCTCCTTATGGGGCCCCAATACCACGCAAAGGAAAGGGCACCCCCCTTCAACTGCTGAGGAGGACCCACAACAGAAGAGACCCCATAGGCTCTGAGGAAGCAACATAGACACAGGTACGTGACACCTGTGGGTAGTATGGGCAGAAGAAGTTGGAGCCAACGGGACTACAGAGGACTGACCCACGCCTTGGGCAACGCAGAACTCTGGGAGGATCACCTGGGTTGAGGTACCGTGGAGAGAGGATGTCTTTGGGTGAGGCATGGTATCTCCCTTTCCCTTGTCAAGATGCACCCTACTCTCCCCTTCTAGGTTATTGTCAATCTTCCCCCTCTTTCACACACATAGGCTGTTCCCCATTTCATATCGCTTTAAGACTGGGATGAGGAGGCGGCGACTAGGAGTGATGCACACTTTCATTTGTGCACACCACTTTGGTACTGAGATGAGGAAGATGACTATGGAACACCACTACAATGGCTAGGCATGTCCCAATGCTGATTAAGTATGGTCAGGCAAGGGGCTTGCACCTGCAGCCAATTGAGAGGCTACAGGTTCACAAAAGGAGGGAAGAGGAAGACCCACCTGGGGAAGAATGATGCGGCAACCCGACATGGAGCAGGCTGGAGAGGGGCAAGCAAAAAGGATTCTGTATGCTGCTGAGAAGTCAGTTAGATGCTGAACCCAAAACGGGCCGCGAGAGGGTCGGGAGCCCTGCAGTCCCCCGTGGCGCATGTGCACAGCCAGAGCTGTCTGTGTCCAAAACCTAGGCTTGCCCTCACAACTAAAGCTAAAAGATGTGTAGGGGTGTCCGTCATGAAGTGTTTAAAATAAAGTTCATTCCAGCTCATGGCTTACTCTCCAGCTCCCCTTCCCCACGTTCAAGGCAGTTCTTCAAAGTCTCAGGGTTCCCTTTCTCAAATTCAAGGCAACACAGTTCCACAAAAGAGGGGACCTTTAGGTTCCCTTCCACAAGGCAGCAACAAAGTTCTTAAGGTCTCAATCTCTCAACATTCAAAAACCAATTCCAATTGAACTTTACAATCTTTGCTTTCTGGACAGTACATGCAGATTGCAAAAGTGAAACAGAAGGCAAGCAATCTTCTATACACTTGCTCCATGTGCGTTTCTTTGGCTTTCACAGATGAGATTTCCCCGGTCTAGACACAGTTGTTGGACCACATGGTCCACCCATTACAGGTCAAGCAACCAGCAGCCCTGAGCTTGCTTGCCCAGACAGGCTCGTAAGTAGCTGCACCTGTGTTCTGATTCACACACATTTGGCCTTCTCCTTGTGCCAGTCTTTTGGCTTCACTACAATGAATACTTTCACACAGTTCGCTTTGGGGTGTTTTCTTTGCTTCCCCTACATTGCTTTCACTCTTCAGCAATATTAAGTATTGGCTTTTCACTGTTTTTCATAAGATTTGTTCTTTGCTTTTGATACCTTGTACATGTACTTCACACAAACTGGTCGTCTGATCGTAGATTTATCAACAATGTTCTTATGCTCGTCAAAGGCTTTCTTTTAGTTCGGTATTCAATGAAAAGTTTGTATTTTGCTCACATTTCACCATAATCGTATTACTCATTGCATCCTGCTACTTTTGGTTCGCAGTAACTTTGCACATCTCTCGCTCATTCAGCATTCCCTTCTGCCATTTAACAGCCGCAGGAGCACCCTGTTTCGAATGTTCCCTTCTGCTGACTCACCAGTACCTGGCGTCTCCTCTGGGCGGCTGCTTCTCTTCACGTCGGATTGCAAGCGCTGCTCGCAGTTCACTTCTCTTCTGTGAGTTGCAGGTGGCTCCACTTGCTCCACGTGGTTGCTGCTGGTAACGTGCAGCTATTGGCTTTCTTCCGTGCCCCGCATGGCTTTCTTCCGTGCCCCTCAGCTCCTGCTGCGGGCACCGACCAGTGAGGCTCCCACCACTGTAGCCTCCTCACGGCCTGCCCGGGCCCCGGCTCCACATTTCCTCCTGGATACTTGCTGGCATCCTGGTTTTTCCGAAAGGCTGCATCCTCTTCAGGATCTTGTTCGCTAGAAGCAGCATTCGGCACGGCTTCTCTCCTGCTTGTCTTTCTCTTTCTGTCTCTCTCCTTTTTTATATACCTGTAATCTATTGACAGGTTGCAGGTGTGAGTCTTCTGCCCCAATTGCCTGACCATAATTAGTAGAGTATTCCAGACATGCCTGACCCTTACAACAGTCTGCAGGCCTCTTCCTCGTCTCAGTACTAGAGTGGTGAAATGGCATGTTAGCGTGCACTACTCCTAGTCGCCTCTGCCTCATCCCAGTACTGTAATGGTGTGAATGATGGGAAATTAGGTAAAGGCAGGGGGAAGGGTGAGATTGGTTCTCATAAGGAAAAGGGGTATACCATGTGTCGCCTCTGGATCTTCTCTTCTTCCCCCTTTTCCTAATGTTCCTAAATTGATGCCGTCTTCTAGCATTAGCTCGACCAGAAGAAAAAGGATAATAATATCCCATAAATGTGACTGGGATTAAGGGTTCATTATGGAATGGGAATGGTGACTACTGCGTCTCATCAGAGGACATCTTCTTCCCCAATTCCCAAGAACCCTCTATCCAGTGATTCTCCCTCGCATCTCCAATCTAAGGCTCCAAAAGCGATGACCTTTCCCTGGCCACCTGAGAAGAGAATCCAACAGGAGTAGGTGTGAGGACACCCTCAGCGTTCTCACAGTTTGGAAACCGCAAAGAAGCATGTTAAATACTGAACAAGCTGCAAAGTACTTTTTGAACGATTGAATACCGAACTGAGCAAAAGATATGCAAAGAATATGAAAATACTGAACAAGTAAAAGCGATGTGCATTACCAAGCACAGTGAAAATTGGTAATTAGCATTGGTGGACAATGTGAAAGTATGAATAAAGTCAAAGCCAGTAATGAACTGGTGAATTCAGTGGAAAGAGAATACTAAGCACTATTGGACAGTGTGAAACCAAGGTGGTGACGGGGAATAAACACCACAAAGCAAGTTGTGTGAAAGTCACGTTGTGGCATGGTAAAGAGACTGCCAAGAAGGAACGGAATTGAATGTGGATTAATAACACAGGCACATAGGGAAAAACCTGTGCTGGCAAGGAAGTCCAATGAGAAGATGAGAATGCAGCAAAGTGCCAAGGGTTATCGGTTGCGTGACCTGTGATAGGTGGACCGTGGGATTGGCCAAATGTGCCTAGACTATGTAACCCCTACTTGGAAAGAACCAAGAAAAGTCAAGATACAGAAACTGTTAAATGAGAAGTGCTAAAGAAAAGAGCAATATATGTGAACTGTTGAAAAGCCTGAAAGTTTAGGGACGGGAGGATAGCTCTGTGGCAACGCGCGGGTCTTGGAAGCAAGACCACGCTGAGCAAACACAGGTTCAAATCCAGGAACCGTGCTTAAATTGTTTTGGGGGGAAAAGCGCGTTCTAACTAACCTCCCCTTCCACAATGAAACGAGCACCTAGATACCTACGGGTTATGTGTGCTGTAAATAAATGCTAAAAATAAATAAAATGAAGGCAATTTGGAAACATTATTGAAACTTGAAAGAATTGAACCAACTGTGGTTTTGGACCTGGATGAGCTGCATTCTTGGGGGAAGGAACCGCAAGACCTTGTGAATGGTGTTGACCTTGGGAAAGGGAACCTCGAGGCCTTTTTGTGGAACTGTTTTGAACTTGGGGGAAGTGGAATCTGAAAACAAGCCAGGAGCTGGGAGAAGCTCTGAACTTTATTTTGGAACACACTTTCTTTTGGTTGCTGCCATCCCTACACATTGTATATCTTTAGTTGTGAGGGCAAGTATAGGTTTTGGACACAGACGCACTTTTGAGTTGACTTTAATGACAGACTTTCCTTAGTTTCTTTAGGTAGGGAAACCCCACCTTAGCATAGGGCAAGTTATGCCTTACTTCATCCTGACGTTTAAGGGAAATAAATCATTTTGTAGAAAAATGAATTTGTTGTCTGTCTTGCTTCATGATGCCTTCACAGAGATCAAAGGGGAACTCTCAAAGCTGGGCGGAGAGTGTACACTAAAGAGCGAGCAATCCAGGAACTATGGGATGGCGCTAAGAAAACAGATGAGGCACTGTAACATCTCTCACGGCTTTCACATAAACTGGACCTCCAATACGAAGATCTTGAGTAGAGGTTGCGGCGCTCGAATATATGCCTCTAGAATGTCCTGGAAGAGGTGTCGGATAGAGATCCAAAGACGAATGTACAAACATTCTTTGCCAACCTGCTCTCGGAAGTTCCCCCGAGGGGGCCGGCTTAAACAGAATCCACAGGGTGGGTCCAGTGGAGAGGGAACCAATGGCCTGCCTGAGGGACGTTCTGGCTTTCTTTGCATCTTACGGTCAAAAGGAGGAAATTCTGAGAGCAGCATGAACAGCCAGCTCCCTATGAATTAATGGAGCAGAGGTCCAGCTCTTCCAGGACTTCACACTCCACTTTGCTAAAAATAAAATGTGTGGTTCCTGTAGTCCAGATTCTGATCCAAGAGAAGGTCGAACCTTCCTGTTTGGACTGTTTACTTGGAAAGGGAAGGAATGTCGGGTGACATCATGTGAAGAGGGTCTCTGTGTGGTCTCGCCTGGGGACTATGATAGTTTACCAACCCGGAGGACTCAAACCTAAGCTCTCAGAGGAGGCGTCAATGGGAATGGTCCACTGTGGCGAGAGAGAATAAGCGGCGTCGAGAGGCATGGCCAGGTCCAAGGACACGCCACATGAGGGGTTACAGGGTGGGTTGATGGGGCTTGCAACTGGCAGCGATCTACCGGCAGGAACATGGGAGGTGGGGACAAGTCTGTGGGAACTCATTGACCCCTGGATCGCCAGAACAGCTAGGGCTGGGCGGGGGCAGCAGGTGGGGGGTATATCAACGGGGAGGGCGTGGTGGGGTTAGCCATGGGGAGGCGGCATGTTAGTTTCTATGGGGTGGAGTAGTGGTAACTCGCTTCCGTTCTTTGATCTGTAATTCTCTGGTTCGTGGCCAGGGCCATGTACCAAGGGTGCCTCTAGGGCCCACCGACCGGCGTGGTTAGTTGTGTGGGGAAGGGGAGTTGGGGCGGTAGCGGAACGGGGCTGGGTGGGGGAGCTGTGACGCACTCATGATGGATATCAATTAAGGGGGAAGAAGGGGGAGTGGCGGGGGTGGGTAACAGGAGGACAGTGGTTGAGCACCTGGTTGAAAGTCTGAGGGTGCCAGACGGCCACCAGGGGCCACGTAGCAGTGCTAATCGGTGGCGGTCCTGGGGAGGGCACAGGAGGGGGGACACGGAGTATGCAGCATTAAAGGTCCTCACATATAACATTAGGAGATTGAACTCCCCAGTAAAATGATGTACGGTGAATCATGTCTTGAGGCAGGAGAAACTGGACTTTCGAGCGCTCCAAGAAACCCACATCCGAAAGAGCGATCAGCACAGATTCTAATTACACACTTACCCACATATCTTTCAGGCAAACGCGATGCACAAAACAGCAGGGGTCCTGATTGCGGTTAAGAACATCCCCAACCTGACGATCCTGGACTCTAAGGGAGACAAACAGGGTTCTATCTATTTATCAAGTACTGCATCAGCACTACCACCTTCACAATGGCGACTGTGTACGCGCCAAACTGTGGGCAGGATGGGTTCCACTATGTGGCATTGGCCAAACTAGATGGGATGGCAGAGGGAAATGTCATTCTTAACTGGTACTTCAATGTACCCTGGGTCCCGGGGGTGGACCGTAGTGGCACGGTGCAGGTCGCTCAGGGAGCCTCCTCCCAAATGCTCAGAAACAGGCTTACAGGGATAGGGTTGCTGGATGTGTGGCACTAACAGGTGGGATATACATACTACTCCCACGTACATAGGTCACTGTCCCGGATTGACTATATTTGGGTGTCCTCTCAGTTAGTGGGGAATATCCAAGAGGTATCTGTGGGCTTGATAGCGCTCTCTGATCATACCCCACTTGGCGCGATATCAACTTACCCCAACATCTTAGAAGGCTCCGGCAGTGGTCCCTCGTGAACTGGTTCTCGTAGACACTGTGTTGTCAGAGTCAGTAGGGGGAAAGATTGAGAGCTACTTCCGGGAAAACTCCATGGCCAACACCTCCCTGTGAAACTGGTGGGATGCTTTCAAAGCGGTGATTAGGGGAGATTTGATCGATCTAAAAGCGTCTAGTGCTAAGCAAGTGAGAATGCTGGAACAGGAACTAGAGTCTCAGCTAAACAAAATCCTGCCTGGTATGGGGAAATGCCCAACGAGAGCAACTCTGAAGAGCTACAGGGTGATTGGGGGACAGTTAGACTTGCTGAGGGCAGAGAGGAGCCTACTAAACGCGAGGCAGCATTTCTACGTGATGGGCAATAAAGTGGACAAACTCTTAGCGAGGCAACTTATTTTATTTATTTGTGAAGCGCCAACTGCCCTCGGGCATCGTGGCACTGTTGAGAAGGCTTACTTAGTTACATAAGTGCATTTGAAGGCATACAAACATGTTGCTTCATAAAGTTACAATAAGTGCTTCACATTGGATACTTAGATTGGTTTAGCAGGTATATGGTGCCAGCCACATCTTGAATGGCGGCAGCTACATAAGGTTGCATGGTCAGAATCGGTAAACAAGCGCATGGTGCCAATCACATCTTACATGGGGGCAGCTACAACACAGTTGCACGGTCAAAATTAATATACATATACAAGGTGCTAGCCACAAGTTGAATGGCGGCAATGACTCATATATGCAAGGTCATAGACAATGGGTAAGTGCGTGGTGCCAGGCACAGGGTAGAGAGGAGGCAAGCTACAAATGGATGCATTGTTAAAGTCTGCATAGAATAGTATGGGGCCAGCCCCATGTTGCAGGGTGGCAAGTGCATACTGGTACCTAGGTTCAAATCAACGGGCAGTCATGTGAGGCAAGTCTCTAGGTATGGCAGGCAGCTACACACTTGGACAGAAGGTAGCAGGCCAGGCGGTCTTGAAGATTCGGAACAGCACGGGGGAAGAGGTAACTGGGATAGAGGGATACTACAGTGCTTCAAGCGATTCTAGGGGGCTCTATGCCTCTGACACTCCTCAAGAGGGGCCCCAAAAAGACTACAGAGACTCTGTGACACTGTCGGAGGTTGGACAACCCTCGTGCCTCACCAGACTGGAGAAGGGGGGACTAAGCAGGGCTGCCCGCTTTTGCCCCTGCTCTGCGCAATATATCTGGAACCCTTCTTGCAGCGTTTCAAGGAAGCGTCTACGGTAAAGGGCATCCCGTTTGTGGGGGGGGGGTGCACAAATTTATGGCCTTTTCTGATGACATGCTCCTGACACTTGCGGCCCCGACAGTTTCTTTGGTGGCAATTACCACAGAGATTGAAACCATTGGCAGGGTGTTAGGCCTGGTGGTGAACGTACAGAAGTGGGAAGTATTGAATCTCTCACTAAATGGTGAGGCCTTGAAGGAAGTGCAGGGGCGCACCCCATTTCACTGGACATGGGATGAGATTAAATACTTGGTGGGTCAACATTACAAAGTCCCTGGACTCTACATACGAGATAAATTACCCTTAACTGATCTCGTCCATAAAGACTGACCTTGAGCGCTGGAACCCCTTGCACATCCATGAGTCGCTGTCCAAGATCTGGCATATATCCTCACTATGGAATGGGGAATTTAAAGCATACAAGGGGGATTTACCAGCTGAGAGCTGAGGGAAGACAACTCCGTGGCTCGGAGGGGGGGGATGGGGGAATTGAGGTTGGAGGAGGTGGGGGGGGTGGAATTTGGCTGTTTCATGTTTGAAAAATGCTAATAACATACTTAACACAAAACATAATTCTTTGTTATGACATTGATAACAAATTCTCTTTACACCAGTGCCATAAAGGTCTACAGTGGTAATGCTAACGTATATTGTGATGCAACATCATGAAAGTGTTTCAGTGACAATGTCTGCATATGTTTTGCATACTGGTATGGTGAAAAATGTTGGAAAATGCTCCGGTGTATGGTTGGTGAACTGGCTTCTATCATATTTTTAGTCCACGTATTACCCTAATTAATTTCAAATTGTATGACCTTTTACCACATTGCCTCGTCGTGCTCTAAACGCACAATTTCAACTCTTTATTTACGTTTTTTAATATCCCCCTCGATTGGCCCTACATTACTTAAAGTTTATACTTATTCGGGAGAGCCAGCCCCTAATTACTTAAAGCTGCCTCATTGACTCTGCCCAGCAGCACACAGATTATTTGGTTTGGCACCACATATTTACTGTTTTTCTTTTATTTTTCTTTGCCCTTATAAACCTGCCCATGAGCCTCCACATGTTGGCAGATAAGAGACTGTGAATAAAGGAGTAACCCCCCAACAATAGCCGAGGGCAAAGGTGATGGTTTACAGATTCTAATACCTGAACAAAGAGGAGGCATTTAACAACTATTACTTGACGATCTGCTTGCCCCACAGATAAAGTACTTGTAGATGACGGGAAGTAGGATCTCCACACGGGGTGGCGTGGCTACAGAGCCATGTAGGCAGACGTGTCTCCAGAGGAGCTCTGGACGTGGCATCAATGATCCGTAATTTAGTGCAAAAACAGAAGCCTGTGGAAGATAAAAATAAGGGAGCAGACACAAGAATGTAATGAGCCCCTTTCTAGACTGCCAGAAACCCATGGAACGCAGCGGCGTTGCTGCATAGAGCACTGTCGCGATAGTGGTGGCTGGCAGTGCCCGGACCCAAGATGGCGGACATCTAGGGAGAACAAAGGGGTCCGCAAGAAACAACTGTGTTGGCCCGCTACGTGGAAGATCGGCGCAGACAGAGAAGCAGGGCAGTGAGAGCACGGACGCGGCCCCGATATGAAGTGTGCGCTCGTGGCCAGATGAGGACTGGAATATGGTGAGCGGTATCGAGCTGTGCACAGAACGGGCGGTGGAAGGTTCGGAGACCCGGCTGTTCGTTTGATCCCACTAACATCCCCTGGTACGCACTGCAACGCGCTGCTGCCACCTGCACGGCACTCGCGCGGGGCATCGCTTGCCTTGTGGAGCGAGCGAGCCACGCCTCCAGTCTACCCTTGGGGGCTGCCGGGGTGGCGGCGGAGCGCTCGGCAAGCGCAACATACAATAAGCAGGGGCCAGGACTGGCAAGGCGGGCGCAGCACTGTATCGGTGCCTCGGCCAGCAAACAGGCACAGAAGACTGTCCCCACGCTTTAACCCATCGGAAGCCACAGAAGTGAAGAAGCAGTCTGGGAAGTAAAGGAACCGTGTGGAAATATAAAGTGGGATCACAGACATGTAAGGTTGACACTGCCAGCACACTTTGGTAGCGGATTCACGGACCAGAGGAGAGACCCACGTTGGCAACCACAGGAGTGGCAACAAGATATGGAGCCGGATTGCCCTACGAATTATCATCCATAGGGCCTCATATGGTTGGCTGGACAGCACTGGAGCCAGGGACACCACACCATCCAGCAAAACTGGGCAGCCAGCAGAGCCGGCGAGAGCATGCCACTGCACTGAACCTGGGTGCGCAACATACCACAATAAGCTGCCTGAGGTTGTGACGACGGGGAGCAGGGCTTGGTCCTTGGGGTCCAGCACCACAAATAACATCAGATGCCCACAGTGTTGTGGGCAGTGAGGTGTGGGTAACGAGAGGAGCACATGTAGCTGACGCACCTGAGGCCCAGCGGAGTCAAAGTAGGAAACCATATGATCACGTGGGAGAGCACAACCCATTCCTGTGGCCCAGAAATAGTGCTGGGACGCTATTGGAGCAATTCCCCCTGGGCCCAATCGTTAACAGTAGTCTGCCCCTGTTGGGGCTAGGAATCATAAGTGAGGGGGCTCACCCACAAATCCGGCTGCAGCAAAATGTCCAACAAGCTTCCAAGACTGAAGAGCAAACGACATACACTAGACGAATACGCCAGGACCCCTCCTGGCCCGGAAGGAGCTAGGAGCAAAGACAAAGCACTAGCTGGAGGTATGGCTGCCATGGGTACGAACCAGGAGGTCCTTGCAGCGATTACCAATTTGAAGGTGACTTGGGAGCCCAAGCTCGAACTGGCTGTGACGGAATTAAAAACAGCGCTGGATCTCAAGGTTGGGACGGTGCAGGAGAAAGTGAACCTGCTTAGACAAGATGTTAGGACACTGGCGGAGTGCATGGAGAACCTTGAGAAAGAGGCGGGCCCGACCGCAGCAGACTGTGCCACGCAAAAATTGCAGCTGCATGCCCTGGTGCAACGTGTGGCCAACCTGGAAAGCAGGGCTGAGGAGGCGGAAGGACGTGCCCGAAGAAATAATATCCGTATAGTTGGATTGCCTAAGGGAGCTGAAGGTCCAAATCCTACAGAGTTTATCGAGACTATGCTGATGTAGGAGATCACTGGGGGAGCCTTGTCCCAGGGATTTGCGGTAGAAAGTGCGCATAGAGCCCCGATGAGGCCGCCGCCGGGTAATCCGCCTAGGCCAATGATCGCCAAGATCCTCAATTATCGGGATCGAGAAAGAATCCTTGAACATTTGCGCAAGGGCGGAACAATAAAACGAGAGGCAGCAAATATAACTGCCTACCCGGATTACACCCTGCAGGTGCAACAGAGCCGTATGAACTTTGGGTCTGTCAAGAGGAGGTTGCGAGAAGCGGGCCACAAGTACATGTTGCTCTACCCAGCAAGGCTGAAAGTTTTTTTCATAAAAACAAAACCTTGTTTTTTGATACTCCGGAAGACGGCATGGGATGGCGCGACATGCAGGGCTGCCCCCAGGAGCTGGACATCCAGACTGGAGATGGAGGAAGCAGAGACAAGTAATGTATAGAGGGGCACCTGGAGGTGTCGGGACTTAAGACTATGGGACTTGATTATAGTCATTGGCGCAACTTGATGGTGGGCATGCACAGGTTGGAAGGAAACATGTTCAGTGAGCACTAAGACTATTGCTTGGTAAGGGAGCCAGTCTCTCTACCCCCATTTAGAGTTTAGTTAGGTCACTGATAGTGCAGTGACACCCTGCTGGGTTCTTAGCTTGGGATTCCGAGGTAGGACCAAACGCGGGGACGCCTGAGATCCATGGATGGAGCTGGGCAGTTGTTGGGGTTGGGGTAGGAGGGGGGGGGAGGGGCTTGTGTGAAGCTGTTGGGGAATGGATGGGAGGTGGGGGGGTGGGGAGTTTAGGGTGTTTCTAGTTAAGGGGTGTTTGAAATGGGGGAACGAGCCTATACATACTGGATCGGAACTTAGAGTTAGACTGCACCTGCGGGAGGAGGAAGGGCATTTGTATGGGCCATGGAAGACATGAAAATAGTTACGTGGAACGTACGGGGGCTCAACAGTTATTTAAAGAGGAATAAAGTTATGTTGTACCTGCGTAGGCAAAAAGTAGATATTGCGCTGCTGCAGGAAAACCACCTTACATGGGAAAGGTTGGATACGATTGCTGGGAAGTGGAAGGGAGTATTGGTGGGCTCATCATACTCTGCCGATGCGAGAGGAGTGCTTATTTGGGTGGCGCCACATGTCCCTTTTCAGCGATTGCAAGTGGTAGCTGGGACGGATGGGAGAATGATTATACTGAGGGGATTGGTGGAAAATAGGGAGATAAGTATAGTCAATATGTATGCCCCAAACCAGAACACAGCGGCGTACATTAGAACATTGTGTACTAATCTGAGCTCATGCGTAGGAAGCGCGATGATCTGGGGTGGGGATTTCAACTGCGTACTGAACCCTAGGGTATACAGGTCGGATGGGAAGATGGACAGACCGACCCCTGCTGCCAAAGCGCTACAGACATTGCTGTGTGACTTTGGCTTGGAGGATGCATGGAGAGTGAGACACCCCCAGGAAAGGCAATACTCAAGTTATTCTGCCCCAAAGCAGTTATCCACGAGGTTGGATTATGTCTTCACTTCATCTGATATGATAGCGGAGATTACACGAATAGAGTACAAAGCTAGGGTCCTGTCGGACCACTCGCCCCTGATTCTCGAATGGCAATATTGCCCCCCGAGAGCGAGGATCCCGACATGGCAGCTACGAGCGGAAGCATTGAGAGACCCCTTCTTTAGGGAGGGCTTGAGGGAGGAGATTGTACATTATTTTGAAACAAATACTGGGAGTGTGAACTCGGTGGGAACACTATGGGAGGCTTTTAAAGTTGTGATGAGGGGAGTAGCCATAGCAAAATCTAAAGGTCTACAATGCGGGATTTTAGCTGAACTACAGGAGACGGAAGAGAAACTGGAAGAGGCTTTAAGGGGCGAAGATGATACAGCAGAGGAGTTAGAATTGACACTCAGGCTACAGCAAAAATGCGCAGAATAATGGGCTAGATTATGTAACCTCAATTATAAAAAAAATATGTAGAGAGACAGCATGCGGGAGGTGATAAACCGGGGAGACTTTTGGCATGGTTATATAAAAGAGTGAGACCCCCAGAGTCACAATTAGGACCATAGAGAGGGAAAACGGTAGCGCAGTAGACACCCAAGAAGCAGTTAATCAGGCATTTGTGGACTATTATAAGGCATTATATGGGGACGATGGTGAGAGTAGTCACGTTATGATGGTAGAAACGCTGGAGGACATAGGGTTGCCCAAGATAAGTGAGGAAGAGAGAGAGGAACTAGATGCCCCAATTACCTTAGAAGAACTAGGGGAGGTGGTGAGGCAGTTGCCTACTAGCAAAACTCCGGGGACAGATGGACTCCCAAGTGAGTTTTATAAAGTATATGTGGAAGAGGTCCTTCCCCCGCTGCTAGAAATGTTCAATGAAGCGTTCGAGACGGAAAGCTTACCAGAGTCACTGAGAGAATCCATCATAATACCGCTTCCCAAACCTAACAAGCCTGGGCACAGCTGTGGCTCCTATAGACCCTTGTCGATGCTGAATCAAGACAGTAAGATATTGACTGCTGTCTTAGCAAATAGACTGAAGAAAGTTATTGGCAAACTAATACACCCGGATCAAACGGGCAATGTCCCAAATAGAAATATTACAAAAACCCATAGACGACTTTATAGAATTATTGAGAGCGGCCGTGACAATGATGATGAAATGGCAATTGTGTTTTGGACGCGATTAAGGCCTTCGATTCAGTTAAATGGCCATGGCTGCTTGCAGCCCTGGAATGCTACGGGTTAGGGCCTGGATATGTAAGGTGGGCCAAAATATTATATAGCAAACCTCTGGCTAGGGTTAAGACGGGATCTGTGATATCGGGAAGGTGGCAGCTCAGCAGGGGCACCAGGCAGGGTTGTCCATGGTCTCCAATGCTCTACATATTGGCCCTGGAACCCCTAGCAATATACTTGAGACAGCAATATGACACCATAGGCATCGAGGTGAAAGGGGAGCAACATCTGATCTCCCTATACGCAGATGACATCCTACTGTACTTGCGATACCCAGAGGAAAACCTCCAGTATATGTTAGAAGTGCTGGAGAGTTACGCTAAATTATCCGGTATAGCGGTGAACCCCCAGAAGTCCAGTATGTTCCCATTAGGGGGGTACATAGGGATTCCACCCGAGAGATTGCCTGTATTACAAGTACCATGGGCGGTCAGCACATTTCGGTACTTGGGGATAAACATATACCACACTGTGGAAGAGGAGCATAGGCGCAACACAGAAGTAGCCAATGGAAAAATTGAGAAGTGCATGCAATTCTGGGCAAAGTTGCCCTTGCCAATGATGGGGCGGGAGCAATGCTAAAGATGGTGGTTCTGCCAAGGCTTTTACACTACTTTGGGAATATACCGTACCTGATTCCCAAGAAGTTCTTCACCAAACTGAATAGCATGTGCAGGGATTTTTTATGGCATGGCACGCGGAATAGAGTGGCGTTGTGGAAGCTACAGAATTTTCATGACAGAGGAGGGATAAAATTGCCTAACTATGAGGTGTATTACGTGGCAAGCCAGTTGCAAGATGTTGCCAAATGGCTCTCTGATGAAGAGACCTCGGAATCTAGGTTATTTGGGCGCGATTGTGCACCATTTTACCTGATGTGGGTGCCCAGGGCGGAAATGATGGGGCGCCCTAAGATGATGCTACTAGGCTGGAAGATGTGGCGTAGGGCATGCCAGATGATGGAGAATCCGTCTCCATGCTCTCCGCAGGTACCATTGGTTGCATTAACAGGGGAAGATGTGCAGCTACGAATGGTAATCAGGAACCACTGGGAACCTGTTGGGGTGGCAACAATGGGTGACATTTGGCGGGAAGACTCTAGTATTGCTTTTGAAGGGCTGCAGGAAAAAACTGGGTTGCACGAGGGCCAATATATTACACATTATAGAATGGTGCAGAGAATTAAGAGAATATGGCCTGAAACTGTGCTGGAGGAGGAATCGGATGCCACCATAGACATGATATATGACATAGCAGAAGGGGGCCACGTGATTTCCAGAATATATGAAATTCTGATGTTTAAAGTGGGGAAGGAGGTCACGCAGTAAGACTGGATTGGGAAACGGAAGTTGGAGCCCCGATGGAGGATGGAGGATGGAGGATGGGATGTGGGAACGGGCGTAGGGATATCATAAGAAGGTATCTAGAAATGCGAGACAAACAGATTCAACTGTATATAACGCATAGGGCATACATGACACCTTGGAGGATATCAAGGTTTGAGAACGCAGGACAGCAGGCATGCCCCAAGTGTGATGAGGAGAACGCGTGCATGATGCATATGTTCTGGTCATGCCCGGTCATAGAACGCTTTTGGAGCGAAGTGAAAGGGAAACTTGGGGAAAAAAAGGGGGTCAAGCTTGTAGTGGACACAGTGTGGGCCTGTTTGTTGGGAGGGGTCCCAAGATCGCAGAAGCTCAAGCATGTGAGTAAGTTGAAGGATCTGGCTTATGTGCTTGCGAAAAGGAGAATTGCCATGGGATGGAAGACATGCCACATGCCAAATGTGGAGGTGTGGTGGATAGATTTGCAAAAATGGGCGGAAGCAGAAACCATGGTGTGGCAAGAAGCGAGCAACCCTGGGGGGTGGGGGGGTGAGACTGAGTCCCTGATGGCCTGGAGATCATTGATAGCCGAGCTGTTTGGGGCAATAGACGATCCCGGCAGAACCCGAAGAGGGGGAGACCGTACCACAGGATGCAGAAACAGAATGTTTCAAGTAATAGACTCGTAAAGGGGGGTGGGAGAAGGGAAGTAGTGGTTAAAAGTTAAGAAAGTGTAATGAAACTGTTGAAATACACACTATTTGTTTGGTTTGTATTGTTTGGTTGTGTTTATAACTCAATAAAATGTTTAAAACAAAAAAAACTGTCAGGAAATGAAGATGTTCAACTAGACCAAAGACAGATATGTGATTTATACAGTATGCATCTTGTTTACAGTTGAATATTTTCAATAAAAAATGTCTGGACTGAAAAAATAAAGTAGGACCTCCACACCCCAAACCCAACAAATCCCCTCTCCTATTCCTCCAAGCTGTGATCCAGTGACTACTCCCCCATTTTTTATAAGTTATAAGCTGTGGTCCATTGAACTTCCACAACCTGTGCAGCAGATTTGGATGCTTGTTCTGATGCATCTCATGTTGCCCAAATCTGAACATGTACCTTTCAAAAAGTGAAGCAATGACACTAAATTTGTTTTTGTCCTCCTTGCAGCTGATAGACTATGGAAAGAAAGGCGACACAGATGAGAAAGCCATGAGGATGGCCGATTTCTGGCTCACGGTATGTTGGTCTAGTAACTGGCAGTGCACAAAAAGGGAGTGGTTGCTGCAATAATGATCACAGCACAACTCTGAATAAGGCCCCTAGTCATCAGCTGCTGCCAAAATAGAGGGGTTCCAGTCTCATTTCCCCCCCCTGCCCATAATACCATATAATGTAAGTAAATCTGATTTGGTTACATACATTTGTTGTTTTTGCTGTGCTGGTCTTTAAGGTAATATTTCAAGAATCTGCATTGTTCATAAGACACCACTAGGCATTGGAGCAGTTGTTTCTCCACAACACCAGATGCAAAAGTAGGTTCTAAACCCGTGGGAGCAGGAGTGTGGATGCCTTGGGGACTGGTGTAGCTTGGACTGTAAGTCTACAGAAGAAGGTATAGCCACGCCACGCCAGGCACTGGTTCTGGGGGACATGGAGGGTCCCTACTTGCATTGAAGTAGCATTTTCCCTATGTTTAGATATTGCCCCTCTGACCACTAAGCCAGGGACACTACATAATTTTAATCCTTCCCAGAGTACTCCATCAACCCCTTCTCTGCGTTTCTGTGGGTTCCAGGTAGGTTGTGACCTGCAACTTTCTAGGTATGCCCACAAGGGTGCCTAAACTGTTGGTAGACCAGATTCCTGGTGCCCCACATTAGACTTTGACTTTGTTTTTGACGTCATGATTCTTTATGCTGTACAAGGTCCTTTATCATAGAATTAGTTGTGCTTTACTTTGCCATATGCTTGACTTCTTGCATTGTGGTATGTTTGTTTTCTTTACCTGATTTCCAGCTCCAAGTGGCCTCCTAGGAGGCATACATGTGCTCTTTAAAACATTCAATACAATACCCGGCATAGTCTAGCAGGGGTAATAACAGCCATATTGGTGGTTCTTGGATAAAACACAATCTTAGTATTCTGAACTACTGTTTTCCCACCGTTTATCACAGTCATAAATCAGCCAATTGGCCACTGCTGGCATCGGTCCTTGAATCTTTCTTCCATTGTAGCACTTTTCTTCACTTCGATAACCAAGTCCTCTTTTACACCCAAAACATGTAGCTTTTATTCCTGCTGTCCCTCTTTCCTACCGTAATGACCCATGAATGGGAGTATAGTTTACAGATGGCCTGCTCTACTTGTCTCATTTATACCACAGAACCCTTGGTATAGCAAACGTGCAGCTGTCAAACTCTGTAGTCCCCTTTTCTGCTGGTCTTGGGGTCTTGCCTGGCCACACTGATTACCCCACCATCCCTTTCTGATGTCTCTTGTTTTTACAATCCTGAATGCTTTGTTGTGACCTCTGTAACTGTGCTCTTCCTTCATGCAACTTGCTTTACTTGGTACTTCCATGACTGTAACATGCTTCCATCAACCATGTTTTTGTTGAGCTACATGTTTTAGTTCTTGTCGTTTAACCACAGTGCTGGAAAACTGTTATGAGAAATCTATCAAAAAACAATAACATGCTGACCTCTGCATTTATTCTGGTATAACTATCCTAGAATGTGTCCACAGATCCATAATGGTATGTCCTACCCTTTTGTTGTCCAAATACGTTCACCTTTCATACAGGCTATCCTAGATCTGGCAAAAATGAAAGGTGGAGGGGTGCGCACTACACTGTTTATTCCTTTAGTGATCAAAGTCTGTAGTTTCTTAAGCTTTAGATACAATGCTGGAGCTGCCAGTCCAAATCGGTCCCGTTGCACAAGGACCTAACGTAAATGTAAAAAAACAAACAAGGTGGCTACACCTTATTAGAAATGGCGCTTCTCAGTTAGCCCCCTAGTTAGGGTTGCTGCAGGTTTCAAATGAACATTTCGCAATAAGTTTGTTCAAGGCTTTATATTGAATTCAAAAAGGATTTTTTGTAACTGGATATGTTTTATTCACATTCCTGTTATTTTCCTTGAAATTACGTTATTTTTGTAAATTCTAAATTGAGTTTTCATCTCGGGTTGCCAACAATATACAATTGCCAATGCATTTCGGATTAACCTTCTTCAGGGCAGTATATAGGCAATATTTAGTTCAATATGGCTCACATTGCATAAATGTCATACAATTCTTCATTATTGCCAGATTTGTAAACAATATCAATTATATTGAACCAGTAAAGAAACACGTACCATTTTTTGTGTAGACACAATCCATGCGCCCCATGGTAGAAGGAAAACAAAATAAAACAAAACAAAAGCGTGCTTTAGTTAGCTTGCAAAATGGTGAGTACTGTCTACATTACTAGACTTAGTGTGAATGCAGGTCCTACCTGATTATATGATATTTTCTTTATGGATGCGCATACAAACAGTACCCCTGTATGGAGAGAAACAGACTTTAGCAAGTCTTGTTCGTGTGGCTAATATCTGTACACAGATTCCTCTTAGGTGCCATCTCTTACCGTGTGTCTGCTTGCGGGTTCTGCAAAAGCCGAGTGACCCGCATTTACGCATGCTCGCGCTGGCTTCGTATTGCTTTTATTAGTCTCCATGGAGGTGGTGCGAGGCGTCGTGGTCCAGCTGGAGCACGTACATCCCCGCCCCGGGCGTGCGTCCTGGGGCGGGGATGTCTTCATGGAGACCAAGTTCTCTGGGATGCTAGTGTATGGGCTGATAACGCTCGTGGAGTTCAAATTAGAGACGGAATACATACTGCAGAACCAACATTGGCAACAAAAGTTAAATCTATGGATCAGGTATATCGACAATATTTTTGGAGTATGGAAAAGTACCGAGGAGGATCCATTAGTATTCTTTGAATACCTAAATAGTAAAGATGCAAGGATTCAATTCACACATGAGTACTCCCGGGAAAGCATCCACTTTTTGGATGTAAAGATCAACATAACCAACACAGGATACCATACTACTATCTTTCGCAAACCCACAGATCGGAATAACCTGCTCCTACGTCTGTTTTCACCAACCGAGTCTTATCAAAAACTTGCCTTACAGCCAAATGCTTCCAGTTTAGAGATTGGTCAGTGATCCAGTGGACTATGATATTGCCATCAAAGAAATGGGTAAAAAGTTTCTTGACCGAGGATACTCAGAGGAAGAAGTAAACGCAGCCAAATCACGAGTAGCAACTCAAAGTAGGGAAGACTTGTTGAAAGTGAAGACTAAACAAGATGACGCTCCTCCACTTGTATTTGTGTCCAAATATTCCCAACAGAGCAATCAAATCAAATCCATCATTAAAAAACACTGGAACACATTACTGTGCGTCCAACGTGTTGAACATTTGTTTAAAGAGGTCCCCACATTTGCATTTCAGCGGAGCCAAAATTTAAAAGATAAGCTTGTTAAAACCAAACCAGCAACTAAGAAGAAAATCACACAACGCATTGGCACATTCCCCTGTCTGGGATGTAGCAACTGTTGATACATAATGAAAGGTGAATCAGTGAAACATCCACACACGGGAGAGACAATTAGATGCAAAAGCTTTGCTACGTGCGACTCCCAAAATGTGATATATGCCATTAAATGCCCGTGTGGTCTATACTATGTGGGCCAAACACTCAGGGTGGCCAAAACCAGATGGAATGAACACAGGTCCTGCATAAGGAATAACAATCTGAATTCAGCTGTGGCCAGACACTGGCATGATAGAAAACACAACTTGGCCCAAATTCAATTTGTAATTTTGGAGGTGGTAGAGAAAAGAGATCCACACGAAAACTTCCAGAAAAGGATGGACCAAAGAGAAACCTTCTGGATTGATTGACTGAGCTCATTGACACCGAAGGGGCTAAATGAAGAAATTAACTATGTGTTTTCTGTAAAAATTGGTGGTTTGAACAATGTTTGCTTGTTGTGCTTTGATCAATGTAATTTTGCTTACTCCAGTTTTTAAGTCTGCACATTGCTTATCCATGATCTTTCCAGTCCTAATTATCTGAACTTTCCGATCCTGGGACACGGCACCCCTCATTAATTAGGGGCAACGTGTGTTTGACTCTAGTATTATAGACTTTTTGCTTTCTACAAATATCTAGTAATAGCATATACCTAGCCTATTTTGTATTTCATTCTTTACTATAACACATAACCCCACAACAATATGGGGGATCCTGTCTTTGCAACCCTTGGAACAAATCACCCCCATGCATCTCATGGTAGTGGGGGACATGTGTGTTGTTTTACAATATGCTTTAAAATTGACGCGTACCAGTTTGAGCATACGAGTCTGGGAGCAGTCTGTTAATGCCTGAGATTTCGTCTTGGCCCACATTCACAAGCTGTATTCTTAAACACTCCTCATGTTACACCACTAACACGAGGCTAACTGACACCATTTCAACAGCACTTCACTCGTACTCCACAAGCGTTATCGGCCCATACACAAGCATCCCAGAGAACTTGGTCTCCATGGAGACATCCCTGCCCCAGGGCGCACGCCCAGTGGTGGGGCGCGAGGCGTACGTGCTCCAGCTGGACCACGCCGCCTCGCACCATCTCCATGGAAACCAATAAAAGCAATACGAAGCCAGCGCGAGCACGCGTAACTGCGGCTCACTCGGTTTTTGCAGAACCCGCAAGCAGACACACGGTAAGAGATGGCACCTAAGAAGAATCTGTGTACAGATATTTGCCACACGTACAAGACTTGCTAAAGTCTGTTTCTCTCCCTACAGGGGTACTTTTTGTATGCGCTCGTATACGCATCCATAAAGAAAATATATAATCAGGTAGGCCCTGCATTCACACTAAGTCTAGTAATGTAGACAGTACTCACCATTTTGCAAGCTAACTAAATCACACTTCTGTTTTATTTTGTTTTCTTTCTACCATGGGGCGCATGGATTGTGTCTGCAAAAAAAATGGTATGTGTTTCTTTACTGGTTCAATATAATTGATATTGTTTACAAATCTGGCAATAATGAAGAATTGTATGACATTTATGCAATGTGAGCTATATTGAACTAAATATTGCCTATATACTGCCCTGAAGGTTAATCCGATATGCATTGGCAATTGTATATTGTTGGCAACTCGAGATGAAAACTCAATTTAGAATTTTCAAAAATAACATTTCAAGGAAAATAACAGGAATGTGAATAAAACATATCCAGTAACAAAAAATCCTTTTTGAATTCATTATAAAGCCTTGAACAATTTTTTTTGCGAAATTTTCATTTGAAACCTGCAGCAACCTTATATAGGGGGCTAACTAAGAAGCGCCATTTCTAATAAGGTGTAGCCACCTTGTTTTTTGTTTTTTTATATCCTAGATTTGGCCACATCTGACTGCCCCCACCCCGGCTTGGCAGCTTCGAATTACTATTTGGGAATTTGCCCGTTTAGGACCAAGGATAATCACATTTACTTTAATCATTTTGTCTCTCCTGCCTTTTTGTTACCCACAACATTCACATTCTCACACATACTAACCTTGGACTAGGCCACTTTCTGGAGTCAGCTTGGCAGTCCCAGAATTACTATTCATTGAATTTATTTGGCAGATCCATAAATGCAGTGCAGGTATTTCTTCCTATCTGCTGTAATTGCCCATGCATACTCTCAAACCCCTCACACATCAAACACTACTTGATCTCTAGCCTAGAAGTCTCCAAAACTGCTTTAGAATACCAATTATTATATTAATCCAACACACACTTTTCTTTGCTTTATCTCTAGAGCCACATTAATACAAAGCACCCCCCTGCCTCTGACCCCATACCTGCGCTTGCACCCTCCTTCCCGGAATTCTTTCCACCATACCTTACTTTTGCATTCCCTCCCAGCAGACAGTCGGCCTTTCCAAGGCAGGTGCACAATATGCCATGGATAAGGATTGTTGCTTTCAAACTTCTACAGTGGTGATTCAGTGCAATACAAAAGCATAGTAGCATAACATTAATTTTCTTCTATTTCAGGAGAAGGATCTCATCCATAAGCTCTTTAAGATGCTTGTTCCACGCTACTCCTTGCAGCAGGCTAACTACACAAGTATGTACCAGATCCCCAACCGAGAAAACCTCGACAGGGCGAAGATGGCAGTAATTGAGTACAAAGGGAACCCATACCCACCCCTCATTGTGAAAAAAAGGGACAGTGAGAAGACTTTACTGAACCAGCTCCTGAAGGGCTACCGTGAGGAGAGACTGAGAAACTTGAAAATAACAGAAGGCTGTGCAAAACTTGAAACGCAGGCTGGGACTGCTGTGTAGCCTACCTAACAAAACAAGAAGTTCATTTTTTCACTGTAAACCAAAATAAATGCATGGGCACTTGTGTAAATTGCTTCTGCTGTTAAAGGCCTCATATTGTGCATTAAAATTAGTGCTGCCTCCTGCAGCCGAAAGAAAAACTTCTTCTTACGATGTAAGGTTTCACATCACTGATTAATATTCGGGTGAATGAGGCCATGGCAAAAATCCTTCTGCTCCTATTTGATATTTTGAAGTACGATTTCTCAGGTTGAACAGCTTGTTCACAGGTTAAGCAATTTGAAAGTCACATTCCAGCATGCAAGGCATTTTTTTTGCTTGTAGTAAAGTCTGATGCCGGAATGTGACATTGTGACTGACTTCTTGTAGAGTTGCAGCTTTACTGCTGAGAAGATGAAGATGTGACCAACCATTGTAAAAGTTCCCTCCAGCATCACCAAGAATGCCCTGTGTGGTGTTGGCCATCTGCCCACAGAGCCTCCCAGGAAAGGAAAATATTTGAATCCATTCCCCCAGTTTCTCTCCCAGTCTGTTTCAAAGATGAAGTCTTTAAGTTATGAAGAGGGCCTGCTGACCTTGTCAGTTTGTAGGGTTTCACCGACTCCCTTTCAACAACATTAATGCCACCCTTACAGATTTGCAACGCATATTTGGGCCATGTGCTCAAATTGATGTTTTTAAACAAACCGACTTAAGGAGACAGTGTTCTTTTGAGGTCCTTTTCCTTTTTTTTCAGCCATTTCATGTTCTGGTTTAAAAAAAAATGTTTTATTTGTTAATGGTTCGTAAAAGAACCTTTACAAACAAAAATACAGTAAAACAATCCACATAAAAAATGTTTGTACACATATATATATAAAACAATCATGTTTGCATTCATGTAGATACAAGCTGTCATAATAGATAAAAGAAAAAAACCTAAAGACATATAGTTCCTAATTACAATGAATGTTTTTCCAGTTCACTTTCTATGTGCTTTAGCAACCAAACAAGCGCATAAATCAAAGGTCGATGATTTCCATTCATCATTCTAGCCCCAAAAAGCTTCCAAGCAGTCTTCAAAATCAATGTTGGCAAAAGTAACAAATTGGTTCTCTCAGTTTTGAAGTGAGGGCAGAATAACACTAAATGTTTCAATGTTTCCACAGATTAATTGCATGGTAGAAAACGACATTTCAACAAAACCTAGTCACCCTTAGCCTTATTCCAATATTTAGTTCTTTCCCTTGTATGATATTGGTTAAATTTAAACCACAAAAAGTTTTCTGGTGTGCTTGCACAGTAAAGACTCCAGATAGCTATATCGAGGAACTTTTTTTCCGTAAATCTAGCATACTCAGTGTAGGAATTATACGTTTTTATTTCCTCAAGAGTTTTACACCAATCGTACTCGAATAATTTCTTTTTTTGCATAGCCCGGTCTTAAACACAAGTCATTGAGTGTTATGTTCACATTGCTCAAAATAGCTTGCATTTCTCTGTGAAATGAGTTAAGAGGGGACATTATTCGTCGATAGAATCATTTTCAGATCTTGATATAAAGAGTTAGTTGGAGGAATGCACATTTTGGTATAATTGTCTCCATTTCCTTCTAGAAGAAAGCAAAATAAATCCTAACTCATGTCTTATAATGCTATTGGGCAATGCCAGTGGGAGATGCAGAGCGTATTTTAGAAGCTGTCCTTGTAGTGAATCTAGGCAACTATTCATGTCCAATAAACATATATCCAAAGAATAGAGGAGGACACTCTTTGACCTTTTAGATTAAAGAAATCGATCAGAGGCACCAGGGAATATTTGCAGTATTTCATTAATATTATTTTTAACTGGGAAAGAAGAGGTCTACCCCTTAAGAGGTCCGTCCAGAGCTTAATCGAATTCCTATTTGAGATGTAATACCCCAGATAAATGGTATCTGTAAGCTGCGGAATTGTTGTATTTACTATTTCCCAGTGATATTGTTTAGTCTTTTTCTTTGATCCGAATATCATGATGGCTGTTTAGTTGGTTTTGGACTAAGGTTGTGAGCTCTAGCAAATTCTTCAAATAAATCCAACTTTGTTTGGAGACCAGCTTGAGTAGGGTCAAAGATGATAATATCGTCAGTAAGGCTAACCATTTTAAACGTAATGAACATAATTTGATTGCACAGAGGTTTTTCTCTCTCCAAGAATGGTCCAAATCAGCCATGTAAAGGTTGAAGAGAGTAGCGGCTAGGTTACAACTCTGTCTTAAGCCCAGATATGTTTTTATTAGGTCAGTGGTCCCACCTTCACCCGTAATCCTTATTCTATAGGATGTATCAGTATGAAGTTGTACGATCCACTATATTAGTGAGGGCGGAATTCCCAAATTCGCCAACTTTCTCCATAGAATATTTCTGACAACAGAATCAGAGGCTGCAGACATATCTATAAGTGCTATATATACTGGGCATGCACTCTTCTAATTTGCTCCAGATAGTATGTGCAACATGATGGTGGCATTTAGAATGGTAGTCATGGCTTTTCTGAAGCTAGTTTGAAATTTTGAATATAGGCCATGCTGCTAAATATGTTGTTTGGGTTCATATAAAAGCAATCTAGCAAAGATTTTTGCTTCCGTGTCTATTAAAGAGATGGGGCGGAAATTCCCGGGTAGAGATGGAACTCATTTTTTAAAGATAGGAATAATATTAGAGGTTACCCAAGAATGGGGAATATTTCCAGTTGAGATAATCGAATAAAACTTAATTTCAAAATGCTTGCCCATAAAGAGCGGTCCGCCTTGAATACACAAGGCGGTATCCCATCGGGAACGGCAGATTTTGAAATAGTCAGTTTACCAATTGCCCATTCTATGTCATGAAGTGACCATTGTAAATGTCCCAACTCTCCATAACAAACTGGATGATATTTAAGCGTTTTAAATCTAACCGGAAGTTCAAACTTAGAGGTGATATATTTACATCAGGTCGTTGCCGAAATGAGATTGGAAGATGGCACTGTACTCTTTTGGTTTGAACTTTTAAGGGTTTGCCAAATTAACCTTTTATCATGTTTGCATATAGCTTTAATCAATGCACAATTTACATTATTGTAATTCGATATATGAACACCCCTCATTTTTTATTTTTAAATTTCAGCAATAGCCGTTTCCGCAGCGTATGATAATTAGGAGTGTGCAGTTTATTATGTTTTAAATTCCTCAATTCCCTGTTTTCTTTCCCTTTTCAGTACTTTACATACAAGGTCAAAGTGATGGAGATGATTTATACCATTTATGACACGTTTAGCTCGAATTGCAAAGCGTTAGTGATTGTTTTTGTCAAAATAGCTTCCTTTTGGATAGGCGACATAATCAATTATATGATTCTTTTTAATGTTGACAGATACATATTGCACAAATTGTTAACATAACCCAGGGTTCCATCGTAGCAATATAGTATCACAATGAACCTCTGGGATTGTTAGTGCGTGAACAACATCCAGCCTTGCATAATCTATTTGTATGCATATTGATAGAAGGGCGTGATTCCCCATATTTAATGGGGTTGATGGTCAATGGGTCCGCTAGGGGGCTGATGTTATGAGATAGACATAAATAATCTATCATTGAAGTTTTTAAGTGCGGTCCTTTAACATCACACTCAACAAAATCTATGTCCCAATCATTGAAATATGAAATCCAGGTCCTACCTCTCCTCTTAGCTATATTTGCTGCACTACTTGCCTGGGAATCTGTGGTAGACTGACTGCAGACGGGATTAAAATCCCCGCCAATTATAATTTCACAATCGCCCCTTTGCAGGAATAAAGTTTCCAAAAATAGGTCCATTTCATTGAGCATAAGCTCGATTGTAATAGCCGCTGGATTCCTATATAGATTTGTTAACAGAATAGGTTTACATTTATTATTCTGCAAGTTCAATAACACGACCAGGATATTACCCGATTCCCAGACAAGTTTCGAGTGACATACTATGTTATTATTGACAGCAATCACAAGTCCGACAGAAGGGCGGCCACAGTTTTCCCCTAATCGCATATCAACAATAAGTTCTATACTGTGACAGTATCAGTGAGTCAATTTTCATAGATTCCTGTATCAACATAACACAATGATATTTCATCTATAGTAGCCATCAAGGTCTTTAACTCGTCATTAATACAACATGAGCAGTTTTTAACATCTTTAGGGTTAGTGTTGGGGTCAGAAATGTGCACAGGTGTGCCAATGTTTCCTACATGAGCGTCAAGGGAACATTAAGTGTTTTTTTCACAAGTAACCTGCATAGAAGGAAAGCTAGGTACATTGAAAGGCAGTGGCATCAGAGTCACAAAGGTGTCCCTGCATAGTATGAATCCTTCTATTCCGTCAATTCTTGAAAGCATTTGACTCATGGAACCCTTAATTTCTCTTAGTTCTAAATGTGATAAGTCATGTCCTTTATCTAATAGGTCCAAAATCCTAATTGTCACTGGAAAGGTGTAGGGTTTTCCGTCTTCAGGATTGAAGGTTGAGTGGACCTTTTTAAAGGAGCCTCCTGCAAGCTGTAGTTGTTCAAAGGCTGACGTAATTCAACATAGTGGTTCAGAAATATTTTTTTTGTTATTGTCATCGTTCATGCAATACATATGTTTGTCATGAGGTAGTTGAGAGCAAGTTGGAGAAGGGACCTCACCAGAGGACACAGTTGTTGAGGGCACCCTCTCCAATGCCCTCGCCTCTAAAGGGGTTAATATTCCAATCCAGGTTCGTCATTGTTTCCAACCCTGTTTTAAATACCTCATTCCCAGTGGAATATGCACTTAATGATTTCCGTGGTGTCCTTTTTGCCTCCCACAGGTTCATTTCTTCCATAGGCAGGTCATCATCCCTCCGTCGGCCGGTGGTGCACTGGGATTAGAATCAACTGAGTCCCGTGCCGAGGACAGATGAACCTGGGCAATATGTGCTGCGGGCATGATGGGAGTTCGAGATTCCATGTTTAAATGAAGCGGCTGTTTGGCTTCTTTACACACTGGGACGTCCAAAGACATCAGATCAACAGAAGAGGTACTACCCGGACAAACAATTAAATCAATGGTGTTGCATGTTACACAAGGCGGGGCTGTGTCAATGCATCGGCCACTACGTAAACCACTAGCCATTGCACAGGAGATCAGCCAAAGAAGGTAAAAGATAAAAAAGGAATTATCACAAAGTGGTAAACTTCAATATCCAAAAAACGATAACTTTGCTGTATAATGGAATCTTAATTGACCATAAATCAAGGTGTAGCTAAAAGCACCCGCTCGCTCGCTTACTCCCTCAGCCTAACAGCCCAACAGCACAGTTGTAGCTCACTTGAATGCGTGCACTGAATGCGCTGCATCTGGTGTATAAGTAGCACTTCCGGGTGCTTTAGGGGGCATGGTTAAATCACGCAGTGGGTCTGCAAAGCACAACAACAAAAAAACAGGAAGGGGAAAGTACTGGGGGTGGTGAATGTACAGGCCACTAAGGAAAAGGGAAAATGTGGGAAACCAAGGCCAGTCCACTTACAGCCCAGCCCAACTGCTCGCTCCGTAAACCAAATGTAAATAAAGTCAATTACTGTGGTTAAGGAACTCCGCGAAAAATCCATCAGTAACGTTTCGCTTCGTTGATGGCAGCTGCACTTCCCCTTGGGCATACCCGCTTGCAAATAGGTAGTCGAGCAGAAAAACAGCATTCACAGCACAGTGCTCCTCACAGCTCAACAGCACACTTGTAGCTCACTTGAATGCTCTGGTTTTCATGTTGTTAGAAAACATGTTTGAGGATACAATCCCAGGTGCATCAGTGTGGGTTGGGGTGGATTGGGGGGGGTTTGACCAAAGAAAATGTTGAGTTTCTAAATGTGCTACTTGGGAACAAAGAGTGTGTCCATGAGTAAGAATTTGTGGGATCAAGTTCAATAATGAAGAAACTTGGAGTAACTTTGTATTCAGAGTATGATTTACAGTCTTACCGGTTTCAAAGCCTGTTTTCCTTCGGACAGGGAGCAATATTTAGCACCTGGAAGTGATTCCACCTTTTGTCCTACTTAAGATTCTTAGAAGTCTGACATTTGACTGGATATCTGCCTCCTTAAAAGGATATTAAACTGGGTGTGTATGTTAAAATAGCCATAAATGTCTGTGAGTGAGATTCCTTGGGTTAACATCTCAAAATTCATCACTGTTCATAAAAAATCTGGAAAATTGCACAGATACCAAACTAACTTTGAGATGTATTGTGTGTAATTTCAAGTCTTTATCAGTTATAGCGACAACTAGATTTGTTATGTTATTGTGATTTATACTGTGCACCGCTGCCATTCTCATGCCCCCCCCCGGTGCTCTGGCGGATCCGAAAAGGAAGGGGGGCTCAGGAGGGGCAGTTAGTGGGATGGAGAGGGTGAGCGCAAGAGAGCTTTGTGCAGTTTAGTAGCTTCAGTTCAGAAAAAACGGTTACTATGTGTTGGGAAATTATTTTAGTTGGTAAGAATTTGACAGTGTTTTGGTTTGTGTATTTATGGGTGGTTTGCGTGTCATTTAGGTTTGTGTTGGATTGAGTTGGATGTTGCATAGTGTGTGGTGCCAAGTTTCTGCTGTGCTAGAGGTATGTGTGTTTTTGTTTGGTGGTTTAGGATAGTATATAGGATCTTGGAAAGTTTTTAGTAAGGTTAGTGATGAGAGTGCTCTGCGAGGGTTATGTTTGCTTTGCTGGGTTCATATCCTTGTATGGTGATTTGCATTAAAATGCTTTATATTATTGGACATACTGGTTTCATTTAATTGGGTTTCCGTTGTTTTGGTAGTCTCTCCTTGTGTTGAGTTGGCTGTTTATCTTCAGTGGTATTTCCTGTTTAGCTCATTGAGTTAAAGAGCCATATTTCTAGTCGTTTTCTGAATTGTCAGTGCTTTTCTGTTTGTATTTCCTTGGGGAGTGAGTGCCAAACTTGTGATTGGGATGCAGGAGAATGCTGATCCCCCAAATTTCAACTTTGAATATTGTTTTATTGTTGATTCGAGGTGAATGTCATTGCTGGACCGTTCCTTCTGGCTCCCATATGATTAGGATCGCAAACAACACTACATTGCTTGCCAGCTACAATAGCACCCAATGGGATGAAGTCATCAAGAGCCTAGATTCCGTGCCTGAACCTGCAAGGTCACACTTACTCAAAGTGTCCACAGAGGACAAGCAAGTTGTACAAAATATTCTTAAAAATGTCCTCGACTTTGCTGACACCTCCTGGAAGAGTTATCACAGAGGGTAGACTCCTCAGACACTTGTGGCTCCGGAACACAGGATTTAGGCCCGAGACGCAGTCAGCCCTGATCAGTATGCCTATTGAAGAGGGATCCCTTCTCAGGAAGGTTGTTAACAGCTGGAAACAACCAAGAAGGAGTACGAGACCATCAAAACACTAGGGAAGATTACAAACCAACCTTATGAACAAAGAGGAGTATTTCACACACGGCGGACATTTCGTGCACAAGGTTTGGTTTCAACAGATCTAATCAATCAGGTTCTGGAGTATCTGAGTCCTCCATTTTACAGCCCCCAGTCTCAATCTACCTCATACCAATATCAGCAGAGGGGGTTTCACTGTGGAAAAGGGTGAGGCAGGTTTGCAGCCTCTAGAGGCACAGCAACCCCTGCCGCCAAATGACAGGCCGGTTCACATTCCCTCCCATGCATCCCCAGTCGGGGGTTGCATAAGACACTTCACCCAGCAATGGGACGGATTAACATCTGATCGCTGGGTACTCAACACAGTGGCCAAAGGATACTCCATAGAGTACTGGAAACACCACGCCACCATCCACGTCATGCGAGAAAAAGGTCCTCAGAACATTTAAATATACAGGAGGAAATCAAGATACTACTAGAAAAAGGAGCAATAGATCTTGTGCCATTTCTGGAGGAAAATCAAGATAAGTATTCAATGTACTTCCTTGTTCCAAAGAAATATGACAATGCGCCTAGTGCTGGACCTGCGCCCTGCAAACACTTATTCGAGCCTCAAAAATTTAGGATGACAACGCTGCAGGAAGTCATCCCACTACTAAAACAGGAGGATTACATGGCAACATTGGACATAAAAGATGCCTACTTTCAATGTTGCCAGCGCACAAAAAATACCTAAGATTCAAATTGGGAGGCGAGCACTACCAATTGAGAGTGCTTCCATTTGGCATTGCATCAGCAACCAGGGTGTTTACAAAGATCCTAGCAGTGGTAGCCGCCCCTTGCAAAGGCAGTCCAGTCCAGTTTACCCTTACTTGGACGACTGGCTAATTACTGGAGACACGCCTTAAAGCTGCCTACAGAACACACACAACCTGTTGTTCCAATTAGGCTTCCCTATAAATGAAAAGAAGTCCAGTCTAGTGCCCAGCCAAGCAAAACAGTTTCTAGGGGCACTAATCAAGACAAACTACTTCTAGTCTTCCCCTCTGGAAAGATGGTGCAAAACATGCTGTTCCAAACACCTCAGTATGTAGCTGGTCGTCAAGTGACACAGTACGAAAGGCAATGCACCTGCTAGGAATGATGGCTTCCTGCATCTACCTAGTGCCACACGCCAGACTGCGCATGCGTCCAATGCAAGAGTGGTTTGCTAAACATTGGTCACAAGCAGTGGCGGCTGGTGAGTTTGAAAGCTGGTTGGGCATACATTTCCCAGGGCGAATTTAGTAGTGAGCGCGTGTGAGCCCACTCCCCCAAGGGAGGTGTGGGGGGGTTCCCCCCGCAAAATCTTTGGAAAAATGGCCTACAAAATGTGCAATTTACTGTCCAAAAAACCCACCGAAATATGAAAAAAGCATTCGGTTTGGCATATTAATGGTGGTACACTATTCTTACGTGTGCAAGTGTGATGGTGTATTGTACAGCAGCTTGTATTGAGATTAGCTGGTACTATGACGTATGCATAAAGAAATTCATTATATAGTCAGCAATGATGGAAACATGTTTGTCATGCTGTTACTGGCATTCACATGCGTTCATCCTCTTACTAAGGTGGGATTTTAGGCATTTTCTGAAGGGGGGGAAACTAAGCTAAAATATTACTTTAGTTTTTAACCACAATTAGTGCGACATTTGTCCTATCTCGAATGGATGTCTGCCTCGCTGAGTTGCCATTGCTTCAGTTGCTCAAAGTTACAACATGTGGAATGCACAGGTCTCAGAAATAGCACATACATATTGCATGTTGAAAAATGCAACAGAAATAGTTTACTAATTTTATTATGTTGAGTACTTTATTAGCAACCAACAACCATAACATCAAAACATACTTCACATTTCTCACTGTTCTGTCAAATGCAACCTTACACAAAATCCTAACATTTATAAGGCCATTGAAACAAAGAATTCAAGGTAACTCACAAAATAACTGCAAATAGGTTGTTTGTAACAGAACATTCACTGGTCAATCATTTTGGGAAGTTTGTTCACAAATTGTTCACGTCCATTTTTCAGAGAGGCAAATTTATCAATAGTCTGTGTATTGAAGTCGGGGATCTCTTGAATTCGTTGTTTTTCCATGAACAGCATGGCCAAAGCATTCAGACGATCCTCAGTCATTGTGTTTCTCAAGAATGTTTTAATTCGCTTCAGGGTGGAGAAACAGCGCTCCGATTCAGCTGTTGTCATGGGTGTAGTAATCAGAATTTTTAATAACTGCATTGTGTCACTAAATGCTTCTTTGAGATTGTTTTCAACGAACAATTTTAATAAAGAAATTGCCCCACTTGAACTACAGAATTCTGGTCTCTCATAAACAATTCAAAGCTCAGTGTGCAGTCTTTCCTTGTTTAACATGGGGTAAGCTTGGACAGTTGCATTCAGTGCATCATTGGGAAAAGACTGTCCATGTGTTGGAAATAGGTCACTCTGCAACAATTTGGCCCCCTCGAAGTGGTTAGTGAATGCAAAGAGTTCTTGGGCTTGAGTAACTATAATATCACATACTTCTTTAGCCAAACGATTCAAAGTGTTCATATTTACACTGCGACCTGAAAAAGTTGCCTCTGATGGAAGTTTAGCTTCCAGATTGTGAATGCTTTCACGTACTCTGCCAATGCACTTGATACAAGTTGCAGTAGCTTTCGGCACATACACAGAGTCAATGTCTCACTTCTGAAGCTGGTTATATAGAATGTCGACATGGGGCATTATGTCATTGAACAAAAAAAGGAAGAAAAGGAACTACTCCTCTTTCAGAGTTCGAATGAATCCCTAGGCCTCATACACAGTAACCCCCTCAAAATCAGTCCGTCTTTCAATAATAAGCTCAAAGCATGTACGTAGTGCTTCCCTGTGCTGATATATGGCTTCCACTACCCAAATATGGTAGCTCCAGCGAGTGCAAGATGGTTTTGGAAGTCTTTGATCTGATACCTCATGTAGAACTGTGGTTCTTTTTGCAGAACGAGAAAAAAATGTTCAGAAGCCAGAGATATCGCAAAAGAAAACTTGAGCTTCTGAGATTTTTTGATCAATGATGAGGTTAAGCTGGTGTGCATAGCAATGTACATAATGTACATTTGGATACACTTCAGCTACTTTCTTTTGGACTCCACCAGACACTCCCCTCATTACACTCGCACCATCAATCATATGTTTGCGCAATTGCTTTTTTTGTGGCAATCTTCAGGGAATACTTTGTCCAATTTTTCAATTATGGCAGTAGCAATGGTCTGCGCACTAGAGTCTTTCAGATGAGAGAATCCATAAAATCTTTCAACAATTCTGTATCGTTCATCAATGTAGCGATAGACTAGTACAGACTGAGTCTTAGTGGAAACATCAGTTGTATCATCTGCCTGAATAGCCACATAATCTGTGCATTTTAAAAACTGCTCTAAAATCATCTCTCTGGTGACCGTGAGCATGCAGTCCAAATTGTTTTTGAAGTGCCCTTGAATACGGTTGCATTTTTTAAGTGTAGTTCCATTGCACTGTCTATGCTGGATACAAAATCCACCAGGCCTCTAAATACACCAGGATTTAAAGAGTCTTCAGTTTCATCATGGCGACGTAAAGCTAATTCAAACGTACCACAAAAGCGCACACAGTCTATTAACTTCGACAAGATGTATCGGTTTTTATCCACATCCTCATAATGCCTCATCACGCTCCGGCAATAGGCATCATCCAACTGTGTTGCAATGTTTACATTTCCCAACATGCGCAGCTGTAATATATTCTCAATATGAGATTTGCACGATTCATGTCTCTTGCTTTTTTCTGACAAATGCTTTAAGTAAGTGACTCCTGTTTTTGTCCAGGCCGTTTCACCTCCAAACAGCAGGCAAGGGAAACAGAACAAAGACAGCTTAGCAATGCTACCAGTGAGCCACGTCTTCTTTTCATACCAAACCATGGAAAATGTGCATATGTAAGCCTTTACCCTATCTTTTGCGGACTGTTCAATTTTTACATCTAGCCGATCAGGCCCTAGTCTTTTCACCTCCAGTTTTTCACTGTGTGCGAGTCCGGAAAATGGTTTTTAGAGTAATTGGTTCACTGAATTCATTTTCGGCAACAGTGACACCTGTCAATAAGCAAAATTATTATGTACATGGGTTCATGTAGTCATTGTTCGGTATGCTCTTCAATAACACATAAGTATAATTAGTTGGTACTGGACACAGATACCATCTGCAATTATACACAACTCTGCTGTACTCATCATCGACCAGTACAGTTGAGTATAATTGCTGAGGTTATCTATGCATGCGTTAACACACATGCCCATTAGCAAATGTGACACCAGCCACACAGCTTGTTTGGCAAATGAGTACGTATCACTTATGGAAGAAATGAGGCAAGTTTGTTCTGTTAATACTGTTCTTAAAAAACATTGTTTACAATGTAGGGAGATTTTTCTGACTGCATCACACAACCCCAACCCCTCCCAAGCACTGTGGGAGCAATGGTGAAGATTAGAAAGAAGGTATTCTGATGTTTGAAAGACTGTGGGATTTTTCAGCGGTAAAACAAATTACTGTATACCATTCAACTGGAAGATACCAGGACATCATGAGGTAAGTTGGAACCACCACCCAATCCTATCCTTCGAAAAACAGTTTCCAAATGGACAGGTTTGCTTCCGTTGAACCATAAGCAGGCCTTTTTGCATTATATGTATGACTTTCCATTTTCACATGCCACCCTCTCAGCTAGTCAGAGATGCCATTCTGTACTGTTCATCAGATTTTCCCCCACCTCATTGAACCCACAAACATGGGCTTCTTTTAAAAAAAATATTTAAACAAGATAGCTGTGTGCCTTCTTTACTACAGATGAACACAGAGTTGGCGTGCCCTGAGCACCAAACCCTACAAAAGACTCATGCTAGCTCTCCTCATTCTGGAGAATGGTCACTGCAATGAACTCCTTTGCAGGCTATGGGAAATCCAAAATCCCGGAAGGTGCACTGTGGAGGTTGAAGTCTGATGTTTTTAGTTTCACAATTACCCTGGACTGGTTGGATTTGTTCATGTAAGGTGTTGCTGATGGTCTGTAAAGAGAAAGCGAGAGACTGATATGAGAAAGGGCAACATAGGCTCAGAGCAGTATTAAAATGGTTTTCACACACGAAGGAGAGAGTTTTAACTGCTTGTAACATTGAAGCTGAGCCAGAATAATCATTAGTACAATGTGTAAAGAAAGTACCAGCAGCTACCACCATGTGCCAGTCATCGGTTGTATAACGCTGCAATATATACATTTCTATAATGGTTTTGTTCTGGGGCTTTAAATGTGCGCTTTGCAGAGCTCACATTACAAAATGCATTTGCTGCAGCCCATCAGGCACCCGATTTGTAAGCACTCTGCGTGTCCTTCGCTGAAGTCCTGTTAAAAAAACAGCATTGGCAAAGCCACTGAGGTCCTTCCTGTTCAAACACAAGCATTTGCGAGGCCAAAATGTTTGGCTTCTGCATGTGTTTTAAGCTTTTGCCAGGCACTCCTATTAGATGACCAGGTACTTGATGGCAGTCTGATGTTTTAGACGACTCCCCTGGCCCCTCGCCATCACTTCTGAAGACTTGGCCTAATGGAAGTTGTAGTCCAAAACATCTGCAGAGGCAAAGGTTGCAGACCACTGTGGATAATAAGGTTAAAGCATGCGCGCCACTGTTTCCACAGCTCATGTCATTCCCTCTGTATTTCATTCACTGCAAGAAGGGGCGCCAGTGTTCATTGTGTGGTTCGTGCTCCATTTGGGAAAAGGGTTGGGATGGTGGGATGCAAGAAACCCAAAGAAATGCTTTTTCTGATGGTTTCCTCTTCATCCCCACAATGTAAATTCTGCCATTTCAGAGGTCTGGTAACAAAGATTATACTGTCAAGTCCTCATCACAATCAGAAGACTACATACATAAGAGGACACTTGCGGAAACATGTGCCCAAAAGTACAACATACATGAGACCTTATGTTATACATGAGTATATTTTATAAATAAAATTACAATCATGTTTTATGATTTACTTATGTATTGTGTAATAAAATCCACAAACTTTTATTGCCAACACTAACCAGAGCCTCAGCCAATCATGTTATACAGGTATAGTAGCCTGGCCACCTCTTGCTCCTTCGATTATGCCAATGCGGGAAACACCAATGAGGATGGGTTTCTCTGTTGACTGGCTATTATGGGGAGGTCAGGGGTACATAGCACATTAGCTCCCTCCGCTGAGATGATTACTAAGGAAATCTGGGCTCGCTGAAGCACACCACCAGCATTCAATCACTGCACCCGACCAGGCTTTGAAACTAGCCAAGCGTGTCCCTATGTTAAATTAATGGACCTGGAGCACATGCAGTGCTGGGGAAGGTAGGGGCCACCCTCCCGCACCAAAGCAAGACTTGGCCTGACTCGTCTACCTTGCTACAACCCGCTACCGCAATACCACAGATGCATGCAGGAAGGTGCCAACCTCAATGGGCAGGAAAAGACCCTGCCGAGATCCTGCAGGTCTCCTGTTTGCAACGCAGCCTCTTAAACCTCCACGGCACAGCACCACACAAATAGTTGTGCACGTTAGGACGACAGCATTTTAGGGAGAGGGGCGAAGACTCATGAGGCCCCTGCCTCAGCCTTGCCGAGCAATGCCAGCCACAGGGTCCGAGGGATCCCTAGCCCTCAACCCCCCCCCCCCACTCACTGCAAATTACGAACCTCTGCCCCACGACTACAGTGGGATCCGACCCCAAGGCTGGGAATAGCCCTCTGCTCGTGGAATAGTGAGGGTCAAGTGGAAACGCTGCTCAGCCTGCCCTCCTTGCATTTCAGCGGCCGCACAATGGAAAGGACATACGCTCTAAAGCGGGGGTCCCCAACCTTTTGTGCGCAAGGAGCAAAATGTGCATGTCAAATTAAATGGTGAGCAACATCAGTTCTTTGACGGAATATATCGGTGCTCAGGTGGTGGAAACATTATGGTACCACAAATTATAAAAGTAAGACTGCTAACAGAACATTTAAATGTGCATTACCTAAGTTATCTAGACCATTTGCAATTCTAGTAAAGGAAATTTGCATGGCCGTTATCTTGATTTGGCAGTAAATGGCTGTTTACATGAAATGTTGAGTACATTTTCAGACAGGACCAGTCAAGTTGTCAAAAAATTGGTAGGACTAAATAAACATTACCAGGGGCTTCAGATTCTCAAGCTAAATATTTTAAAGAAATGTCGTTCATATTTTTGGACAGCAAGATTGGTCACAAATGGATCACTGGTAGTCGGGTGTATTTTGGGATTCTACCTATGGATTTTACAGGATCTTTAGTGGCAAATGATGCATTCCTAGAATACAAGACCAGTAATACTGTTCCTATTTTGGACAGTTTTTTCTTCAGGAATGTTATGGAATTTTGCATTTCTGATTGCACAGAGTGTGAGCACTATTCTCTTGAGTTAATTTTCCAATAGCCAGGGCTAGGCACCATGGAGAAGATGTCTGACAGCCAGAGGGGCTGGTTGGCGATGCCTAAACTTGAAAAGAATGACTAATTCACCAGATATTAAAAGATATTCTCTTCAAACTGTTGAGAGGCCACAAAGGAAAATGTCAGTTTGAGTCTTTGGTTGAAACTATCCAGGATATAGCTATTGGCAAACGGCGGCGCCCAGTTCAGGCAGTCCATGTCTTAGAAAGGGATGCCCCATGGTTTGATGCAGAATGTAGAATCTCGTGAAGAAAATAGAAACATGAATGCCTGGCCAGATTTATATTTTCAAAAGGGCATATAGAAATTGCTAAAAGACAATTAAAAAAAGAATTTGAGAAACAATGGGAGTTTTTAGAGATGGCCATGTTTTTGAAAGACACAGAATTGTTTTATGTTTAATGCAATTGTCAAGACAAGGCATTATGCCACCTCCTTGGACGAGCAGTCCTTGGCCAGTAAGATATTTTCTAAATATTTGTTGCTCAGACTGGAGGAGTATGTGCAAAGTAACAATATATTGATGTCCTCTCAAGTGGGTATCACGGGGGACTTAGTACAACGGACCACTGCTTAACTGTGAGCACCATCATGGAGAAATATAGTAGGGTTAAGGGAGGACGATTATTTGTGGCTTTTTTCAGATTTGGAGAAAGCATTTGATCTGATTGATTGAAACATCTTGTGGCATGAGTTACATTTTTTGGGGTTTCTAAGGGTTTAATAAATCTTATCCAGCTGTGATAGGCAGATATCTCAGCGTTTTTCCGATACTCAAGTTTGGGGGATTATACATTGTTTTTCCCCATAAAGGTGAAAAGCAGGGATGTCATTTGGCCACAATTTATTCCTTCCAGGCTTTGACCCTAGTACTTCTCTTAGGAAAGTTAATCCATCCTTCCTGAAGAGTACATTTTATAGCATGCTTCTTTATGCTGATGATGCCTCTATTTTAGACATTACCCCGGCAGGTCTCCAACAGGGCCTGCTATACACAAAGGACAATTTTGGGAGCTATAGTTTAAAATTAAATATGATCAAAACAAAAATTATGGTGTTCAGGAAAAGGGTGAAACTGTGTAGCTGGTTTTTAAATGAATGTAGAAATGAGAAGGTAGACTCATTTTTATTTGAGCCTACTCTTCTCAAAGAGTGGTGGTTAGGTCACTCATTTTAAGAAGACAGCTCAAAGGGCGTCATTATGCCTGGAGGATATTGAGGAAAAGATCTGTTACATCATTTTTGGTGGCAGTAAAATCTGGGGTGGTTTGAAATTTCATGTCGTGGAGGGGGTTCCAAAATAAATTCCTGTGCCAAATAGCAGGTTTCCCTCCAGGTACACCTGGTAGCACCTTATGAGCTGAATTGGTGGTATTCAGTTTGAAGGTGTTGGCCCAGTTAAGATTGTTACCTTATTTTATGAAAGCACATCTGGGAATGTAAGTGTGATGCCAGCCTCCCAATGTAAAGAAAAAGACTTGTGGTACAGGGAGTTGTTAGGCACTGTCCATTTTGATACTGGGGTGGGATATAACAAAATTTGGCATATGAAGCCACCTCAAAATAGCTCTTAAAGCAAGAGATTGTCTGAGGGGGAGAGAGGCAGATTTCCAAAATATACATAAGCTGCCCACTTTCGCCTTATATGCAGACTTATGTACACATATAAGACAGCATGGAGAAATCTGTGAACTAAGATCCCTAGAATGCGGGAGGCTGATGCTAATAATACGTTTAAATGTATCCATCGCTCAATTAAGAAAGATGATGTGCAAGAGGAATCACAAAGTGTGCCTGCAAAATTGGACTTCGATGAACATTTGGCGCATTTGCTGTTAATTTGTCAGTGTTTCTCTTTTTTTTGTAAGCGTGGACATGCATGGAAGCTATGTTTTATATAATTAATTGTAATGATAAGGCTTTTATACATACCTTGTATGAATATGTTAAAGCTGCTTTTTTATAGTGGGCTTGTTTTAATGAATGTGGATTTTATGAAATATGATACGTTTTTAAACTTTGCCAACTGTTAATGGAGAAATATGATTGAATAAACATTAAGTAATACTCATTACATGGTAGGCTTTACAGACCACTTCACTGGGACCTTGGAGGTTACCTCCTAAAATGTATTTTGGCATGTAATGGCTTATAATGCAGCATATAGCACCAGGGGCCTGTAACATTGGTGAAAAAGGGGTTAGGGAAACATTTTTCTAAAGGATACGGGGCCTCTTTTCTCTTCCCAAAATGGTTTTCCACAAGATTTTGCAGTAAACATTGGTCAAAACTTTGAGCATCTGAAGAACACTTCATAGAGGGGTGTAGTGATGTTAACTAGGTATTTGGATTAATTCATTGGCTTGTTAATTTAATTTAAACATATTATCAGTAACTTAAATGGATTTGAATATGGGACAAATTATGAAAAGTGTGGCATGTATTTGCTCATTTTCCACGTGGCAGGTGGACACAGTATCTATCAATTGATTTTTCGACCAGGACACTATAACAAAACATGGAGGTGAGACTAAAAGTAATATTTCTGATAAATATAATGCATGTTGGCATCAAACTAAAACCTTACTTCTACAAAAGCAGTGCATGCTAATTATTTAATAAAAGAAAGTTGGGTATGCATGCCACCCTTTTGTCCATTATGTGCCTACTAGCTGTAAAAAGGAACACAATATTACCATTTTATCCAGGACACAAAAATGGGCACATGTTGCAATTATTTTGCTCATTAATACATTTGTCAGCTGGGCAAAGTATGTGAAGATGACAAAGTTTTAACAATGATACTGCAATAATAAGTAAGGAGATTTTCTGAAAAATAATTTGCTTGGTAGCAACAAACGCAAATCTTGCATTTACAGGAATAAGCCAACTGGAACTACAGCAGGCTCATTGACCAACATTCTTGCACAATCCCCGACTCTGTCCTGGCTATACTGCTACTGAGGTCTCATCCCCTCAGCACCTCCTTTTAGGCCTCCCTACCATGGCCCAGAGCAAATAGCGAGCAACATTGTAGGCTGCCGCGAGCAACATGTTGCTACCAAGCTACATGTTGGGGACCACTGCTCTAAAGCCTCTGCAGCCATGCAGATCACATGTCTTAACCAGTCCGCCACATGGCCGCCGTGCTATAGACATCCCGTCCTTTCCCTACCCTGCCCTAACTGTCTCCCTCTTGTCACGATTCAACCTAGCTATCTAGTCCCACCTTCGACCCACTTCCATCTTCCAATAATGCTTCTCCCAATCTCCCCCCTTTTGACCTCCACCACTTCCAATAACTCGAGAGCCCCAAACCTCTTTTCAAAACCTACCCTAAACATTCCCTGCTCCTGCTGACCAACATAACTTTCGCCCCCCCTTTTCTTTTCTGAATGCTTGTCATCCTGCTGCCTCTGCAGTCCTCTAGACCCCCTGCTGACCCCTCACCCTGGTCCCCAGCCATCTAGCATCCCTCTCTTTCCTCACTCCCCCACTTAGCACAACACACAGAGGCAGAGCCATTTACTGTGGCTGCAATTGCCAACCCTTGATCCGTTATCTTTACACTAGACCACAAGTCCTGCCAAATCCACCTAAGCATATAAACCATAACATCATCCCCTCCATCTTACTTCATCGTAACTCAGCCAACCCCTGGTATTCCGAACACTTCCCATAACGTCTCCCATCTTGGCGCTGAGCGAATCCACAAGCAATCATCTGCACCTTCCTCGTAGTCGCCGTCACCCCGCCCCAGCGCACGCCCTAAATTTTATTTGTACTTATTTTTTATTTATTTTTTCATGTTTTTATTTATTTCTGAGAGGATGTATGTCCAAACCCACCTATGTCCCCATGCTACACCACTTGCTCAGAGACTAGCAGAGCCCCATCATCCTACAACTGCCCCCACCAACCCCTAACTTAGTTGCCCCCCCCTTGTCAGCTAATCAAAAGTCAGTACACTGCCCCCCCCCCCCCGAACTAAGGAAACCCCTGCTACACACTACCTTAAGCACCAACCTCATTTGCTCAATATTCAGAGCACTCAACCCAAACCACCAATGCTACCCCTTAGGGCCTTGTGTCACACATGGCCCCAAAGTTGTGTGTGTCCCGGCATGTCTTTCAGTGCTGACTGTAGGGGCCGTGTTATTGTCTCGGGAGGATAGCTCACCGGCAATGTGCTCGCCTTGGAAGCAAGACGACACGGAGCAACACAGGTTCGATCCCCGGGTCCGCGCTTAGAAACCTCTGTGTATTAAGCGCGTTATAAATACCTATCATATCATAAAGACGTGTAGGCCCTGTCGTGCATGTCTTTCAGTGCTGACTCTAGGGGCCATGTTACACACACGCGGCCGCCCAAAACAGTGGGTAGGGTACTAATTTACCGCAGCAGGCAAGGCAGGGCCCAGGCTGTGTCTCTGGTCGGACAACTCTTCTGTCTGAGCAGGGGTCGGTCCGGTCATCTTGTGGCACTCGCTCGTCGGGCAGAGAAAGAGAAGTGTGAAGGTGGCGCAGGTGCACGTACACACCCTGCGCCACCTGCATAGATACAGTAATGTCATTGGCTGTTTGCCAGCCAATGCAAGGTTTGTCATCGGCTGGAAAACAGCCAATGACATTACTGTAGCTAGGGGGGGGGGGGGGGAATCTTCACTGCGCTGTTTGCGCACCTTTTATGCAGGCGGGGCCACTTCTCAAGCGCCCTGCCAGCCTATTAATGAAAGGGCATTACGTAGAGTGTGTGGAGCTACGAGCTCCACGCACTCTACTATTGTAAAAAAGAGTGTAAAACGGGGCGCGCCCCGCTGTGGCAGCCGGCCCGATGCCCATAGGAGTCATGGGCGTCGGGCCGGCTGCCACAGTATTGTTGCCAAAGAGGAATGTTGGGAAATGCAGAAGATTCAGAAGAGATTCTTCTGAATCTTGCTGCTTTAATCTTTTCTTCTTTTTGGGGGGGCGGCGCCCTGCTGCTCTATAATAGCAGCCGCCACTGGTCACAAGCAAGCTGTATGTGGGACGATCTGGTGATAGTTTCACAACCTCTGTTCAATCGCTACTGTGGTGGTCTAGAGACAATCTGTTGAAGGGAAAACCTTTAAACACCCCAGAAATCAAAGCCACTCTTACAGCATACGCATCAATGACACGGTGGGAAGCTCACTGCCTCCACCACTCTCACGGGGTATGGACACAAGCATTGACCACGAAACAGATCAATGTTCTGGAAAAGCTAGCAGTCCTCAAAGCACTTCAGGCATTCAGGACTCTGCTCACAAAACAGTCCTAATCGTAACGGACAGTACCACAGCCATGTTTTAGGTAAACAAACATGGGGGGGGGGGGGGGGGACACGTTCTCCAAGGCTGTCCAAACTAGCCCAGAACATTTGGCTGTGGGCAGTAAACGCATGTTTTTACTAGCACAACATGTTCCAGGGGAACTCCATTCATTGGCAGACCTGCTAAGCAGAAGTGCAATGCTGCCCTCAGAACATGAGTGGCAACTAAACGCAGACGTGCTAAACCACGTCTTCTCAAACTGAGGGTTCACAGAAATAGATTGCTACACAAGAGTATGCACAATGCCTATATTACGTGTCCAATTTTTGCCAGAAAGGTTCCAAAGGGAACGCACTACTAATGAATTGGTCAGGGAGATTTGCGTACGCTTCAACCCCCCCCTCCCCCCAAACACCTCTTCTCAATAAGATGATCCACAAGCTACACCGTGAACAAGTAACACTTATCCTGATGGCTCCTATGGGGACTCGACAAACCTGGTTCTGCCACCTTCAAGTGATGTCTGTGTGTCCTCCCATGAAACTGTGCTTTCTCTAAAATCTGATGCAGGATCAAGGGACAACACTCCACCCGTGCCCTCAGACATTGAACTTAGCAGCCTGGCTCCTGAGGGTCATCGAATTTGTTAACTTAAATCTAAAATAAATGTGCATGGAAATCCTTAAAGAGGCACGCGACATTGCTATTTTAACAAATGGAAGCGTTTTGTGTTATGGTGCAAGACATGTTCTCTCAATCCAATTGACGGGCCGATTCATGGAATAAATGTGCACCGAAAAGGGGAGCGCAAGCGTGAAAATCGCAGCGCACGCATGCCATAGCCGCGCACATCGATTCATGGAATTCAGTGTGCGTGTAAATCCTGGGATGTGCGCTAAAATCGTGGGTGGCGCACGCGGGCGCACACGTCATTAAACGGCATGCGCTAAGCGCACAGGGAAAGCGCACATAGCGTAGCGCACACAACAAAAGTGGGCGGAACATGGGGCGTAACACGCGGAATGGGGAACAACGCGTGAAAATGTGGGCGTTAGGGGGAAGTACAGGAGGTAAATGCTCGCAAAGCCCACACGCGCGCCAACAACACGTATTCATGGAATCGAACAGGGAAAAGGCGTGCGCCAAAAAAAGACGCGCTAATCCGGAAACAGGTATGCCAGCAGGAAGCAGGCATAAGCGACCCCACGCAGCATAAAAGTGCGCGCAAACAACAAACAAGCTCCGACGCTACGATGAATAACCTATCATCGCCGCAGTGGTCGTGGGACACCGCAGGAGGAGGAGGATAGCCAGACCCCGCATTATTATTATTATTTTTTTTTACCCAGGACCAGCCTTTTTGGGATGCCTGATGAGCAGGTGTATGGGAGGTACAGGTTTCCACCACAAATAATCCTCGACCTGGTGAGTGAGTGGGAGGATGACCTCACTTCACCCACCCTGTGCTCGCAAGCACTGAGCCCCTTGGAAAATGTGCTCAATGTACTGCACTTCTTGGCTACTGGTTCATTTCAGCGGACAAGTGCCATAGTGGTGGGGGGGTGTCACAGGCCACGCAGTCACGCTGCCTACACCAGGTGTTGGCCATCATGACTGCACGCCCCTCAGTCCGCAGGCACATATACATGCCCAGAACACCTGCAGAAAGGCAGGCCGTGGTCCAGGACTTTTATGGGGTGGCACACTTCCCCAAAGTGCTAGGTGCCATTGATTGCACCCATGTGGCTCTACGTCCTCCCATGGCCGCAGCACATATATCGAAACCGCAAGCACTGGCATTCAGTATATGCCAACTATCCAGGGTCAAGCCATGATAGTTTCATTTTCAGAATGTCACCCCTAAACCGGGACCTGGAAGCTGGGCGGCATGATGACACATGGCTGATTGGTGAGTATAAATGCCTCTGCACATGCATGCATGTCAGATGCTGAGTAATGTGACAACCCCACTAATGATAGCCATCATCACCTCCCCACAGGACAGTGCCTAGCCTCTGAGCACCTACATGATGTCGCCAATTCGGAACCCCACCACACCACCCGAGGTAAGATACAACACAGCCCATATTGCAACCTGGGGCATAGTGGAGCGCACATTCAGAGTGCTCAAGTCACGCTTTCGCTCCCTTGACCACTCTGGTGGGCAGCTGCTATATACGCCCCCAGTATTGTGCAGGATCATAGTGGCAGCAAGTGTCCTGCACAACGTTGCAACCCACCGGGGCGTGCCAGTGGACATGGTGGTGCCCCCACATCCACAACCACATGCACTGCCGCTGCGCATGGGAGGTGAAACGGCACATGGTGAGGCAGCCCGTACCCAGCTTGTGGCAAACTACTTCACCTAAAATCCCACCCCTGCAGAGTGCACACAGGCCTGGCACATACCAGCTGACAATCAATGATGATGACAAAAGGGACAGTCAACTGTCACAACCATACCAGCCTGAGATTGTTCACCTGGAAGTGTTACATTGTGTGCATTACTACCTACTTAAAGACACCCAATGCTGTGTTACAAAAAGACACACATTCATGCAGCAGGAATGACTACCCCCTTGCAAAATACCACATCAAAATAGTGCCATGTCACCCAACCCCTCCCCCTCTCAGCTACCCAACACAACATGGCATGGCATGCAATGTGAAAACAACCAAATGAATGCAGAACACATGACACAAGTGTCACAAAGTGCACTGTCCCTAATGTAAACAGGCCACAGACAATATGCTTTCAAGTAATCAATAAGAAACAGCACACATGAACAAATACCAGCAACACAAAACATCAGTACAGGATGAAACCGTGGCAATATATGACAGGAAAAAATTAAAGTAGTGCAAGTCTCACAACCTGACTAAGGCAGCACATCGACCCCTTCCAACTGCAGAGTGTTGCTGTCAGGCAAATGTCTCAGTGTACTGCATACAACATGAACTGCATCTGCAAAGGAGACGGCCTTGTGAAGACATGGAGAACCTACATGTATATAAGGAGAAAGACATGGATGCACAAGCACATATCAATACACCATGCAGTGTAGAATCCAACAACAATCCCCACTAGGGATGTACACACAGTTTTGACTACAGACTGCCCACACAACTCATGGGAGCCCAATCTCACTGTGTAAGTTACTGTCACTTGGTCACACCCTTTGCAAGCCCATGGAAAGGGGAAGCAGGAGGAGGAGGAGGGGGTGTGTGTGTGTGTGTGTGTGTGTGTGTGTGTCGTGCGTCAAAAAAAAACCAAGCATCTAAGCCAAAGACGGAACAAGCCTGCATGTGCCCAGCTGTCATCCCCCTCTGCTGCTACATCAGGAAGTGGCCGTGATATGGGAGGTAGCCCACGCAAAGCCCTGGTATGGTCCTCCATGGCAGCAAGCATGCGGGTCTGGAAGGTTTGGTTCTACAGGATGATGATACGGAGATCCCCATGCAGCACCTCACGGGTAGCACGCTGTCAGGCCTCCTCCCTGCCACACCATTGCTAGACAATCTTCCAGATTCACGTCCACCAACCCTAACCATGCACGCTTCATACGGCGTGTATCCCATAACATTCATCGCACTCAGCAACTGAATTACCAAGGACGGCTACGACCTTTCCTACATTGGAATCTGCCATGGCGCTTCTCTCCAGGATGGCACCCGTCCACGGGCGCCCGGAGACTACGATCTAGCGCACGAAGTGCTTCCGATTAGGTGATCAAACGCCGGCAACAGACGGCCAATCGCTGGCAGACTCCCCGTGCAGCGTCGAGGGTCACATGACATGGACCCACGTTTCCCTCGTGACTGTATCACGTGATTAATTCAACACAGTCAAAAGGACAAGGGAAACGCGGAACAGACGCTTCACAGCTGCTTTTCGGAGTGCTGCACAGCGATTTTGGGATTTCGCTTAGAATTCGGATTTCTTTGACCACGGAACGTTTCATGGATTGCTTTTGGTCTCTTCCTCAGGCTCAGGCGAACTTTGATCTTCAGACTTCACAACCTTTGACTTTGCACAAACTTTGATCTTTGGATATTTGACCTTGGTTATTGTTTTCTCGGCTTTCGACCCTGGACTGTTAAACGGATTGTTTACGGATTATCCACTGGCTACCTAACCTACAGGTGTATTCCATCAAGAGTGCCCACAAGGACCCTTCTGTTCCCCTAACCCTTTGAGGCATCCTGACCAACACATTTGGGTAAGCCCTTTAGCTTCTTCCACCATATTGCATTGTGATCATTGTGACTGTCTGCCCTAATCATTTATTGCCTTGCAGCGGTCAGGGGGTCCTTCCGGTGTTCCTGGTTCCAGCTTGACGGCACTTCACACCTGTGGCCTCAAGAATTGCATTGGTAGTGATACTATTCTTACCAGTGTGGTACTTGGGGACGGAGGTATCTTCATCTACACGACCATCAGGATCACAACAGACTGTGAAGCCTTTTGGTCGTCCAGATGGATACTTCTGCCGGGGACCCAGTGGCCGCTTTAATGCAAGCAGTCACAGCCCTTAGGACTGATATGGCCACAGCTACCACTGCTATTCACCATAGACTGGACGTCTTAAACAGCGTCCAACATCCTTTACCCGTTGATGCCGAATTTGGGGACGCTGCCCCCCAGAACCCTGTTCCTCCCACAGTCCCTCCGGCTCCCTCTCTGCCCCCTCCTGTGGTACTCCCTAGCCCCATTCCCCTGGCAGCCCCCGAAAGGTTTCATGGAGACCCTAGGAAATATTGCACTTTCTTAAATCAGTGCAAACTTCATTTCTTGTGTCGGCCCTTGGCATTTCCTGATTCTGTCACTAAGGCAGCTTTCCTACTCTCGCATTTGTCAGGAGTGGCAGCCACTTGGGCAAACCCTTTTTTAGAAAGTGACCATCCTGCCATATACAACTTCGACCTCTTGGTTAATGAAATGGAAAAAGTCTTCGACACCAGATATAGGGCACAATCCCAGGACTTGGAACTTTTGGACCTCACTCAGGGCAGACAGACGCTTATAGAGTACATAACCCGCTTTAACCAGTTGTCTGCAGAGACGTCTTGGCCTGAAAACAAAAAGGCGGTTGTATTCTATAGGGGTCTGAGTAGCGCCTTGAAGGATGCCCTCTCAGTCGTCCCATCCCTTCCGGCTATCTATTCAGATCTGGTTGCTCTGGCTTTACAGGTGGATGCCCGAAGAACTGAGCGAAGGGCAGAAGCAGGTTTTTCTAGTCATCACACTTCCCCCTCAACTGATCAAACCCCAGAACCCATGCAAGTAGGCGGGATCCGTAGCCCCATTACTCATACTGAACGGGAACGTAGACGTACTGACAATGCTTGTGTTTCTACTGCGGTATCAGCGGCCACTACGTAAAAGAATGTCCTCGCCGACCCAAAAACAAAAGTCCGGGTTTTCAGAAGGCTCGCCCCTGAGATCGGGGGTACGAGCGAGCATTCCACTAACCCCCTCTGATATCGCTTTTGGTCCCATTAAACCAGTGGAGGTCCAGGCTATGCTGATCCCAGCCCGGGAACGCATGCATTCGGTTCACATTGTTATAGATTCAGGTGCCACTGGCTGTTTTATTGACATCACACTGGCTCAACAACTCAACCTACCATTGATCACCAAAGAACGTCCTGAACCAGTGCAGGCCGTAGACGGTACTTCCCTCGCTTCCGGCCCCATCAAGCAACAGACTGCTCCTTTGGAAGTCGTAATCCAAGGTACCCACAGAGAAACATTAACCTTTGATCTGATCACTACCCCTCAGTTCGGGATTATCCTCGGGATACCGTGGCTGAAACAACACAACCCTCTGATCAACTGGAGTACCGGACAAGTGTTTTTTGAATCCGAGGTCTGTCAGCATTTTTGCCTGGTAGAGTCGGAATCTTTGTCCAGTCCCGCAACAGTACTAGGAGCCGTGGCTTCCCTAACCTTGGAAGACGGTACTCCCACAACCACTGCCACTTTGGCTCATACTGTTGGGGCCGTCACAGCCGGTATACCCTCAGTATACCAGGACTTCCATATGGTGTTTGATAAAGCCTCAGCAGTGGGCCTACCGCCTCACAGGCCGTATGACTGCCCCATCGACTTAATACCGGGAGCTCCGGTACCGAGGGGTCGCATATACTCACTGTCCCAATCAGAAGAACAGGGCCTGAGGGATTACATCCAACAGGCCTTACGGTTAGGTCACATCCGTCACTCTTCTTCTCCCTCAGCAAGTCCCATTTTCTTTGTTCCGAAGAAAGAGGGTGATCTGCGCCCTTGCGTGGATTATCGGCGGCTAAATTCCATCACCATTAAGAACAGATACCCCATGCCGCTCATTTCCACGTTGTTGGACAGATTGTCCCACGCATCTATCTACACAAAACTAGACTTGCGTGGGGCTTACAATCTGATCCGTATGCGAGAAGGGGATGAGTGGAAGACGGCGTTCTGCTCCCGACGAGGACTGTATGAATATACGGTGATGCCCTTTGGGCTTTGCAACGCCCCAGCCACCTTCCAACATTTCATAAACGATTTGTTCAGTGATATCCTAGATGTATATGTAGTGGTCTATCTAGACGATATCCTGATCTTCTCCCCCACTCTGGAAGAGCATGTCATTCACGTCAGAGAAGTCCTGTCCCGCCTCAAAAAGAACACACTATTTGCTAAACCTGAAAAATGTCTGTTTCACGCCACCGAAGTTGAGTTCTTAGGATTCCATATTACACCCGGGGGCCTCTCCATGAACCAATCTAAGGTCCGCGCTATCACGGACTGGCCCGTCCCTGTTACACTCAAACAGCTGCAGTCTTTTCTTGGGTTCGCGAACTTCTACCGGCGTTTTATCGCTGGTTTCTCCTCCATTGTTGCGCCTTTGACTGCACTAACCAGCCCCCTGGTCCACGATCATTGGACACCGGAACATCAAACAGCGTTTGATACCTTGAAGGAGAGATTCACCACTGCCCCTGTTCTTCAGCACCCCGATCCTGATTGCCCTTTTGTTTTGGAAGCAGATGCTTCATCGTTTGCATTAGGTGCAGTTCTCTCTCAAGCCTGCCCTACCACGGGTCGACTGCACCCAGTGGCTTTCCATTCACGGAAGTTCACTTCATCCGAAGTGCACTATACCGTGACGGAGAAGGAACTATTGGCCATTAAAGACGCTATGCAGACATGGCGGCATCATCTTCTAGGGGCTAAACACCAAACCAGCATTTATTCCGACCACAAGAACCTACAGGATTTGGCTTCCCTGAAATGCATGAATAGCCGTCAAGTACGCTGGCATCTGTTTTTTGCTGCATACGATTTTGTAATAAAGCACCGACCCGGGGTGGTTCATGGTAAAGCAGACGCTCTGTCCCGCTCCCCAGGGGGGGGAAATCCCTTCCTTTGTTCCCAGACACCTTGCTAGGAGAAGGCCATGTTATCTGTGCCTGCACCCCCTCACCGTCCATGTTAACTACCATACGCCACTGGGTTGTTCACAATAGTCATGCAGTCAGTGAATTGGATCTTATAGTTCAGGACGGCTTACCGTTTATACATGGGGAAACTATTCCTGCCCACAAGTGACACGCGCACCCAGGCTCTGAACTGGTCACATGACCCTGCGATCAATGGCCATCCGGGACAACGCCGTACCCTGGATCTATTGAAACGGTGGTGTTGGTGGCCATCGATGAGACGGGATGTAGAGAGTTACGTGAATACCTGCTCAGTATGTGCCCAATGTAAATCCCGAAGGGGTCGCCCTCTAGGTCTACTTCAACCACTACCCATACCCCCGAAGCCATGGCACACGGTTTCGATGGACCTGATTACGGACTTGCCTCGTGTACAGGGGTACGACACCATTTGGGTGGTGGTGGACTCTTATACCAAGATGGCCCGTTTTGTGCCCTGCACAGGGATTCCCACGGCACCAACACTGGCCCGATTGTTTTTCAAATCCATCTTCTGTCTCTTTGGCCTGCCACAGGTTATAGTGTCTGACCGGGGTACCCAGTTCACTTCTCGTTTTTGGCGGGCTTTGACCAAGTTGCTGGGCACTGATGTGCATTTTTCCTCCGCTTACCACCCTGAGAGTGATGGTCAGACATAAAGGGTGAACCAATCCCTAGAACAGTACTTGCGATGCCTTACCCTCCAATATAAGGACACATGGCTAAATCTCTTGCACTTGGCGGAATTCGCCTATAACAACGCTCTACACTCCTCAACAGGCTTCTCTCCTTTCTATTCCCTTTATGGCCAACATCCTTGTACCCTTCCTTTCCCAGATTTCACACCTACAGCCACCCCTGCTGCCAATGCCTGTGCTCGCGATCTAGTCACTGTTCACGCCCAAACCCTATTCCATTTGCGGGAATCTCAAGTCTCCATGAAGAAAGCGGCCGATAAGAAACGGATGGTTGCTCCGGAGTATCGGGTGTGGTTGTCTTCCCGGCATTTACACATTCCTGGTTCCCGTAAGCTGCTCCCTCGCTTTGTCGGTCCGTACCGGATCTCCAAAGTCATTAACTCAGTGGCTTTTCGCCTCTCCGTTCCCGCCTCATGGCGGATCCACCCAGTGTTTCACTCTTCTCTGCTCAAGCCCTGCCCCTACCCGTATCATTACACCACCTGCTCCCGTCTCAGTGTCATCCCCTGACGTATTTGAGGTCAGTGCCATCTTGGGTTCCCGTCTCTGTAGGGGTCGGTTGCAGTACCTGGTGGACTGGTTGGGGTATGGTCCTGAGGATCGCTCTTGGGTTTCCTCTCGGGATGTACGGGCCCCGCTTTTGGTTGCTCGTTTTTATCGGGACCATCCTTCCAGCCCATGGGGTCGTGGGCCGTTGGGGGGACTGTCACGCCTCCTCCCTGCCACACCATTGCTAGACAATCTACCAGATTCACGTCCACCAACCCTAACCATGCACGCTTCATACGGCGTGTATCCCATAACATTCATCGCACTCAGCAACTGAATTACCAAGGACGGCTACGACCTTTCCTACATTGGAATCTGCCATGGCGCTTCTCTCCAGGACGGCACCCATCCACGGGCGCCCGGAGACTACGATCCAGTGCACGAAGTGCTTCCGATCAGGTGATCAAACGCTGGCAACAGACGGCCAATCGCTGGCAGACTCCCTGTGCAGCGTCAAGGGTCACATGACGTGGACCCACGTTTCCCTCGTGACTGTATCACGTGATTAATTCAACACAGTCAAAAGGACAAGGGAAACGCGGAACAGACGCTTCACAGCTGCTTTTCGGAGTGCTGCGCGGCGTTTTTGGGATTTCACTTAGAATTCGATTTCTTTGACCACGGAACGTTTCACGGATTGCTTTCGGTCTCTTCCTCAGGCGAACTTTGATCTTCAGACTTCACGACCTTTGACTTTGCACAAACTTTGAACTTTGGATATTGGACCTTGGTTATTGTTTTCTTGGCTTTCGACCCTGGACTGTTAAACGGATTGTTTACGGATTATCCACTGGCTACCTGACCTACAGGTGTATTCCATCAAGAGTGCCCACAAGGACCCTTCTGTTCCCCTAACCCTTTGAGTCATCCTGACCAACACATTTGGGTAAGCCCTTTAGCTTCTTCCACCATATTGCATTGTGATCATTGTGACTGTCTGCCCTAATCATTTATTGCCTTGCAGCGGTCAGGGGGTCCTTCCGGTGTTCCTGGTTCCAGCTTGACGGCACTCCACACCTGTGGCCTCAAGAATTGCATTGGTAGTGATACTATTCTTACCAGTGTAGTACTTTGGGACGGAGGTATCTTCATCTACACGACCATCAAGATCACAACACACGCGTTTCTGCCTGCATGACCTCGCGTGATGCCCGGATCTCCCCACGGGTTGCCTGGAGCTCAGCTGAGAGTAAACGTGTGAGCTGCTCTAGCTGCTGTTCTGACCTAAAATTCCAGGAAACCAAGTTCACCCAGAGTATCTATGAGGGACCCGTGTTCTAACCTCAGGGCTTCCCTGTGGGCCTGTGACTCTACAGATATGGTTGCGCGCAGAGTCTCCAGTCCAGCCCGTTGGTCCCTGTTGGACGCCAACATGTCCTCCCTGTGTGAGTGGCAAATGGAGTCTGTTGCCTGCTGCTGGAGCTCCATCTGCCTTTCATGGAGTAGAATGGAAGTGGCCACCCTATCCATTGCCTGAGCCATCATTTCACACAATGCCCCGTGTTGTGCTGCTATACTGTACATGGAGTTCTCCCACACAGTATTGCCTGGTGGCGCAGGGCCACCGCATTGGCGGGCACCACATCTGTTTGGGGCAAGGCGATCTGCACCTTGCTGTGCTGGCTATTGTGGAGTGTGACCCTGCATCCGTAACTGCCAAAGGCGGACTTACCAACATTGAAATCCCCATAGAGGGGTCTACCCCGGTGCAGGTGGGTTGGACAGAACAGCATCCCTGCCAGAAACACTCGCCTGCGACGGCACACATGTCTCACTGTCCGATTCAGCACCTGATCCATAGAGGTCTGCAGAGGTGTACCCAGAGACACCCATGGATGGCATGTTCTGTAGGACAAATGGGTTTTCACCCTCCGCCACCCCACGTCCTGCAGTGGTGCCCGGTTGTGGCTGTGATTCCTCCTGGGTCTGCACCATCTCCTCCTCAACAGCATCAAGTGCCTCATCACCTGCAAAACATGAAAGATAACAAATGGAAACAGGCATGAGCACCATAGCACACACATAGGCCTGACGAGGCAGAGATCCAGTACATAAATTACACATGTCCCACATGACCATAACCCTGGCATGCATGCAGTGTCAATAAGTTGGAAGGGGAGGCAAAAAGCAGACACTGAGGACACAAAGATGGAAAAGCAACACATGTGCAGCATGCTGGATAGCACTGTCATCACACATTAGACTGTGAGTGGCATGTTCAATACACATACATGACACATGCCAGCACACAGATGGCACGTAGCATAGCCATGATACATTTGACAAGTACAGCCATATCGTAGGAAATCAGTACTGTCACCCATCCATGTGAGATGGACATCCTGAGCTAAAACATGCAAAATAGTGTGACAAAACACACATGTGCCACACGCTGCAACAGTTCGTGTTCACTGATACAGTGATGGCAGGCAGATGAATACATCAATGGTTGGTCACTTCAACATGACAGAAGACAACAGTCATGTTAAACATTCCAACGGGGCACAAAAATGATTGTGTGCAGGTCATTACTCAATCAGCCTGAATGGTTAAATCATTCCCATAACAAGGTAATAAATGTGGGCCATTGTGGGGTGTAATCTATGACAGAAGTATGTCACATTTGTGGCAGTACGTCAAAAAAATGTGTCCTAAAAATGGCAAGGATTGAAACAATCAGGCTGAATGAACAGGAAAACATTTTGAACAATGTTGTTGCAAGTTGACAGTTGAAGGGCAACTGCAGTAATGTGGTGCAAATTGGCAACTGTGGTCAGAAGGGATACTGTCGTACCCAAACCCAAGTCCAGGGAATAGTTTGGAGGGACCACATGGGTCCACAGGGACGTGAACCTGCCACATGCGAGTCCTCTCATGTGTGAGACACCTCAATGGTGTATGTGTTGGTAAGCATGCTGGCCAAATGCAGGTGTGGGTGCACACATTTGTGAATTTCTGTGTGTACTGTGGCATGGTTGTGGTCACACATGGATGCTGGTTCCACCTGCATGTATCTGCACCATGTGCATGTGTGTGTATATGACAAGCGTGCAACTGTGATACACCATGGATGCATGTGACACTGACATGTAGGAGGCTGATTGCCAGATGTGACATGGATGGCGATGTTATCACTGCGACAGGTGGTGGAGATGTACAGATGCATGTATGTCTGGTGGCGTGTGTGCATGTGTTCTGCACTCCCCGTGTTGCATGTGACGTGAGGCTCACCTTCAGCTACTCATGCTATTGTTTGTGTGTGGATGGTGCTGCCTGGTGCAGCATTCCTGTTTTGCTCATGTGTGTGAGTTGAAATGACATGTGTGTGATGCCATGTCTGAAGTCTGCGACTGCTACTCATTTGCAACTGTCATGTGTGTATCAGACCATTGTACATTGCCCTGATGGCTGTGTTCTGTCCCTCCCTGTCTGCAACGTCAACTGATGAAGAGGGCGAAGACGGTGCTGTGGAGCACAGCGGCAGGGATCCCACCGCCAGCCGGAGACGCAAGGCCCAGCTCCCCTCCCAGGTTGACATCTCTTTGGGGAGTGAGGAGTCTGGTGCCGCGTCCGTGGCCGCAGCTGCAGGGGGTAGGTCCAAGAGGCCGAGGTGGACTCCTCGGCAGCAGAAGGGTCCGCTGAGACCCCACAGGGGCCTATGGAGGAAGATGGCACGGAGTCATCCAGGTTGGTGGGGGGTTTGGTTGAGGAGGAGGCCGTGGAAGTCACACGCACTGGGGTGCAGGGTAGTCCCCTCTGGTATGGGATGCCTGCAGGGGCTGGGGAGGGGGTAGAGGGCACACCTGGGAGGACCCAAACTGCCAATTCACGTGTGACATTCCCCGCGCACCCCTCAGAATACACGTACCCTGCTCTGCAAGCGAATCGCGTGTCAAACTCCCTCCGCACCCCACTGTATACACGTACCCCGCTCGCCCAGGGCCCATCGGTTGTGAAACTCCCCGCGCACCCCACAGAATACTTGTACCCTGCTCGCCCAAGGCCTATCGCGTGTGACACTTCCCGCGCACCCCAGAAATACACGTTCCCCGCTCGCGCGATTGCAGTGTAGCGGCCCTGTAAGCTGCTCCAGGGCTAGCGCTGCCCTTTGCGCTCCATTGGGGATTTCTATGGCTTTTTTTTAAATTTATTTATTTGTATTTGGTTCATTTACAAAAATATAATACCTTTGCAGAACCTTTACAAAACATCGTAAAAAGAGGGAGACATCAACAATCTTTAAAATATCTACATAAAATAATTTTTTTTTTTTTTTTTTACCTTAAAGGCATATCATTTTAAACACATGAGATTGCAAATTATTGAGGCGTACATGTCATTTCTACTTAAAGTGTAACAGCTCCTTTTCAATGCGTTTACAAAAGCTTACCAATTCATATATCGGAGGTTTGTACATGGCCTGCATCATGCGTGCCCACAATAATTGCAAACAGTCTTCAAAGTCCACATTTACAAACTTGTAGAGTCGCTTAGTCCTCACAATTTTGAAGTGTGGACATTCCAGAATAAGATGCTTCATTGATTCAATCGATGCATTACAAGAAGGAAATCGGCATTTCGTTATCTTTGAGCCTTCATAACTGGACCAATTAGCTGTCCTTTCTCTTGTGTGAAATAGATTCAATCTGAACCATATATAGGCTTGTCTCGTATGATTGCATGGAAAAGTAACAACATGGTCATATCTAGGTAACCGTGGTTTAAGGAATGCGCAATATCTTTGTATATTTTATATGATTGTATAGTTTCAATCGTGCATCTCCAGTCCTTTTCAAACAACTTTTTTTTTGCAAAGGCAGGACAAAAGTATATATCGTCAACTGTGATGCTCAAATCGTTCAGTATTCTTTGCATATTTGATTGATAAGTTTTAAAGGACAGGGAAGAAGAGGTATTCAACAGTGCGTTAACATCCATGTACAAGGAATTTTTCTGCGGGAAGCAAATCTTTGCATATCCTGATAATTGGCGCCATTTCCATCGTGAGGATAGTGCAATCAGCCCTAATTCATGTCTTAATACCGAGTTGGGAGTCGACATTGGCAAATGCATGGCAGATTTCAACAATGTGCCTTGACGTGTGTCCAAGACATCAGAAATATCGATAAGGCACATATCGGTGGCATACAAAATAACAGCTTCTATTTTTAAAGTTAAAAACTCAATCATAGGTATCAATGAGAATTTACTATGTTTTCTGTAGATCAATTTTAATTGAGATAATAAAGGACGTGCCCTATTTTTAATAAGGTCAGTCCAATATTTTATTGAATTTTGTGTGGATAGGTTATAACCCAGATAAGTTGCGCTCAATGAGCATTGTATTTTAATTTGCATAAGCTCCCATTGATATCTTTTGATATTTTGCTTGCCACCAAATCTAAGGATAACTGTTTTCGCAGGATTGAGGATGAGATTATGTGCGATTGCAAATTCTTGAAAAAGCAATAGTTTGGCTTGTAGCCCAGTTGGTGTGGGATCAAATAATATGATATCATCAGCAAAGGCCATCCACTTTAGCCGCAATGTTCCAATTTTTACAGAAAACAGGTTGTTTGCCTCCCATAGTTTATCCAGGTCAGCAATATACAAATTAAAAAAGGTGGCCGCCAAGTTACATCCTTGCTTAAGGCCTATTGCTGTTTTAATGTGCTCGGTAGTTCGGCCATCTTCCGCGATTTTTATCTCATATGAGGTATTAGAATGGAGCTGAATAAACCAATAGAGTAAGTGCAGTGGTATTCCCATCAGCTTCAGTTTGTTCCATAGCAAGTTTCGCACCACATTGTCGAAGGCTGATGTCATATCTACCATGGCCACATATATGGGTTGTAAATTTTGTTTTTACTTTGGTAGCTGCAATCAGATGTGACATAACCATTGCGTTTAATGAGGTGCTCATGCCCTTTCTGAAGCCTATCTGATACTTTGAAAGAAGGGCATTTTCTTCAATAAATGCTTCAAGTTCATATAAGAGAAGAATGGCGAACAGTTTTGCATCAGTGTCAATTAGTGCAATTGGTCTGTAATTCTGTGGGAGAGCAGGATCGCCCTTTTTAAATATAGGAATGATGTTCGCGGTAGTCCAAGATGAAGGGATCCTACCCGTGTCAATGATATTATCAAATTTGATTTTTAGAATTTCCACCCAAAACTGTGGGTCAGCCTTATAAAGGCATGGAGGAATGCCGTCTGGGCCTGCTGATCTAGAATATATCTTTGATATAGCCCATATAAGATCATCTTGTGTCCATTTAAATTGGGTGATCCTACTATAACACAGCTGTGTGTTTGGGATTTGATTGAATTTAGTTGGGATGCGATATTTTAAATTTATGTATTCGCACCATATATTATCCGATATACAGCAGACTGGAGTTAGGACAGTTTTCTTATCGTCCTTTCTTATCATCTGCCATATAGTTCTTGTGTCATGATGAATTATCGCTTGCATGAGGTCACAATTATCCTTATTAAACTTTAGTATATGTGTATGTTTTATATTCCTTTTAAATTCATTCAAAATTAGAGACCTCATATAGCGATACTGTTCTCCTTCATAGCCAGCTGTTTTAAGTTGACGAATTGCCTTATGTTTTACTCTCTTAAGTTTCTTACATTTCGCATCATAAGGATGCAAGTGAGAGGTTTTCGTATACTTTTTACTAAAAGTCAAGAGTGTATTTTCAATTAACTTGGCATAGTAATTGTTGGCATAGTCCTTTACTCCATCTAATGGAGATTTGTGGACGGTCAATCTCAAATAGGTCCAGTGCTGGACTACTGGCTAGGTATCTGAATTCCCAATTCAAATGACAGACAATTTGTGCATGATCGCTAATCTGTACAAAACTGCATTGAGAGGATGAAATAAGCCTGGACACTAATCGAGAAACAAAAATAAAATCAATCGATGATGATGATTTTGGGCCTCGAGACCATGTTGCTGGAGAATTAGGGTTTTTGTGTGTTACTATATCCAAGTCCCAGTTCTCCAACAATTCTCTAAATTGCGCACCTCTATCTCGTGATAGATGTGATGGTTTAAGAGGGCCATATTCAGTCAGTTCTCTGCAATCGCAGTTGAAGTCCCCTCCAATCATGATTTCTGAGAATTCAAATTTCATTTTTAGATATTCTAGACATGCGTCCAATTCATCTAACATTTCTTCGAGCGTAAACTCGCTGGATTCCAATATAGACTGATAATCAATATAGAAGGCAACTTTTTAGTCAAACTATGTTGGACTACTACTCTTAAAAGATTTGCTGATTCCCATATACTTTTGGATCGAAATTTGATCGAATTATTTATGGCTATTGCAAGGCCTCCACTGGGCCTTCCCAGGAGAGGCTTCTTGGCGGACCTACAGTAGGTAGTAAAACCTGGAATAATACATTTACTTAATTTCATTGTCTCCTGTAAAATCAAGATTGTGGGTAGCTCTGAAAGTGATCGAGATGAGAACCAGCCACAGGTGTTCCAAGAAAGTACCTTAAATATGCCCAGTTCCTCTTGCTATGAGTGGAGAGCTGAGGGTTTAGATCCCAGATAAGCAGTAATCATGGATTCCAGCCATGGCATATTTTTTGTTATAGCGACATGGGATAGCAGCGCATGCAAATCATCTTCAGTTTTCAAATTGTTTTGTTGAGAGTCATTATTAGACCTTATTTCGACATTAGCATGGGGAGGGACATATGCTAAGAAATCATTAGCTAGAGGTTCTGATTCGAAAGCAAATATTTTGAATCCTTGGTTATTTATCTCTTCAAAGTGAGACAGAAGAAATTTTAATATTATTTCTGAGTTCAGATAGCATACTGCTCTGCAATTATCTGTCTGGGCTATGGATACTCTAAGCATGTCCTCTGATTTTACCATTCTGAGTTGTGGGATGCGGGAAAATAAGGATAGTATAAATGATCGATTGATCCGCTTCCCCGCAGTAGCCATCAAACTTCCTTCTAATCCAATTAAATATTGCTTATCGTTAACCTCCACACTATTTTTATTATGACCCTCCACTATGCTAGAATAGGAAAGTGACGGCTCTTTTACTTTAAATTCTGCTTCAGTTGATAATGCCTTGTTTTGGTTTGAAACATTTTGATCATTAGTATGAGGGACCTTACGACATATTTCAAAAATCGCATCTTGGGATTTAGGAGGAATATTTATTTCTCTACGTTGCGGTGCTTGAATTAGTGCGTCCGATGTCGTATTTAAAAAGAGCTTCCTACCAGTCAAGCCCTCTTCAGATATCCGTTCAGCAATATCCGGCAGAGGTATGTAACATCATATTGATTTTTAATAGAGAAGGCTCTACTCAATGCCGGGCCGTGAGCAGAGATGCGAGTAGGGCTAAACGTATTTTTTATCCCCTGTTTCTCAATGATCTTATTCCTTTGCATAGGATTTAGGGTTTCATCACCCGTCATATTGGAAACGTGAGATATCTTATTGTCATCGTGGTTTGTCATCATAGATTGTGTTTGAGGTATCCTAGAATTCGGGCCCATTATTAAAACTTTTCCCCTCCCGTTTATCATGTTTAAGGTCTTAAAACCGCCGCTTTCCTTTTTTCCTAGCGGATTTCCTAGGTGAACATGCTGCTCGGCGCACACATCACTGATTTCTTTCCTTCCGAGTGACAAATAGTTTGAACTTGTAGTTCACCTCTTTCCAGAGATTGGTTAATAATAGGCTCTTTCCTAGTGGTACAAGTTCTTCCTAAAGACGGAAAAAAGCTAGGCAGAGTTGATTTTGAATTCAATAGGTTTGATGCAATGGCGCTCCTAGAATCTAAATCTGCTTCCCGACTTTCACGGGATACATGTAGTTTTTCCGAGAGTACTTTGTCAAGGGGGCAATTATTTGTTATATTTTCAGATGGGGTCCCTGTTTTACTTGTACCGCATTCATTTTGTGTTTTTTTAGTTATTGGTTTAGTAATCGAACTCGGTGAGAGTATCAGTGCCTCTTGACTTTCTTTGGAAAGTTGGTGAAGATCAATATAGTCTTCGTCAGGATTTTTGATAACTGGATCTTGTCCAGATATGGATTTCAAATCTGTGTTACTAGTTTTCCCACCCTCCTCATGTAATTTAGTAGCTTTTGATTCGCTTTTCCTCTTTGCGCGTCTTTTGATTGCTCTATTGTGCATCCTTTTGGCACGACGTGACATGAAAAAAAACTCTTTTTCAGAGTTCTGAGATTCTAATCCTGTCTGCTGTTGCTCATCGAGAACCTTCACCAGAGTTGAGGGACTATCTGGGCTCTCAACAAAGGGCAGTGGATTATTTATTCGAGGGATGATGGTAGAAGTCAGAGTTTCAACTAGCACTTTTAGTTCTTTTATTTCCACTGAGCAATTACAGGAGACTAAAGCTTGACTATTAGCCACGGATGCTGCTGTAGAATTACAAGTAACATCTTCAGTTTGCGTAGCTTTTACGCTTTCATTTTGGGAGAGTGGAATCGTTTTGTTGTTCATAGTTCTAACGATGTCTACAGCAATAATAAAGCCTTCAATTTTTTCCATTTTGGCTCCGAGATATTGGAGGGTAGCTTTTATTTCTTTTAATTCTAAATGTGTCAATTCGTGGCCCTGTCTAATAAATCCAGTATTTTGGTAATTACAGGAAGAGGACGTGGTGATCTCAACGCATCATCACCTACCTCGATAGGATCATCTATAGGGTCAATTTGAAAGGGCCTAATGGAAACCTCTGCGGAGTCAGATAGGTCAGCTACATAAGGGGATGGCGAAACATATGAGGGTTGTGATATGCTATTTCTATCAGTTTCCTCCACTAAGCTTCGATCACTCAATAACTGAGGGTGCTCCTTCAATGATTTTTTCTTTGAGCCGTTTACAAATGGAGTCAGTGTATCAATAGCACGAGTCACCTGATGATCGAGATCTACCATATTTTTTATCATCTGAGCATGCAAATTCTTGGTATCAGAATCAGCTAGTGGAGACCTGGGGTCACATTCGTCATATACAATCCCATTTATCTCTAAATCTTGGTTAGAGTAGTTTGCCGTCTGAGAGGGATTAGAGCATAATGATGTTAAGGAGCACCGCTCACTAGCATGGATCATAACCTCATAAGAAGATAGATTGGGACATGTCCTCTGTTCAATGCTATGTACATTAGTCATATGTTCTGAAATAGGTAGGTCAGTGTAAGCTGTACTACCATGGCAAACAAGAGAGTCCATACTAAGGGAGGTAAGTCCCATGCCTTCATTACGTTTACTCCGTAAGCCTGCAGCCATGATCAAAGATAAAAAAAAAAAAAAAATTAACATTTCGTATGATTACAACACTATTTTATCTAATCTTTGAGTAAAAGAAAAAGGAGGTAAATAAATAGCAGTGCGCTGGTTTTAGTGCTATTAGGTCTTAAATACGAGTAGAAGTTCATTCAAGAATGATCTTAGAATAACAGACGTCAGTCATAGATCAGCATATGCCTTAACGACTTGCATACAATTAAAGTTATATTTTAAAAAGGTTGATCACGAAAAGATGATAAAAATACAAAATGGGAGAAACAAAGCCACCATCACAGTGGCAACCTGCTAGCCTTCACTCCTGGACCGTAGTTGTAGATAAGCGTTCGTATGGCAGCGTGCACAGGGCAGGGATCAAAGAGGATAACCTCCGCAGTCTCCCAGCCACACACGCCACCAAACAGCCACACAACAGCCGTAGGACTTAACTCCAAAGGGCTTTACGCCGCAAGGGTGGCTGTAGTCCGCAAAAAAGCTCGAGCCAAATCACGTGAGCAGTCACGTGCCCCTAACAGGACCAGCCCCCTCCAGGAACCAAGTCCCGGCACAGCAAGAGCGTACCATGCTCGCAGTGCTATGCTGCTTGGGTGTAAAATGCCAGGAATTAGCAGTGTGTGGATACACGATTTGTCAGCTCCGTTTCACAATGTTCTCAGATACACCTCTCGGGCGGCTGTAGTCCGCAAAAAAGCTCGAGCCAAATCACGTGAGCAGTCACGTGCTCCTAACAGGACCAGCCCCCTCCAGGAACGAAGTCCCAGCACAGCAAGAGCGTACCACGCTCGCAGTGCTATGCTGCTTGGGTGTAAAATGCCAGGAATTAGCAGCGTGTGGATACACGTTTTGTCAGCTCCGTTTCACAATGTTCTCAGATACACCTCTCGGGCGGCTGTAGTCTGCAAAAAACGATGGCTTTTCCTTGTGCAAGGGGCGTTTTTGGGGCGTAACTGGCGCTGCGGGATGTTCTCTGCGCCAGCGCTCATTATGGCTTGGAAATTCCATGAATACGCGGTGCGCCAGAATTATGTTTGGCGCGCACGCTCCCTCTCTGCGCTGCTCGCGTGCGCTGCCTCTGCGCTGAAATCTATGAATTACCCTGTGAGTGTTCACCGTCAGATATAGTCAACTTTCTTCTATATCTATTAGACTCAGCGTTGGTCTTTAACTCACTGAAAGTACACCTGGCGGCCCTCCCAGTTTATACCACAATTCAAAGCAAAATGTTCTTTTTTTCATAGGAAAAATAAATGCAAAATGTCATGGGGGGGGGAAAGGGCCAGTAGTTAAAGCCTTCATGTAAGGTGTTAAAAAATGATACCTCCCATTTCCAATCCTACTCCTGGCTGGGACCTCGATATCGTACTCGCAAGACTCATGGGTGCCCCCTTCGAGCCTATGCACAAAGCCAGCCTTAAACATCTTATATATAAAACAGCTTTTCTTATAGCTATCACTTCTATCAGAAGGGTCGGTGAACTGTAAGCTTGATCAGTACAAGACCCCTTTGTGATTATACACAAAGACAAAGTAGTGCTACGCACTCATCCTTGATTTTCACCTAAATGTATATCTAAGTTTCATGTAAACCAGGCAATAGAACTTTTTCCAGAATCCAACAAACGCAGCAGAAAAGATCCTTCATACACTAGATGTCATAGAGCTGTCACGTTCTACCTTCAAAAGACTGAACCCATCAGGAAAACTGAACTTTTTTTGTGTCTGTAGACACAGGAAGAGAAGGGGATCTCCTAGGCAGCAATTTCTAGATGGATTGTCAACTGCATCCAACTTTGCTATTCTCTTGCTAACAGAATGTTGAGTTGAATTGATTGTTTATTTATATAGCGACTATACACAATGTTTTTCAAAGCTCTTGTCATTAAAGCCTAGTGCACACTCAATTCGAGGCACAGGGGCAATTCTAGCTTTTATAGCAAATGTGCCCTTGGATTCCATTTGCAAAGCTTCCACTTTGAGTTCAGTACACCCTTTCACCCAGCATTACTGTCTAGACGCACATTCCAAGCGTGATACACAGGTGGGACAAGCGGTGTTGCACCATCTTTGCAGCGCTACCTTCAAACAACCCACCTCATTCTACAAGTACTGCTCGGTAATCTGTGCAAAGCATGTGATACTAAGCAGATCCACAAGCCTTAGAAGGCATACATTACTCATCGCAGTCGTATTTCTGATGCTTGGATCTGCTTAGATCCACATGCACCCACCCTTCCTCCCCTCTTGGAGTTGAAGATTCTTGCGAAAACAGATTTTTCACACCTCATGGTCTATACCTACACTCGACGCTTACACCTTACACTCCCTATTGTTGGAAACAAATAATCTGAGGGACCTCGAAGCGTGAGGGATCATGGGTACAGTGGATGTCACACTAGGGGTAGAATTACAATCCCGCCCTGTCAACATCCCTTTTTCAGACTTTGAAAACCTCAAATGCAATACTCTGCAGCTACCACTAGATGTCGGCCTATGCAAAGCATGTGAATCTAAGCAGATAATACGATTACGGTGAGTAATGTATGCCATATATCTGAAATCCAAATACTGCAAAAAATAGGTGTTTGGTTTACTTGGACTGAACTCAGAAGGCAACATTCAAGTTAACTTGCATCATTGTCTCAGTTATCACAAGAGCTAGCTTTCTGAATTTAATGCAACCTCGTTAGTGCCATGAACCAGATATGGTCATCAGCCTGTCCGAGTCATTACTTCATAAAAATCCTAAAGTCTTAGAATGTTTTGGGATAATTTTCTTGTCATGCAGATCAAATATCGGAAACAACTGAAGAGGAACTTATTTTATAGTTCCAAGCCTACACCTCCTTCTCTTTACTTCAGTAAGGTCTGTGTTCATGTATTGGCACTTTTTTAATAACATTTTCTGTTTTATTACCTTTTTATTTATTTTATAGAAGGAAACTTTTAAATTGTGCTATGCTAACCTTATTACCTTACCTATGTGGTGAACCATTTGTGTGAAAGTAGTTGTACCGCAATGTTCTCGGGTTAGAGAATGATGCAAACATGTTTTTTTTCTTTCTGTTTTTCCCTTTTAAAAAGGTACACACTAAAGTAGACTGCTTTAAGATTGGGATGTAACTCCATGCATAGTGTCATGTACGGATGATCATATCTGTGTCTTGGTGTGGGGCAAAGGATAGGGTTTGTCTCTGAACAGGATTACGTTTTCCCATCTTGCGCCAAAGGGGGAGGAGGCTGTCGCCACAATAGCCAGCCTCAACAAGTTGTAGAAAATAACTCAAACAATGCTAGCCAAGTAGTGGTTACTAAAAGAAACTGCTCTAAAGCACATCCCAGTCTCACCAAAAGATAAATAGTCAAATAGAAAGGTCCACTCCTGAAGGGGGGGTGTCGTTTCTTCTCCCAGTGTTGAACTAGTGGGGGCTGTCCAGTTCTCCAACCTCTAGCTTGGCTATATATCCTCTCCAGCCGTAGGCCCACTGTGTTCTTGAGCAGCCAGATGCTTTTGGATGTCCCTGCTCCCTGCCTTCTTCCCCTGTGGGCTTCCAATAACTTCCTGCTGGGATGTGTCCATGGATCATGCTTCTAAGAGGATTTGGTATACCCTGATGGGGTTTGTGAACATGCATGTCCTTCCTGTCCTCTTTCATCCTCTGCTCCTCCCTGGTTTCACCTTGGGCATTTTCCTTGCCTATCTACTTTGGGCTAGTCTTCCTGACCTCTGGTGTAAGTGTGCCTCCTCTTTCTTCAACCTGCCTTTGCACTTTCCCTTGGATCACCAGAATTGGCACGTCTCTCCTGCTCATTGATCTCCCTGATGGTGAATGCCTATCCCTCTGACTAGGCTTTCAACCCTTTCCCGCCTCCCTATGGTAAATCTTTCACTTTCCACCTCTCGTCAAACTTCTAGTTGTCTCCCTCCTTCTCACAACGCTCCTCTTCCTGGGTCTTTGACTCTGCTCTCAAATAGTATCTTCCCCCTCTAGTATGGCCAATGATCTCTCTTCTATATCTCTCCCATCTGGTATTTTCTTCTGTCCTTTCTTCAACAATATCTTTTGCCAATCAGTTTTCTCCTACCATCTTCCTTAGAAAAGCATACTGTTGGATCTCCTTGCAAATAAGCTCTCGCTGTCATGACCCGGCGAAATTGCCCCTTCTGGACCTCATGGTCATTGTCACGAAGGGCTTGTACTCCTTGTTCCTCCCAACATGGCCGTACCAAGCTCCGTGCTACGCACTAGCTTTCACGTCGTGGCACGTACTATAAATTGGTCACGCCCCTCAACGCTATCTTCGGTAGTGACCAGACGTGTGTTTACTCTCTACATTGGTTTCCTTTGATCCTCTTACTTCCTTCCTTGCCTTTTATCCTGTTCCCGGATTTCCCCCCCCTTCTTACTCGTTCATCGCTATCCAGGATACCCTGGAACCACAAACTTCCCGGAACTCTGAACGCATCCTGCAACCTGACGAGGCTCGGGCGAGCCTATTCAAGACCTGAACCATCCACAGGAAGAGTCCTGCGGCCGAACAAGGGAGATCCCGATCACAGGTGAGACGGGGGAGATTTACGACACTCGCTCAATTTCAACCATCCGCTCTCTCCTGTTCTACCATCATCTCTTCAGATGGAAACCCCTTGCCTTGCTCATAAAGGCAGTTTCCCACTCTTACGCTGCTCCCAGCCACTGTCTTGGTCTGTCCTCAACTCAAACGCCTCCTCCTGACTCAGTATCTTTCTTCCCAATAAGATCTGTTCCTTCTTTCACAAACATTTTCCCCACCTAAAACATCACTGAATCTCTCCAATACACTGCTTTTCATCTCACCACACACCAGTACGTGCTTCCAAGGAACCACTTATTATTTCCCTGCTTTCTGAGTCTCTATGCTCGGTCTCCCAGGGTCCACTGTGTTTCTCCTTTCAGCTCTCCCATGGATTGGTCATCCTTGTCTGGGCTAGCTGTCTTTTTAACTGTCAGTTCGTCTTCCCCTTAGATGTTGCTTCGACACATTGGTTGCACCTTGGGGTTGGTATCATGTGATTTTCCGGGAAGCCAGCCTATGGCCATATAGAGGCTGGTAGCCATTTTGCATTCTCTGTGAACTGTAGGAGTAGAGGAGTAGGGAAGTGGCGGCCTGTTTCTGCTTGCTGCCTACTGTTTGGAAGCTTGTAAGTATTTCAAAGGAGTTCCGGGGGGGAGGGGGGGGGTTCGTGTGTGTGTGTGTGTGTGTGCGTGTGTGTGTGTTTGTGTGTTTTTATTGTATTTCTAAGTACTCCTCCGGGTTCGCAGACTTTCACTGCAAGTTTGACAACTTGTCCATAGTACACCGACTTGAAGCAGTACGCAAATCTGAAATTCTTATCAGCTGATTCAATTCACGTTCACCTCAGACTCCCGATTATACTAGAAAAATGTCATTTCTGACTCTGCAGACGACTGCAGACCCAAAAGGGGGTCATGCACTCACCATATGACTGTCCCAGGGCAATAATACTGGGATCTTACACACTGATTAATACAAATAAAACACAAAAGTTGGTACATGGAGTGGAATCTGTTTCATAAGCAGTATCGTGTTCAGGTTTCCAAGTGGTATTTTGTTATTTCAAACATGTAGAGTAATATTTGTATTTTTCTGGGTCAGTTAAGGTGATTTGTCAAATGTTAAAGTGGTAGTTCACTCAAAAATGTTATTGTTTAAAAAGCTGGGCCATATTCAAAAATATATTTTTAAAAAATATATATATATTTTTAAATGTTCCTATGTAAACATTTTGGGAAATGAGGCTCAAAGTCATACATTTCAAGCACGTGGAGGCATCCATTTTGTGAAATGAATAAGCCTCCTGTGCTTACGTTTACTCTGCTCTCACAGTAATAGTCAAGGTAAAGCCCCCTACTGGGAAGTTTTGCTTATTACTGCCAGAGAGCAGAGAATGCGGTCAGGCTCCTGCCCTGTGCTTCTGGTGAGTGCTGCCCCTACGCCTTCCTTATTTTTCTGCCTGCTTCTCCCAGACTCCCCCGAGCCCAGGAGACTAAAAGCGAAAGTCCCGGCAATTACATGAACCAAGCCGCACGCCACGATCGTTGTGCTGCATTTTATTTACAATTCCTGTACCTTTCTTTTTAAGTCGGCCAGGGGAGCTTGGGTTACTTAAAAGCAAAAGTACTGGCAATTATAAGTACTCCGCCGGTGAGCGGCATAGTATTCATAAATGCCCCTACTTTCGTTTGAAGTTTCCTGTGCTCAGGAAACAAAAGTCGCAGCAATTATGAATACTTCGCCAGCAGAGTATTCATAAATGCTGCTACTTTCGTTTTAAGGTTCCCGAAGAAAGTCACAGCAGTTATAAAAACTCTGCAGGTGGCCGGCTAAGTATTTATAATTGCTGGGCCTTTCATTTTACATTTTCTGTGCTCCCAGGGACCTGGGGAGCACATGAAACCTAATGAAAGTCAAGGCAATTATGACTATTGTGGCGGCCTCCTCTCTTCATGTTAAGCTCTGCTCTCCGGCAACAATAAGCAAAAGCTCCCAGTAGAGGTCTTTTGCTTGATTAGTGCCGCAAGAACAGACCTTAACATCAACAAAGGAGGCTGCTTCATTTCACAAAATGGATGCCTCCTTATCAAAACTTTGAGCCCCATTTCCCAAAATGTTTACATAGGAACTTATTTTTAAAAAATATGTTTTATATATATTTTTGAATATGGTCCATCTTTTTAAACAAGAACAGTTTTGAGTGAACTACCCCTTATAACAATGTTGTCAGTAAGTGGAATTATTGTTGGGATAAAAAGACTTTTTTCCCTAGATCATTGGTCATGCATTATAGAGGAAAAAAGAAATCTCTTATTATATGAAGACAAAGAAACAAAAAGCATATCTGATCCTTGGTTATCTGTTTTTTTTTTTTCTCATTGTTCTTGCACAAACCAAATTCCATAACGGTTATGCATGACCGGTTTCAAAGCCTCAAAACCCACTTCATTATATTCATTGCAACACCTGTAATCACACAGTCTGTGCATTTCTTGGGGTTAGAGCCTTAATTTTTAAAATGTTTCCAGTAATTGATTAAAACGGTTTTGATGCAAGTTATATTAAGACTTTTCAGCACTGTTTCAGTGACATGCCCTCCAAGTCTGCTGTTATTTGTAGACTATTTTGCAAGGCTGCAACTATCAAACATATGTCGGCTATGCAGAGGTAATGGGCAATTTGTGAATGAAATATTCCCTCTATATGTCTAAATATCAATTGAAGCTGCGTTTTCTGAATGCTGGAACATTTACTCTACACCAATCATTGCAGTGAAGACATATGACAGTGTGTTGAACCTCCTCCTTTCTATAGAGGAGGCACAAAGCACTCAAAACAGGTAATTTGTTTTCATTGTGCATTGTTTTACTTTGGTTTGTTCTACCTTTTATGAAAATGGGTTGCTGTTAAAAAAAAAAAAAGAAATGGAGTGAATAATAAATGTACAATGTTGGGACTGTATTGCACTGGAATGTTTATTCGTAACATTTCTGTAAAAGGCTTGGCAATAGCCCTTAGAATGCAGAGCTTGTCGACATTCTCTTATTTATAATTTTACCATACCTACAAAACTATTTTGTGGGCTGCTTTAGGAGTACAGTTTTTGCTTCAGCACTTTTTGGGGGGTGTCGGTGGATTTGGGGAGGGATAATTCAGCACTGAACAATTATTTGTTGCCTTAAGATGGAGTTGATTGCGGGTCCCGAATACAGAATGTTAGAATGTAGGTGAGTGAGCTTCTCCTTCTCATTAGATTTGAGACCTTTGGCTGCTTCCCGTTACTCCTGTGATTTAAGGTTGACATGGGTATACCTTGTACATAAGGCAGTTTAAAAAATAAAATAAAGACTTTACTGCTTGTATCATCCTCTTTCCTTAATACTTGTCTCCCTCATTGGGACGGGGAACGGCAACATTGCACAGCACAAAATACTAAAAATTCAAAATCTGGGGATACACCTAGTGCACAGGGTGTGCCCAGAGTGTATGCTGATTCTGCACAGCATCAATACCTATTAGTCCCTTTTTCCTCAAGAAGGGGGACTGTTGTTGCTTAGCAGTGGGCCTTTTAATTTTCTTTCCATTTCCCTCCGTATGTTTTCAACTATTTACTCGGTTGAGGGTCAGCTGATCCTCTTCACCTGGTTTTTCAGTAATGTCTATTTTTTGTGTCTCCAGATTGTGTGCTTATCAATTCTCTGTGCAAGATTCTTGCACACTAGTCGAGCTTGGAAGAAATGGATCCAACATTGGAAGACGATTTTTCAGTCTCTTCCCTTCCTCTGAGGAAATGTGCAGCCCTTTGTTTAGGTCAAGGGTAAAAGGTTAAGTACGACTGTTTTCTCTAAGATGCCCCTGTGTGGCAATCCTTCCCATGGAAAGCCTTGTTACAAAGGGATCCATTAAGTCCTCCAGCAGTTTGTCACCACTCTACCATGTGGGGTGGTCAAGCAATGACACACGTGACAAGATAGTGTGGTTTAAACAAGTGTTTTATTCATGTGCTTTTCAGTGTATGGGTTGAACCAAACCCTGTAGGAACTCAGAGTTTATAAAACTGAAAAGGAACATCTATACATCCAAATCTTGTCAGGAAAGGGTTAATGGGAAGGGTAGTTATCTTCCAATGTTCAGCTCCTCCTTTGGCCTAAGTCTAAGTAGTAAAGTTCAGTGTAATCTTATAAATTCTTGTCCTACCAGGGACTCCTGAACCTACAACACAATGGCCAAAGAATGTGATGAACAAAGTTCCACACTTATACTGAATTGTCTTTAGCCTCTTAACTGATACCCAAGCTAAAACAAACAAGCAGCAAGTCTTGACCAGAAAAAGAGTTCACAAATGTTGTCCTATAAAGTTCATCCAGAGTGTCAGACCTAAAGACGCTTCTCCTGGGAAGGGTCTTCCCAGGTTTACTAACAGTCTGGACTTTAGATGGTCTTCTGGTTTTCACTGTTGTCCTTTAGACCTCTCTAAGGTCCATTGCTGCTTAGCCTTCTCGTCAGGCCCTGCTTTTGGCTTCTCTTACAGCTTTGGATCTTTGCACCTCTCGCCGAGTCATTGGATCCACCTCCAACCTATAGAATGTAACTAACTGGATTGATCCCTTCCAGACCATCGCAATCACTACAGGTCTTGCTCCCAGATTCCAGGATTCAAAGATGCAGATTGCTGTGCAACTTGAACTCCAGTATTCATTTGTGTTTGGGGCCCCTCAGGACCTTGACAATCCGCTTTCACATGACCTGAAAGATCATGGACTTTGGCAGGTCTCACCATGACCTGGATATCAGCTTTCATGAGAGGTAGGTCATTGGCAACCTATCTGAAATTCCTCTTCTTCCTCTACCTAGATGCTGCCCTCTTCAGCTACCAGGAATCCTTCCTCCATGTTGATACCCTCACAGGCAACATAGGCCAGGTTTTTCAGAGATTGATGCAGTCACTTGCTAGGACCATATTTTAATGGTCTCAAGAAATTTCCATCACGGGGGATGCCTCTGCCTCCATCCTCAGCCCTTTCAAATTGAGATTGATTCCAATGCCTTACACAAGCCAGCGTCCAATAGAGGTACATGGCTCTGCGGACTCAGTGGCAAAACAGAGGGGGCCCCCCCTTACTCTGCTAAGAGGCAGAGTACTTTGTCCCCTCATGATCTTCTAGAGTCGCCAGGTGTTCTGTCTGGTGATGATCGGGCTTCAGCACTTTGACAAGTTCAATATACTTGGTTGAGGTGGCTAAGATTCGGCAAAAGCCCTGTTCTACAACTCCCACCAACAAGAAGATTGGGTATAAGGAGGTGCCCTCTGACAGTATCTGCTTGTCCTCTCAACTCCTGCTGTCCTATGGTGATAGTGGTAGCAGCATCCTTTTTGAAAGCTTCTGAAAGCCTGTCCTAGTTGTCGGCTAGATCTTCCTCTTTCATTCCACCGGAAAAAGAGGAACAACTTCTGTGAGCCTGAAAAAAAGGTGTATATAAATTCTGCTCTTCTCTTAATATAATTTAATGCAGATGCCATAAATGCAGCAGCACACCAACACATTTGGAAGGAGCTGGCAGAGTTTTAAGTGGATCTTCCTGTTGAACGGCAATCGGCTCTTTGTTCTGGACTAGCAGATGCCTCTTTAATTGTGCAAGATCTTCTAGAGGCTTCTGCCCACCACATAAATATGAATGCTAGGGGCCCATATACAGAGGGCATCATAGATGCGCACTACAAAATGTTCCCAGAATGTGTAGGATAAGATCTTTGATCTGCCATTCAAGAGAACAGACCTTTTCCACAATGGTACAGATGAGGAGCGCATTAAGACTTGCATACTTGTCACTAAGTGATTAGCGGTTCCAAAGAAGCCACCTCAAATCTTTTCTGTCATCTTCTGGCATAAAGCAGGACTTCAGTTCTAGAATGGAGGCTCTAGAGAGGAGACAGACCACCTGAATGCTTGCCCTGTGCAAAAATCAAAGGATGGTCACCAATATAGTCTTCTGTCAGCCCACAGCTTTGTCAGGCCCTGCTGACACAGTCAAAATGTTTGTCTGGTTGCACATGTCCTCTGTTGGTGGCAGGATTTCATTTTTAGTAGCAGGCTAGTCCTGTATTTCTTTAGATCCATAGGTTCTGTCAATAGTCTTAAGTGGCTTAAGTCTAGCGCTCCCTGTTGTCCAACCGTCCCCTTTGCCAGATAAGCTCTGACACTGGATGAACTGTCAAAGTCTCTTGTCCATGAAAGGTGGTGTAGATCCAAATAGATGATACTAAATGTGTGCTCTACAGCAACAAGCATTGAGGCAGGAGGTAGCCTCCCACGTGAAGGCTAGAAGTGGCCCCTCAGATTTTGTATCTCCCTCAGCGCTGTCCATCTGACAGTACAAACCTAAAAACATCTATGCTGAAGACGGGCAACAGGAGTGTCTTTATTGCCTGTATCCAGATCGTAATCTGGATTCCTACTCCATATGTCAGTCTTTCTCTAAAAAGATTCTCAATGATAGACTCAGAAGATTTGCGGCTTGGCTTGATTAAGTTTGTGTTTGCTGACTCTGCTTCTGAGAGGAGCTGTGCTTCCCTGCGTCTCAGCAGGCCCCCAGAATGTACTCCCGTTTCAGGTTTCTGGACACTGGGACAACAAAATATCCCTCACTGGTCCTTTTCGCAGAGTGCTTCTGGAGGATTCCTGTATGCCTTTCCACTTGTACCAAGAGTCCTCCACACAGCCAAACACCATGCGTGCAGACTGACCCGTGTGGTGCCTGCTTGACTGAGGCAGTTGTTGATCTCGGAGCTTCTAGCCCTTTCATCAGCCCCACCCAAAAAGCTTCTGCCAGTGTACAATCTGCTGTCCAGGAACAGGGGTGAGCTCCTAAACCATGACCCGTCCTCACTCCACCCCACAGCCTGGCTCCTATGACTTTAGAATTTGATCACATTGACACGCCCCAGAACTGCAGGGATGTAATTGGCAAGGCACATGCTCCAGCTTCATTTCCTGTTGGGTCAAGAAATGGAAGCGATTCACTGTTTGGTGTTCTAGTCAGGGGATGGGCCCGCTTCACTTCCAACTGTAACAGATCCTAACATACTTGCTTTCTTTGGCTACTTGTGGTCTTGTCTACTCTTACATTAAAGTTAATCTACCCAACATGTTCTGCTGGTTTGCCCGCACCGCAGTGTCTCCTTCATTATGGTCACTTTGGCTGGTGAAAGAATTTATGAAGGGACTCATTCAGACAACCCCTTACCGCCGGCCCAAATTTGTCTCACGGAAGATGCTGTTCCTGGTGGTGATCTCCTCATCCAGTAGAGGGGGTGAGATTCAAGCG